>NW_015090883.1:446065-469365 GCF_001431845.1 Calidris pugnax
GGGAGGGAGAGGGTGTCCCGTTCCCCCCCAAAAACCACCCCCATCGCCTCAGGGGCCTCCGGTACCTCTCGGAATCGCGTCCGTCGAAGAAGACGAAGTCGCCGCTCTGGACGCACTTGGCGCAGGTGAGGCGGCGGCGGGTGGTGTTGCAGAGCGGGCACCGCTCCACCGCCACGTACAACCCCTCGGCGTCCTCCTCGGCCCCTCGTAGGGCCGTCGGCCCGGCCCCGGCCCCGATTCCGGCGCCTCCGCCCTGCCCGCCGGGCTGGGGCCGGCAGCCGCTGGGAGACGCCATGATGGGCTCCGCGCGCCGCGGGTCACGTGGGGACTTTGTTTTCCAGCAGGGGCATTGTGGGAAGCGGGCGCTGAGGCGGCGGCGGGAGGGACCGGCCCCGGCCCGGCCCTGAGGGGGAAAGGGACACCCCCACCCTCCCCAGGGCGAGTGCTGAGGAGACAAGCCTTAAAAAATAAAAAAAAACAAACCCTGAACGTTTGGTTTTTCAGGCCCGGAGCTTGGCTGGCGGCAGCAGCTGCTGGAAGAAGGAGGGCGGCCCCTTCTCGGCTCCCACAGGACATGGTGAGCAGGGATGCAGGCCCTGCCCCACAGCTCCCCTGGGCCCGCTAAGGAGAGCGTGCGATTTTGTTTTCTTTGCAAACGGTGAAGTAAAAACAAAAGAACAACAACCGCAGACAGCGTCCATTGCAGATCTGCCATCATTATTAACCGCAGGCTTTAATGTTCTGCTTTCTGGGGTGGTGGATGTTCACATGAACCTCGTAGAGGTACCACTGATCTGTAGTCATGGAATGGATTGGGGTGTAATGTTCTGCTTTCTGGGGTGGCGGATGTTCACATGAACCTCATAGAGGTACCACTGATCTGTAATCATGGAATGGATTGGGGTGGAAGGGACCTTAAAGATCATCTTGTACTAATCCCCACCAGACCAGGTTGCTCAAAGCCCCATCCAACCTGGCCTTGAACACCTCCAGGGATAGGACACCCACAGCTTCTCTGGGCAACCTGGGCCAGTGTCTCACCACCCTCACAGCAAAGAATTTCTTCCTGAGATCTAATCTAAATCTACCCTATTCCAGTTTGAAACCTATACCCCTCATTCTTTCACTTCATACCCTTGTAGAAAGTTCCCCCAGCTTTCTTGTTGGCCCCTCTCAGATGCTGGAAAGCTGCTGTAAGGTCTCCCTGGAGCCTTCCCTTCTCCAGGCTGAACAACCCCAACTCTCTCAGCCTGTCCTCATGGCAGAGGGGCTCCAGCCCTCAGAGCAGCTCCATCACTTCCTCTGGACTTGCTTCAACAGGTCCACAGCCTTCTTGTGCTGGGTAACCTTGTCCTGGTAACCCTGAAGAAGCATTATTTGGCTTCCCAGGGTGGAACACCCTGACCAGCAGTCAGTGGTGGGGCTCCCAACTGCCAATAACCTTATTGGAGCCCCAAGGGGGCCACTTGCCCCACAGCCAGCCCATAACATTGCTGCAGGGACCACGTATACCTACCAAAGTCCCAGTCCCTTGGGGTTATATTTACAACTATACCAAGAACAGTTTGTGTAAGAAAATGGGCAAATACTGATACACATCCTCAAGAGTGATGGGTTGTCTCACACCAGCCTCAAGATTAGAGCCAGAATGGAGGGTTAAATAGCTATGACCAGCGAGTATCTAGAAGCAGAGAGCTCATCCCCTGTGTCAGGCTATAGTGGAAAATAACCAGGCAGTAAGAGTCCACACAAACCAGAATGACTTAACGCAATACCCCACTCCAAAAAAAACTACCAATGCTGCAGTTAAAATATAAATATATATAGCCCCGCCTATATTTTTTCCCCTCCCTACAGAACACTAGCACAAACAGCACTGTGTAGGTAGAACCAAGATAGTTGTTTTTAAGACAAGAGTTACCATAGCAAACATTAAGTTATCGGTAGCTCAGTGAGAAGGCACATAGCCCATTTCTTATATTTAAGACTTTACCCATACTCTTGGAGAACATTAACTTCCACGGTGAAATTATGTGGCAAGCTCTTCACTAAAACACAATTTCTTGAAGAGGGCTCATTTTAGATAAAACTTTTTCCAGCATCCCAGTAAGAACAGATTGTTTTTCACTTGCAAAAACATTGTGTTAACTCAAAGCTTATCAGCTTTTACAGCTACAGTGCAAATAAAAAGTCCAGCTGTGGAAAGTCTCCAGCATTAGAAAACAAACAGAAAAGTAAGCCTCTGTTTAGAATAGATTTGAGTGTGGAAATACACAGTTTGAAATTCGCAAAGAAACTGATAACATAGTTAAGACCACTTTATCATAAGGAAGTGAACAATGTTTTCCAAACTTCTCCCCCCCCCGCCCAGAGGAGCAGACAGACAGATACAAAAGCACTAGCAAGACATATTACAGACCCAGAAGTTGAAATCACATCTTCACTGGATGAGAAATAAACTTGTGACAGCAAAACTAAGCCCAGCAAGACTATGATGACCTGTCCTGTATTAAGCCATTGCCCAGATTGTGTATTTCCACCAAGGCCAGAGGTAGCTCATGGCCAGATAGTTTGGGGTTTTTTTTGTTGTTGTTGTTTTACTTACACTTAAGTCATCTAACAGCAACCTCTAGTGGCTCAGGGAGTTTCCTGACAGATCTGTCCCTTCTTCAGCAGAAAACGAGGGGAGGACACAAGATGAACCCCAGCAGCATCAAAGCCCTGTTCTGGAAAAGGCACTTGCTTCCAGGGAATCACAGAAGGTACCAGAACAGCCAAGGGACAGTCTTTGCACTGTTCCTTGTCACATCTCCGGTCTGACCATGACACCTTTTGCAAAGGAAGCCTTGAATTCACCTGGAGATAAAGAGCCTTACTGTTTTAGCTGCAAAATTACCCAATTTTATGTAGTGCCATTGGCTGAACTCTGCTTAAATACCAGAGATAATTAAGGTTGAGCATCCAAGACTTTGTCTTTTCCTCAAGTCCATTTTAAAGGTGGTTCCAACCGACGTGTTTTTGTCTGGGCCAAGCAACAAACTCCTATAATCTGAGGGGGCTTCAGCAATACAAGTGGGTACTATTTAGTTAAAATCTAATTAGTATGATGACAAATAAGATAATTTGCTTAGTTACCCCTCCACCCACAGACTTTCTAGGTATGCTCCAGCGCTGTCTGGGGCCTCGAATGTCTTCTCTGTAAAGGGAATACCAACACGGTTACACAAAGAGTTTATCCAACCGGTAGGATCAGAGGGATTCAACAGATTCCTCTGCAATTACTGTCTTCAAAACACTGAAATCAAGTCATGCTGGATTTTCTAAGAACAAAAATATATTTTGATTTTAAGCATGAAAAACAGTATTTTGTTTCAGTATGCTTAAAGCTGAGGATATTTATAAAGCTAGTTTGAAGCACAGCGTTCCACCAGTTCAACAGGGTGGAAAAAAGATGTGTGGTCTCTCAATTAAGTGCCACCTTAATATGCATTCTATTAAGGTACATTCATTTGGCAATTTTTTTTCAGCTTGACAGAAGTTGTCAGAACTCAAGTGGGTTACAGACAGCTAATCTGAAAGCACAAAACGATTCCACAAACTATAGAAAGGCATCAGCATTTACAGCATCATTTACTTAATAATCCACAGCGGTGTAATCGGGTCCAGGAACACTCTCACTCGTGTTCCACACGCAGAAATACAAACCCATGTATTATTATTCTTAGTTGCTTTATGGGCCATGTTGTGATGCTTTCTTGAAACCTTTTAGAATGGGGTGGATTTTCTCAAACGCCTCATAGATTTCAGAACGCTCTTTTGCTCCTAGAAAGACATTTAGGAAAAAAAAAATGGTTAAGAATTAAGAGAGTGTTGAGAATAACTGAATGCAACTCAGACCTAATGATGAGATTACACACCGTGAAGAAACACAGGAGTTTAAAAGGAACTGACTGTTAATTTAAGGCAGTATTTCTATCATACTTCTGCCACCTCACAAAGAACAGTTTTTAGCTTGCTTTGCTTTAAGAGTAGACTAATTTTGCTTGATCTGTGGAACCAAAACAGGAGTTGGGTACTCCTGACAGGTGCAAAACATTGGCTTTAGGAAAAAAAAAAAAAGGCAACTGAGAAAAATTATAGTGTTATCTGCTTAACAGTAACAGTAACAGCTCTGCCTGTTGGTAAAGCTGAAAGATAGAGACAAGAAATGAAGGGCATTTATTTAAATACTGAGAGTTCATCCACAGTTTGAGAACTCCCCTCCTCCAGTGCTGAGAAGCTTTTTTAATTTTAAGCTTTGTAAGGGCACCTGCAATTTCAAAGCCAGCCTTTTTCCATCTTACAGTAAGCAAACCTTGATTATCAATCTTGTACACTAATTGTATTGCAGCAGGCAGTGGCACTACTCTACCATGCTAGTGCACCAAACATTGGCTGCAAAAAATGCATTTAAATGAGATAGTAGTTGGATTAATTGGCACTCAGGAAGAATGCGTAAACCTTTCGCTCAGAACACACTCGGACATGACCAATTCATCTGCATTACTACAACTTTTACTTGCAAAAGTAAAGTTACTTTCAAGTTTCTTTCTTGATAAGGAAATAATCCCAGCCTTGCAGCTCAGCACATTCAGTCTTGTCATCGCAGCCGGGCCCAGTGCTCACAGACAAGAACATACCTTAGTGCTTCTGGGCCTGCTGCATGTTTGAGGGTGTTGCAATGACAGCACCCAAAAATGCAAGTGTCAGTGGAATGGAACGGGCCAGTATGATTTTACTGGACCTAAGGAGGAGGTGGGGGGACATTGGAAGGGGAAGCATCTAGCCTTTGTACTGAGCGCCCCGTTCTTCAGCTAGCTGAGCTCCTTTGTGATTGATGATTGTGAGGATCTCTAGCTAAAGAGAGGCACCTTTTGTCTTTCACATACCTCAAAGCTGTGTTACAAATATACATACAGCATTCAGGTCCTCTGGGACCAACTACCATTTACCCTCTCCCATACATCTGAATAAAAATATTTTTATGATATTTACAAAAGAATCTATTAGGAAATTCAACTTTTGTGACACGGGATCTGCGCTACAGATGTCTGCTGAGCGCACTTACTCAGCAAGGCTTGTGCCTCATGAGCGTTTTGCCAAAGAGTCTGGCACAAGTTCTTAGATCTCCACCCTTTCCTCTAACAGTCCCTACTAAATGTTGTCAGTGAAGTGTCTTAAGAAGTTTGTTTCCTGTTCGAGCAATTTTAAATTGCTTATCGTGATACTCATATTTAAGTGATTGGGTAGTTACTAGCATGTCAGCGTCCTGTTGGGATTCTGTATGTTGACACATAGCACTATGCTTTGAATAAAATAAAAATACTCACGTTTAACAACATGAAGGTCTAGAGGTGCTATATGAAGCAATATGAAATTCTAGTGGAACAATACTGATATTGTTATCTGCAGAAAGGACAGACAAGCAGCAGTAGGCATGGAAAAAGGGTGGCTTTACTGTGGGAAGATACTGATTTAACTAATGTTCAATCTAAATGCTATCTCAGAAGATGTGGTAGCACTTGATTACAGATGTACAGAGGGAGACCACTTACCAGTCAGCACAACTTTTCCAGACACGAAGATAAGCAGCACTATCCTTGGCTTGACCATTCTATAAACAAGGCCAGGAAATAGTTCAGGTTCATAACTGTTTCAAAGCAAGCAGGTAAGATTAGTAAAATGTAAATACTGTTTCAGTGTTGTATGCGTAAAGTGCTCTTTAATTATACTAACAACAGAGTAATTAAACCCACAGATTTTAGGTAGCTACCCAGGACAGAATCACAGAATCACAGAATCACAGAATCACAGAATCACAGAATCACAGAATCACAGAATCACAGAATCACAGAATCACAGAATCACAGAATCACAGAATCACAGAATCACAGAATCACAGAATCACAGAATCACAGAATCACAGAATCACAGAATCACAGAAATCGTTAGGGTTGGAAGGGACTTCAAAGATCATTACACACATCTTCAAGAGAAACCTGGTAGTCCCAGCTGGAGCAGGTAGGAGTTCTTCACACTCGCTTTTAAAGATTTCTGAGCCACTTCTGAATGCTATTTTCTATCGCATCGAAACCACTACTGTAATCCTCAAACAGCACTCAAACCCTTCTCAGTCTGCAAAGAGCCCTTATCAGGAAGCATCTTGTGCAACTAAGACAAGATGACAGCCAAGTGAATCTTTACTATATATTTAGCCCGCAAAATATTAAATGCATTGCTAATAAAAGACACAACTGCATTTGGATTTTGTCAGTGCTGAAACCTTCATCCTTTCCTCAGTGATGGCAATAACTAGTTCTGAACAAGTCCATTTTGAAGTGCCCATCGCTCAGCTACAGGTTTAAATTGATGGTTAGTAGATATCCAGAACTGAAGTGATGTCCCAGAAACACACTATACTTTCAGTTCTGTATTTTGCAGCGTGGCTTCATGCCTGAAGGTGAGAAACCTCGTCCTTGCAGATGGGCGTCTGCTTTGACAGGACTTAAGAGGCCCCACTTAGTATTAAAGGTTCACAATGGAGCAAAGGCATAGACCAGGTTCAAGTAGCTTAAGAGCTGCTCCAATTAAACCTGAAGTGCTTAATCAAGACCTGTTATTTCCCTATTGAAATCTGCAGTGAAGAAAAAGACGCACTAAGGTTTGATATTGCACTTGGCAATAACAGGAAAATGATCAAATTGTGATCACCAGCGTCACCCAGATTAAGGAGAACCTCTGGTGCACATCGCTGATAAGCAGCAACACCAAAGATTGTGTCAATGATATTCATGGTTAAAGAAAGCTTGTACAAAAGAGAGTATCTTCTTAACCAACTGAGCAAAGAACTCGGGAGCTTCTTGCAGTTTTTCAGCCCTTTTTCACCAGATCTAATTTACCCCAGAAGTGACTGAACGTGTTATCCCAGAAGATAAACCTTACTGTCTTTATTGCAACACATGGCATCTGCAGCCACTTCATGCCTGCTGGACCAGCGAGCACATCTTTTGCTCACCAAAAGACATCCTTGATATTCAGCATCCAATTAATCATTACTCTGTTTTCCCAGGCTTGTGCAGCCTTAGAATGTTGAGTCTGTCTGTAGCTTACAAAGACACCGCTCCAGCTTGCCTGGGGTTGTAATTCCAACTTCCACCTACCTGCAGAACTGCTTGTGAGTGAGAGCCAAGGTTTCCAGGCGGATGGTGAACGTCACATCACAGCTCCCAACCATATTCTGGATCTTGAAGTTCAGGAACCTAACAGGGAACCCAAGCTTCTGCACCACGCGTGCGAACTTCCTGGCTGCCACCCGCGATTGCTCTTCGCTGGGGGAAGAGCAGGAGGGGAAAAGCAAGCTTCCATTTGTGCTTTCTGCTGCTCTCAAGCTGGAAGTCAGTTTGAAGCCACCACCGTGGTCATCTGTCCTCCAGAAAAGATATGCTTCTGCTTAAAATAGCAAGCCTCTATCCCTAGAAGTACTTCAGCAAGCTAAAGATGAAAAGGCACTTTGTCATTCACTTTCCTGCGGTCTATTTGAGCACACGGGAACACGCTGTGTCACCCAGGAGTTCCCCCCTCTCTTCAGAGGTTACTTTCTCAGTTCCTCAAAACAGCTTCTCAGGGCTGATCCAAGAGATAGGACACCAGTACAATCATCTAGCTGGTTTGGGATGGTGGTAGGGGTTGGAGAAGAAGTCCGTTAAGCTGTACATTTATGCTTTCTCATTGACAGCTTAAGGACATAAAAAAAAAAAATCAAGGCAGCTGCTGAACCTGAGAAAAAGAGCTTCGAAGTACAGAAATAATCTTTGCTTTCCTCCAGTTCCCATTTTCTCTGGAGGCAGATGTGTTAACTAGTGAACGCAGCCACTGAGGAGAGACTTGACAGACACAAGTTATGTCCTAACTCACTTTAAAGTCGGTGAGAAATGCAAATAACCCCTTAACAAGTCCTGGGCATTTTAGCAGCTTTTCTGCTAGTGTCTGCTCAGCTCAATCTATATTCAGGGACAGAAGCACACTATTCAGTAGTTACTAAACTGCCATCATGAAGAAAGCTAGACATTTTTTCAATACCAGGGCTTCATTTTTTTTCCTTGCAATTATGACAGCCCTTTTGCTAGGTAATTTAAACAAGGTTTTTTTTATGTTCTTCATCAGAATATAGGTGTAGCTGCAAGACCCAGACCTTTAAAGGGAAGGAAAAAAATAAAAAAAATAAAATACCTTTTTGCTCCTGTGCAGATCAGTTTTCCTGAACTAAAGATGAGGTTCTTCATCAGAATATAGGTGTAGCTGCAAGACCCAGACCTTTAGAGGGAAGGAAAAAAATAATAAAAAAAATAATAAAATACCTTTTTGCTCCTGTGCAGATCAGTTTTCCTGAACTAAAGATGAGGGCTGTTGTTCGTGGCTCCCTGATTCTCATGATCACAGCAGCAAACCTCTACAAATTCAAAGGAATACTTCACAGTCCAGCTGAGGGATTTCGCTGATGCTGTATCACTGTTCATTCTTGCAAGAATTGTCACTTTCAAAGCTCAACACAGCATGATCTGGCTTTGAGTAAGTGTTTATTTACCACCCTAAAGTTATTTTCCACTCCCTTAGGACTAGGGGGCTTAAAACTACAGTCACAGCACCCTTACAGAAATCCAGTCTACTCCCAGTAAGTTTCTGCAATCCAGGCCACTTGCTAAAAGTATCACATAATAGCAGTCAGACTCCAGTAATTCTCTTTAATTCAAACAAGGTTTTTAAACCACCCCCTGCAGTGAGGGCTGCTTGAGCCCTTTCAGCTGGAGGGAGCTGGCCACAAGTGGGAGAGTTTATCTTTTTTCTGAAACAGCTTGGCAGCATCTCATTGCTGGGGTTTTATTCAAAGAAAAAAAAAATACTCCTGGTTGTTCCCTGTATTTCTTTTAATTTAACAGGCCCAATTTGGAGAATTTTGTGACTTTCACCTGTGGGTCAAGCCATCTCTATTAGGAAAAAGGATAAAGCTTATGGTGAATTTGTATATTAAAATCCAAGAAAGGGGATCACAGGTAGAGCTTTGACTCCTTAAGATTTACCTTTGGGTTATACTCTGCATTTCTGGCATGCAGAACTATGTACCTCAGATCTAGTTTACACGCCAAGTTTACAGTCGACACTATGTTCCTGCGGAACAAGAGAGGAATTTTCTTATTGCAAGAAGCAAGCCACTGCAGGGCCAACCCCCAAACATTATTAGCTTAATGTGAAGTCACACTCCAATTAATAATTGCCATCAACTAATTTCCTGCCTACCTCTACCCCGCTCTAGCGTTAAGCTACTTTTTGGCAAAACTTAAGTAATTCAATACCAAAATGACAGTTTCTCACAGGAGGAGATATAGCAAGGTACAAAATTATTAGTCCCTGAACACTTGAGTTTGTGTGTCTTCCAAGAACTACATCACTGCAGCATTTTACAGCTTTGAATTGAACCACTGCTGAGTGCATACAGAGTTTCTTCAGCAGTCTTAAGGCAGGTGAAGGAATGTTATTCTCTGCAGGTATAAACTACTCCATCCTTACTCCAGCCTAGACGGGACGGGATCTTTTAACAAGGCCTGAATTTCTCTCAACTTCTTTTCATGTCCTTTTCCCCTCACTCAGGTGGGACTGTTTCTGCCCCCAGAAAAGCAGACTGTCCTCATTTAAGACCGAACCATACTTGCTACATCCTCCAAGTGAGAATTCACCTTGCAGTTAAGAAAAACCATGACTATTCTATGAGATTATATATATAACACACAAACTTACTGTAACTGAGGAACTATGTCAGAGCTTTCTGATGCAGGTGTCACTGGGGTCATAGGAGTCATTAGTGTCAGGGGAGGACACGCATGAGATGCTTCAGGGGACAGCTGAGTTGTATCTGGGTGTGACAAGCTGCTTTCATCCATGAAGACACCACCGTTCTCATTTCTTGGTATCGACCCATCAACCCCTTTTTGCATTTCATGGCCATCTTCAGATAGATTTTGTTCTTTGCTATCTTGAGCAATATCTGGAAGAAAGCTGAGGTCCACGGAGGAGAAGTCTGTAGGAAGCTCTTTGGGCTGGTTAAACTGAGAGCCAAACACCACGTCTTCAGTTGTTTGAATTGGAAGGTCTACATCATAAGGGCTCATGCGAGCCAACAGCTGAGGACTAGTTGAGAGGTCATCCTTGCGTGAAGAAAAAGTGTCATTAGGGATCTCATATTAAAACATTAACTCTGATACTATTTAAGATTAATCTTCTATTCAATGTGGAAATTTCAATTGTTTTCCCCCCATACGTATTATAGCAAAGAATAGTCTTAGGATTTGAAAGTGCATCCTTTGCTTGTCTACCATCATATAAAAATCTAGGTATCTTCTATAGTGCCCACCTCACTTCAGAAGCAGTCTAGAGTTCTCCTGTAGTGTCACAAACTGAGAGCCATACCTTTAGCAGTGGCTGGAGGGACAATGCTGGCACTTTGCCCTTCACAGCCACTGTCACACCTTGCTTATCCACCTAACCAACATCATTGCTCAGGAGCTTTTCCAAGGCAGACAGCTGGCATTTTCTGGCTTCCTTTAGCTCCCACTCGGTCTATTAACAAGCCTCTTTCCCTGCTGCTAGGGGACAGCCTCAGCGTTGTGTTGGGTTTGTGCAACAGAGGGCAGCAGCTCACAGAATCACGAGCAATTTAATTCTTTTCAGCTGCTGGAGGCCACCAGCCTGATTTAAGTGATTTAAGTCAGCAGAGCCAGCATCCATCTCCAGATCAAGCATGCAACATATCTGCAAGCAAGTTCTTGCATACTAATGCCCTTCTTTATCAGCTGTTTTTTATTAAAAGCTATTTTAAAAGGCATCATAATGTGAGGAGGCAAGAGTTTAACAAAGGATTTATTCCCTTCTTGGTTAGGGCATTTTCTTCCAAGAAGGTGGTTTCTGCCAACACCCACAGCAGGTGACAGCTTGGACTAGAAGATCCGTACAAGAGGGTTTGTGTTCATTTAGGCATTTTTGGGCTCCAAAGCCAAAAGGACTTGAGAAGTCCAAGCACAAATCAGACCAGGGAGCCGTGCACAAGACTGAGGCCCTGGAGTTGGCAGCAACTGCCCGAGCTCCGGCGGGAGCAGGGTTTCCAGATCACTGCTTTCCAGCCCTGAGCCAGTGCTGCTCTCTGTTCTGCACTAATCAGCTCACTTAGCAACACAGCCATGCACTCGGGGAGATCTCCCACTTACTCTGCTGTGTGTTTGCCTGGAGACACTTGGAAAACTCTTACAGAGTGGCAAATCCTCCCTGAGAGCTCCTAATAGCTTGACTAGATCTAGCTCTGTAAGCATCACAAACACCTGAGCTCAAAACTGTTTCCAAAATTGGCTTCTAGATGCAGAGCCCCATCTGAGATGGAGGGTGGACAGAGTGCTACTGAATTAGACTCAATACTCCTTAACCCCTCAGCTCTTTGGAAAACAGGATCCAAGAGAATCTGGGAATTTCTATCTGAGAATTAAGAGGTCAGATACAAACATATTAACAGTTACAACTAACTAACTAAAATACATCTGTTTTAAACAGATTTTTTTTCAAGTTAGCAACAGGGGAAGGAAGGCACAGCCTCTGCAAGACCTCCAGTGGGCTAAGGCTTAGCTGTACAGGAGCTAATTAGGAAAGTTTTATATGAGCCATGATGCAGAGAAGATGGTACAAAAAAGCCTAATTGCCGGGAGCCCGTGGGACCGCTCACACATCATACTAAGGGGAATCAGAGAATAGAATGCGATAAGTCAAAAAAAACCAACCAAAACCCAAACCCCACAGTTAGTGGTATGGCTTAAAGAAATAAGCTGATGGAGAAATGAGTGATATATGAGGCTGGAAGTATTAATCAGCTGTAAAACAAGTTTTAAAAAAAAACAACAAACTGAAAGTGAAGTGTGTTGAGGAGGAAGGAACAGGAAGCAAATCTTAATTTCTCACTGGGTTTCCATCTAACTGGTCTGGGAAACAGCCCTGAGAGGGTTAAGCTCTGGGGAAGACTGCCTGCTCCTCAGCCAGATGCTGAGGGGCTGCGTGTGAGAGGGGGCACAAGACCATGTTTACCTTGGGCTGGCTGCCAGGGGTTATTGCTAGAGACTGGAGGTTAATTAACTTTACTGAAGGCCCCATCATTGGCAGAGCTTTGGACATCTCCCAGCAGCTCCAGCAAGGAGATTTCACACATAGATCCCGCCTGAGATCACAAAGTTTGGGGCAGCTTGAGGGGAAAACAGCCATTTTCACTTCCACTGCAACCCAGGTACACATAAATCAAATCCAGCTGCTTTAAACAACTGACTTTTAATTATTTTTTTTTCTCCTTTCTGCAGTGCTATCTCATCCCTCTGCCATTAGCAAGTATCCCAGCAAATCTGGGATACAAAAAGCTCTGTAGCATTTGTAAAACCCTGGTTATACCTCACCCTGTTATACACTTTATAGGGCCATATTCTGACTTTAGTGACTGTCACTAGGGGGTCTCTGGATTTAAATAGCCCATTTTTCTGAGCTGAAAAAGCAGTTTACACCAAGATGCAGGTGCAGAAGTTGCATTCCCTGGGTGAAGATGATGCTCCACTACAGAGTCCAGCCCTCTCCTTAGTCCCTCAACCCTGTGGTCTCTGCAACCACCTGAGAGCAGGAGGGCTACTGTAAATACCAGGAAAAATGGGGTTTTTTGCAAATATTTGCTAATGAGCACAAAGAGGTCTGAGCCCCCCAACCCCATAGTGCCAACACACCCCTTTACATAGACTGGTCCTCGCAAACAGCAAGAGTTTAAATGCAAGCAGTGTTCCCCTTGAGGCAGTTGAGGACAACCTCCCTCAGCAAGACACCATCTCCAGCATCTCTAGACCATTATAGCCCACTACTCGCTTATTCAAGGTGGGGCTGGAGATGGTGGCCAGGCCACCTAAGACAAAAAAGATCCCTAAAAGACGACAGAGGACCGCCTAAGCCAACATACTTGAGGCGCAGGGAGGACCATAGTTATAACGCGGCGTTGGTGGTATAGTGGTGAGCATAGCTGCCTTCCAAGCAGTTGACCCGGGTTCGATTCCCGGCCAACGCAACTGTATTTTCTTTTTTGCTTTTTTTTTTTTTTGCCTCCCCCCCCGCTTTTACCTGCCCTCCACAGCGCTCCAGGTACTGCTCCAGCAGCGAGATGTCGTCCATGGCCACGCACAAACAGACAAACCCCTACTAGACGCCTTCATCCCGCCCCCAGCCCCGGTTTTAACCCCCATGGGGGCCGCAGCTGTGGCTCATTGGGGAGCGGAGCCCAGCGCAGGTGGCTTTAAATAGGGGTGTGTTGGAGGGCCCTCTCAGCTGGGATTGCTACCCCCATCAAACAGCCTCTCACCTGCCCTTGGTGGGGCTGTTCCTTCATCTTTGGGAAAAGCCTAAAGAAATGCTGGATTTCAAGACCAAAAAGAGAGTCTATGACCTTTGGAAGAGGGGGCAGGTCTCTCATGAAGACTATAAAGATGTAGCAAAGCTGTGCAGGGAGAAAATTAGGAGAGCTAGAGCTCAACCTAGCTATAGCTGTTAAGGATATTATAAATTGTTTCTATAAATTCATTAACAATAAAAGGAGGAGTAGGAAAAATCTCCCTCCTTTATTGGATGCAGAGGGAAACATAGTCAGGAAGGATGAGGAAAAAAGCTGAGGTGCTCAACGCCTACTTTGCGTGGGTCTTTAGCAGTGGAACTAGCTGTTCCCTAGACACCCTGCCTCATGAGCGAGGAGACAGGGAGGGGAAGCAGAATGAGAGCATCATGATCAAAGAGGAAGAGATCAGTGACCTGCTACGCCACTTGGATGCACACAAGTCTATGGGACTGGATGGGCTACACCCAAGAGTGGTCAAAGAGTTGGTAGACGTGCTCACCAAGCCACTTTCCATCATTGTCAAAGAGTTGGTAGACGTGCTCGCCAAGCCACTTTCCATCATTTACAGGAAGTCATGGCTGACTGGGGAGGTCCCAATGGACTGGAGGGTGGCAAATGTAACACCCATCTACAAGAAAGGCAAAAAGGAGGATCCAGGAAACTATAGACCTGTCAGTCTGACCTCGATACCAGGGAAGGTCATGGAACAGGTCATCTTGAGTGCCATCACAAGCCACAAAATGGACAACCAGGGGATCAGGCCTTGTCAGCATGGGTTTATGGAAGGCAGGTCTTGCCTGATGAACCTGATCTCCTCCTATGACAAGATGACCCGATTATTGTGTATACCTGGACTTTCCAAAAGCATTTGCTACTGTCCCACATAGAATTCTTGTGGAAAAACTGGCTGCACATGGCCTGGATAAGCATACGATCCGCTGGATCAAGCGCTGGCTGGAAGGTCCAAAAGAGTGGTGCTCAATGGACCCTGAGTCTCTGAGTCTCCCCTTCTTAGTCATCAGAGGCATCATCCTCTCTCTGCTGCCAGGATGTGTTCTTCCTTCCTTCTTCAGCAGGAGACTCTGACCCCCGTCATCAGCTGGACAAGATGTTAATTTTAAATATATCACCTGGGACTCGTGAGACTTGTCTGCTGGGTTTCTGATCATCCAGGTCAAACAACATTCAAAAGGGCAACTAGTTTTCCTATCTCTGCTTAAAAAAGTTATTTCTGTCTCAAGCTGTGCCTTTTTTCTCTTTTTTTTTCCTCCTTTTTTTTTTCCAGATTTTTCTTCCCTTCAGGAAGCACCAGCCACCTGGAGCTGGGTCGAGGTGGCTCAGGAGCAGGACTGCTCGGAGCAGGGAAGGAGCAGAGCTGGAGGCAGCCCCTGCACATGTCCCCAGGCGGCAGGAGCTGGTTACGGGGTGATGAATCACCTCAAGTGCAGAGTTACTACTGTAATGATGGATTGTCATGAGTCTTAATTAGCAAATTGGCTAATTTTACTTAGAAAGTTGGTGATTAGTACAACAGTAAGTGCTTTGTGTGTTCTTTGTAAGTCATTCAACATCATTCTTCCTCGGGTAACTAATTGGAGAAGACTGTTCCACAGAGCTCCTGTTAGCATTTCTGTATCGCTCTCTGAAACATTTCTCTATCAGACATTTCTGCTTTACCTGGATGCTGTACCCTGGTTATGGGACAGGACTGATGGCAGGAGACTTCCAAAAACCTGGAAGGGACAAGGAGCAAGTCAGTGAGGAAGCTCTACCTGCTTTAGTAGGTGCTCTCAGCAGCTGCTTCTATTCCAGCAATGCCTGAAGTTGGTTATTCTGGTTTGGCTTTATCTTATCTTTTTCAGGAGCCAGTTTGAGAATTAAAAGCCGGTGCTTGACAACGTTCTGCTTTCTTCTCTCCTGAGCTTTATGCTAAACTTTTATAGCTGTAATTGTCCCGGGTGTAGCTTGCATCTCCTGGTGCCCTCACTGCCTGCAGCGTCAAAGCCCTGCCTTTGGAGGAGACAGAAGAGCAACCAAGAGCAGGATCATGCTCCAGGAAAAAGCAATACATTATGTACGAGATGTCTCCAAACGTAGCACCTTCCACTTACCCCAGGACTCTACACTTCTCTATTAACAGCAGAATCCAACTCTTGATGTGAAGGTGATCCCTTCTGTTTGGTTTAGCCCTGTTTTGGTCCCTGTGCCTCGAATCCCCTCTTGACAAGGATGTAAATAGAGGGAGATTCTGAGCAGGACCCCAGATTGGGGTCAGAGAGAGGAGCAGGTGAGCTGTGACGAGGTCAGTGGGCTCTGTGAGAGCAAAGGACCTGTGTGGAGCTGACGAGGCTCTCGAGAAGCAGCTGCAGCCCAGAAGGCAACTGAGAGGTAGATGCTGGAGCGCCTTCGGTCTGACAAATGTGGCCATCACTCTCTCACACTTATTTGTCCCATAATACTCTATTTTAGATCTGTTCCATGCTTGCCAGCATCAGTAGATACTGGATTTATCACCAGGGAAGGGAAGAAGCCACCGTGATGACTCAATGAGTAATAGTGAGTAATTTGACTTTTAATTGCGAATTACGAAGCGTATCATCATTAGGTTACACTGGTGTAAGTACGAGCAGAATCAGGTCCCTTACGTTTGATACTTGATTCTAACTTGCCCGTGTGTAAATGAGGAGTTAACCCTCTTCAGGAAGTGAGGTTACAATGATTTGTTGGGTCAGAATAATTTAGTTTTCTAGGCTTTCTGGGCGATGGGAAGAAGGGCTGCAACTCCCCGTTTTCCCATGTCCCTCCCTCTATCAGCTGATGCAGCCCCAGGTTGCACAGTGGTAAAGCTGCCTCTTCTTTGTCCCAGTTAAACTGGGGCTCTCTTATTCCCTGGAAAGGACGGCAATGGGGGATTTGGGTAGGTTTTTTGCAAACATTAGTGGTCTCTCAGCATTTCTCTGCTAATGCATCCGCCTCCCATCCTCGCTGGCAGCGACCAGCGTGAGGTCAACGCTGGGTGTGCACTGACTTCTGGGACAGGGAAGAAAGTCACTTCTGTCAAATGGGAAAGGGGTAAACTGGCTAGAAAAGAGCCATTTTTTTCTGGCTTCTACAGCCCTATTATGTGCAATGAAGACGCTAACTGCCCCCATGTCAGAGAATTGCTGAGAACCAGACCCAGAGAGGATTGCCAAATCCTCTGCTGAATGCCAGAGGAAGCACTGTAAGTAAAAGCCATCTGTCTCAGCTGAAAGGCTGAATGGTGACTTGAAAACTATACAGTTAACTTCATTTCATTTTCCTATCTGTGCAAAGCAACACACTGATTAAACGAAGGCATTCTGTATGTTGTTTGCATAGAAATCCACTCCTCCTGGCCCAGCCGCGCTCTTAAGCCTTGCACTGCGGTGTAGGGGAGAGCACATCGCTCTATTTTTATTTTTCATTCTGTGTTGCATGTAAAATACGGCCAGAAAAGGAGGGGGGTGAAGGAGGGGGCTTTAAACATTGGCTGCCACCTTAATTAATGGCTAGAGGCTTTTTTGGATGGCTCCTCCTTGAACGTCACACACAAATAGACCTGACACCTGGTTTCGGAAGTATTCTGCCGGGCTTTTTGTTAAGTCATCTTTCTAATTTCTGTGCCAAACGGGCTGCCTAAATTGAATTGCATTTAAATGAGGTGAGCGCGCGATGGATCATCTGACTGCTGCTGCTTCCCTCCAAGTTTTGTGACAGATCGCTCTAATGCAAACACCGTGTCTCATGTCTTGAACTTACTGCTGCAATTAAATACTGATCCTTTAAGCCTTACCTGGAAAAAAAAACCCCAACAATATAGTAAGAGCACTCGTGCGTGTTTGCCCAGAAAAGCAGAGGTGTGTGCGTGTAGCAGATGCTAACGGACCTCTGTTAATTTAGTTTGCAGGGGTTGCAATAACATTGAAGAGGTGAGCAATGACATTAGTGTGTCTAGGACCTTCAGCTCCAGCTCTCCAGGAATTAGAGCGTATTCTGTGATGCCTTCACTGCTGTGTCAGCTGAGCTGTGCCACTGCTGGGGCTTTTATTAGCTTATTATATAGGGGAGGTCAACTAAATACTATTGCAAATACAATGAGCCAAGGAAGGGGGCTGCCCGGGCACTGAAATCCCCCGAAAAGTTAGTTTTTGGCTGAGTGATCAGCAAAATATAGTGACTGACACCGGAATGAGTCTGCAGGGCGCGCGGCTCGGCGATTAGTCAGTTCTCATTACTCCTTCCTCCAATTAACGGCGAGCGAATCAGCAGCGCTCCTGAGTCAACTCAGGAGGAGAAACCAGACTTCCCCAAAATGCTGCCAGATGTCAGCAGAAGCTCCGATCCCACCCCACCTCCATCCCACCATGACCTTTTAGTAGCTTTAACACCCGTAATTAACTGTGAGCACGGTCATGTTTCTGTCACTCAAACCCTTCGCCCCTCGTCTGCCCATAAACGCCGTGAGTTTGGCCGTGAGGAGGGAACCCCAGCCCAGCCCTGCCCCTGCATTTCATCCCGTTTCATCCCAGCCAAGCAGGAATCCAGCCAGGGATCCAGCCCCATCCCTCCATATGGATCTTCTTCCCGCTCTCTTTGCAGTTTCTGGTGTTTATAAGTTTACCCTGGATCAGGTTATGGCATTAGACACTGGACTTTGTGCTTTCTTATACCTTAGCTTTTTGGTCAGTGTACAGAAGTTAATATAAGTTGATGTTCCCCATACAATCCAAGTTAAATATTCCCCATATTATGGAATATTTGTCTGTATTGTTGGTGTCTGCGGGCTGTGGAAGAAACTAACTCGTGGCAGCACCCTTCCTTATGAATGTGTCATTTTTTTCCCTTTTTTTTTCCTTCAATTCACTTATCTGTGACCTGTCAGAAATAATTAAATGCCGTGATTGCTTTGGCCTCCCTTCAATGGGCATTTACCCAACTCGTAAACACCAGAGTAGCTCCCCCGGGGCTCTGTTTCCACTCGGACCATTTGACAGGGCTCAGGTAGAGATGCTGAGATCCCTTGGCAATGCTTCCAGGAAAATGAGGAACCCAGATGGGTGTGTGTTTGTGAAGGTCCCTAAGTTGGCTGTTTTCTAAAACCCAAATCGTGTTGCTCAGATCCATTAGGTTTTGGCCGTTAACATTAAAAATACTCATGTTTATCCCCAGGTATTTTTACTGTCCCCCCTACCCCCAAATTGGCCTGGGCAAAGCTGCTCTCTGAAACAAATGAAGTGTGTGAGGACAGACAATTTAAAGGCGTTGAGGAATGTGGCTGCTTCAGGCCTCTGACATCTCACTCACTCTCACCTAATTTGTTAATGGGTATGTTTTTCCCTGTAGGACAATAACGTTTTCTCTGTGATGTTTTATAAAGGACCTTCTAAACCTCCTTTTTGTCCCTTTGGGTAAAATAAGTTGAATTGGCTTCTTTTCTGGTGCCTTTCTCTTTTTCCTAGAGAATTTGAGTTGGTTCTTAACCCCTTCTGTCCTCCAGACCTTATGAGTGGTGGGATAGAAACCCGGAGGTGTCTTACCAGTCTAGATACAATGTGGGCAGACGGTAGGTTCCCTGGGGAGATGCTTGTTGCTGTCTAAAAAAGTCGGATATATAGGTGAAGAGAAGAATATTGGCTTATTTTAGGTATGAGGAGCTAAACCAGCAACTCGCAGAGGGATGTACAGGGAGTTTGTGACACCGCAGGGAATTGTTGCTGGATCCCTGGGGCACCGATGGTCCTTATGTTGTTTGCAGGACATCTCCTCGGACACAGGGATTTGCAAACATTTCCCAGTCCCCAGCCACCCTTGGGACACAGGTGGTGGCAAAGTGGGGACCGGAGAACAAAGATCCCCTCTGGTGTGACATTCATTACAGCAGGCAGGCGGCCGCATCTCTTGTGTAGCTGTAGACAAAATACTTTAATATTAACTTACTCCACGGTGGCGTGAGCAGCTGGGATGGTTCCTGCACTCTTGATTTACCCAGATGGGCCACCAGCCTGTCTGCCCTGTGTTTCCTTAGAAGTTTGTCACCACCGTTCCTGTGATGCCCCACAGAGCTCCATCCGTGTCCTTCCCTGGCTGCAGGGAGGGAACGTGCTGAGCCAGCCCTGCCGGCTGCCTCGGCGGTGGGACACCTTATCCTCCTGCTGACAGAGCCCTTGGAGCAGGAGGTCTGTCCGACTTGCTTCACATCATGATACCCACCTCTTAAAACATCATCTTCTGCTGGGATGCTACCAAGAAAGAGGAAGAGCACTTGAAACTTGCTTTGAAACAGTACTCCCGGTGTGAATTCGAAGCACGGTTATTATCGTGCTGCTTGGAAAGCTGCTTTTCTGCCTGGCTTCCCCGTGACCCCTTTAGCTGGATCTGAGATCTCCAGATTAGAAATTAAATTCCACCTCCATGGCCCAGACCTGATGACCCACCGGAGTCACAGCGACCAGGGTGTCCTTTCCAGTGAGCTCTTCCAGCTGAAGCTGTTGCTTCTCGGTCAAGATTCAACTCTTTTGGAGGAAAATCTAATGAAATCCGTGCCATACAGGTGGAAGAATAATTAGTGACTTGAAAATGAGCAGGGATTTTGAAAATGAGCAGGGATTTTTCAGATCTATGGCAGGACCTGATATTGCAAGGATTTAGGTGCTGCTGCTACTTTGGGTATAAACCTCAGCGTTTTGGGAGCGGGGATGTGTGTGGCTTGAGTGTCTGGTGTGGGGACAGTGGGAAGGGGGAAAGGAAGGGAAGGATTTCCATTTTTCATTGCGAATGTGAACGCTGAGAGCAAGTAGTCCCAGGCCCCTGCGAGGAGTGAAGAGCCTGAAGGAAAACCAGCAGAAATCATGGTTTAAGTCTGATTGCTCTGGAAACATCAGTCGCTGGGATGGGCACTGGGCTGTCTGGGTGTCTTTAATGGTTCTGCTCATTGTTGGTCTTTTTTGAACGTGACAGAATTGAGCAGCAGATCTTAACCCCCTCTTTTGGGCTTTTCAGTGTTCTGTTACAAGGGTGTAATCCAGAAATGGAAGGTGAATGTATTTTATAAATACACATTTTTTTTTCAGTAAGGTCTGAACCGGCTTCTAACAATTCACTTTATTAGCTGGATTTTCAGCAGCACAAAATGTGACCGTGATCATCTCGGCTTAATTAAAAACATACATATGTTGTGACAGCGCATGGATTATGTGGAAACTCGTTTTAGCCTGATGGATTTTTACACTGGTCACATTCGATATCGTGGTTTAGATTGTTGGGGTTTTTTTATTACCAGCTTTTATTCTTCTTGCAAGAGTTTCCAGCGTCGTTTCTGCTGACAGATGCTGCTTAGGACAGATGTATTTTTATTCCCTTACAGTTGGATTGAATCAAACATCTTTTTCCATGTAGCTCAAGTTTCCGCCGTGGAATTACTCCTAGCTTACTACTCCGAGAAGAAAATTATAGTCATTTTGGTGACAGCCTTTAGCAGCAGTTGAAATCTTTCTCGCACACGTGCGTGTCATCTATTAATTTCCACTCCCTACCAATTGTAAGAATTTGGGCTTGTAAACGCTGTAAAAAACCTGAAGGCAAGTAAAGAGAGACAGAGAGAAAATCCAGCATTTGGGCATCTTTTTATATTATTTTTTTTTCCCTAGCTGGAATCAGTGAGGTGTTGAAACTCGCAGGGTGTTTGTTTCTGGCATTGATAAGGATCTCTCACGTTCTTATATAAAATGCTAAATTGACAATAACCAGCTCCCATGACGTCCAGCTCAGCTTGCCTTTCTCTCGGGCCTTCTCTCAACCCACAAGATCTGAAAGGCTTTTTCCCTGCCAGCTGGGAAAGCAAAATTCCTGCGGAAACTAAGGACTCGGGGCTCCTGTGGGTTTCTCCATCCACATAATCAGGACAGTTTATTGCCTTACGTATTGGGCAACGGTACACAACGTATGATTTAAAAGCATTTTCAGGTCCTTATATCACGCCTGACGCTGTGATTTTGTGGTGAATCTTGAAGGGACTAGAAATTCCTGAGGTGGTTGTAAAAGTGGGGTGTTCTCGGCTGAGATCCCTTCTGAGCACGCGGGGAAATTGCCTCCCAGTCCTGGAAAGTGGAGGAAAAGGAAAAAAAAAAAAAAAACGTTCTGGATTTCCACTCTCTGCTCTTCCATTCCTGCCCAGCTCCCGGCAGGAGGAGCAGCCCTGTCCCTCCTTACATCCTTCCCCGGCTCTTGGTCCCAGGTTTTTTTGGGGAACCCCCCTGTTCCTGGGAAATGGCGATTTGGTTCTGCTGGAAAACTCTGCTGTGGACAAAAAGCAATTAAACAAACACTGGCAAAATTTGCTGCTGCCGCCGAGGTCGCCCCCCCCCCCAACCTCTGCAGCTGCCTCAGGGATGAATATAAGCAAGATTTGGCCTTAAATTTGCACCTCGCAAAGGTGCAGGGGTGGGGATGGTGCCTTTGGTCAGCTCATGTGCTGCTCCTGCGAGAGCAGAGTCACCATCCAGGAGATGCTCAGCCAAGGAAGCTCCGGGAATGCTGTGGAGCGGGTGATGTCTCAAAGACACACTTTGGGCCAAATAAATTGTCAATAAAAAGGTTTTCTCTGAGCCCTGGTGCTCTGAGACACTCAAAGCCCTGGGGTGACACCTTCACTGGGATAACTCCCTTTTTCCAACCACTTCCCAAGTTGCAGGGTCCTGGAGATGCTGGTCCTGACCAGCACTGACCCCCCACCACCGCTGGCTCAGCTGTCCTTGTCACTACTCCTGCTGCCAAAAAAAGCAAAAAAGGGTTGAATTTTCTTGTGCACGGGGGTTTGCTTTTTCCCATCGATGGCTGAGCCTCTGGGAAGGTGGGAGCTAATGTCAGTCCCCCAGCGATGGAGCTGGATGGGTGCCCTCGGTGGCTCTTTGGTTGTCCCCAAGGAACTGTGTGATAGAACATCAGTTTTCACCCCTGTGGGTGCCCACGGTCTTATGTGCAAACTGTTTAAGATGAAAGAAATTTGTGTGTCCCCCCGCTGAGCAAAGCATGTCCCAGGGAAGGATCTGAATCCCAGGGAAGAAAAATAAATCAGAGCTTTAAGAAGTTAGGTTGATGGTTGGACTAGATGATCTTTGAGGTCCCTTCCAACCGAGACGATTCTATGAGTCTATGAAGTCAGAGCTGAAAAAAACCTCTCAAGCTCCCCCCCACCAGTTGCAGACTGGTGAGGCTCCACGCTGCGGATCTGGGCAGTTTCAAGGCAATTAAGGGAAATTTAGGGGCAACAACCCCCATTTCTGGTTGAACATCCTTCATGTCCCCGTGGAGGTGGTGGGGACCCCACACCTGCCCCCCAGCTTCAGGAAAGGAGGTGGAGAGGGGTGAGGTGGCAGTTGGATGGCTGGGGGTAATTAAGGAGGGTGGGGGGTCCCCGTGCGTGGGTGGGGGATCCCTGTGTGTGGAAGGTCTGGGCAGTGGCATCCCTGAGTGGGGAAGGTGGTACCCACGCGGGGGTGAGGAGATCCCCGGGGATCCCTGCGTGGAGAAGGTTCTGGGGGTGGGGGGATTCCCACGCATGGGTGGGATTTTGGGTAGATGCACCCACAGGCATGGGAAACCTGGGTGGGAAAGGTCTGGGGGAGTGGGATCCCTGCGTGGGAGGGGGTCTGGGTGGGTGATCCCTGTCCGTGGGTGGGGGAGATCCCTGGGGATACCCGCCTGGGTGGGTGAGCCTCATGAATAGGGGAGGGGTCCCTGCCTGAGGGGTGTCTGGTGGGTGGGATCCTCGTGTGGTGGGGGTCTGTGGGGTGGG
>NW_015090883.1:470175-628929 GCF_001431845.1 Calidris pugnax
TTGCGGCGGGCCCGGCGCCGGCCTGAGGCGGGGGGGGGGGGGAAGGCCTGGGGGAGGGAGGGGAGGGGAGGGAAGGGAAGGGGATGTGGGGGGGAGCGCCGGTCCCACCCGCGGCCGTGGGGTGGCCGCCCCTGTGGGGCTGTGAGTGCCTCCTCAGCGCATCTCCCGGTCACCTTCCCGAAGCCAAGTTATCGGTAAAACGGGGAATTCCCCCCCCTCGCCGCCATGTATCTTCCCTAGGGCTGCGGCGTTCCCTGCCCCTCTCCGGGGGAACCCGTGTGTGAGGGGCGGCCAAGGCATCATTTACACACACACCCCCCCTAATAAAATCTGCCTTTTTATAAGAATTTCCCCGTGGACCCAAGGCCGCGGCGCTCGGGCCAACTTCAGCAAAGCGTTGCCTTTTGCCGGGTGAAACAGCCTGCCCCGTTTTTTATTGCTGTGGTTGTAACTGGGGGTGGTAGAATATACTGCTTTTTCCTCATTTCCATAGGCTGCCCTTTGGCGGGGGGGGTGGTGGTGGTGGTATTTTTTTAAAGTCTCCCCTGCCCTCCTGTACAGGGGGGAAGAAATGAGAAAGGGGGGAAGAATAGTGGGGGAGGGAAAGTTAAGGTGACAAAGCTCCATCGTTTGCACACGACTAATTCCGGTGATGAAGTATTTTAATTAAATAGGTGGCTGTTAAGAATAATGTAGCATAGCGTCTTTTGGTTTTTTGCATTAGGCAACAGCAAATGCAGTTTCCTAGTAAACCTGTGTGCTTTAGGCTTATCAGCCCATAACCTTTATTTTCCCCAAAGGCTCTTGTGCGTGTTTTGTGAAAAACTCAAAGAAGGTGATTTCTTGCTTCGTCGGAGTGAGTTGTGGAGGGGGAGCTGAGCTGATACTTTGCTGTAATCCTTTTCTCTTCAAAATTCCCTTTTTTTTTTCCCCACTTCTTTTCTTTAGCGTTTCCAGTGCCACCCCTGTCAGACAACTCATACCCAGTATTCAGCAGACATAACCCACAAGTTCTATTTAACATCCCTTTACCTATGACAAGGCAGAAATCCCTTTGCAGGAAAGCCTGAATTGATGGCTGCCAGAGTTAAAAGGGGGGGACGCAGCTCCCACATTCCACCTCCTCGTGCATTTTTCTCAGCGAATCGCTCCCCTCCTCCGGTTTGGTTTGGGCTGGAAGCCTTTCCCTGCCCTCGTGGACCTCTTCCCTATAACTGCGCTGTGATTTCTGCCCGCGAACAGGCCACGCAACTCGCTTTACCACATATTTTTTCTCTTGCCTCATGTGCTGATGCTGCTTTCTGCGCACTGTGATTAAAATAACTTTTGTGTGTAACTGCGGCGGGGAAAGGTTGGGGTTTGGATAGAAACGCTAATTCTCTGTTAGAGTTATTACCAAATAGATTTTCTGTTAGACTTAAATTTTTTTTCCACCCCCCCTCCCTGCTTCCCCTTATCTAGCCGGTCTCAAGAAGATGCTTTCTGCTCTCTGAAGTAGCAGCAGCAGTAGGATAGGAGGAAGACAATTAGGTTTTTAATTTGATCCTTTATCCCCTGCTGCCGTAAAGCCCCTATTACAGATAACTTTGAAGGTTGACTGCTCTGGTTTTGAAACCCCTTGAAGAAAGGGAAAGGCTTACTCATGCCTATATAAAACCGTGGTGTTACTGGGCTTTGCCACCTACCAGCTTGCCTTTGCATCGTCCGCTCCTGCCGTTGGGTATTTGATGGTTCTGGCTCAAAAGTGTCTCATCATTGCTTGGTCATGGGCGCTGTAAACCCAGGGTTAACCAAATCCTTCAGAAACCGAAGTTCCCCCTGAATTTCAGAGGCAGGGGGTATAGATTAAAGACGTTTTTGGCCAGGACCCTTAAGCGTAAGGACACGGGTGGAGAGGACATGTGTTTTATTTTAAGCATCGAACTTGGTTGCTCCTAATCCCTTCCCCCGCAGCTGCCAAGACACCCACCTCTCGCCATTGACTTCTCGAGAGCTTCAGCGCCCAAGTTTAGTTCCCTGATCATACCCCGGTGACGTGCCTGAGGAAATAGTGTGAATATCCCCTCCCAAACCCCCAGCCCGGTGCCATCCAGAGGGGTGGGCGAGAAGCAGAAGACATTCTTCATTCCTGCTCTCCGGGGCAGAAGCGGGACCGTAAGAACCCGAGAGCAGAAGAGAGCCCCCCATCAACTTTAGTTTTCCTCATTTACAGCCCCCATCCGTGCTGTGGGTGCCTTTCATTAAGTAACTGCTTTTAAGGTGAAACTCCATTGATTTATCCTCGCCCCCATCCCCGTGGGAGAGCTGTTGGAGCTAAATTTCCAATTCCAGTCACCGAATTTCCATCCTTGCGGTGTTTATGGCGGGTTGGTATAACTTGTTGTTGTTCTAGTGTTGCTGTTTGGTTTAAAGGGTTGTTTTCCCTCCCTGATGTGATGAGAGGGAGCAATCGGATCCCCTCTTGACAGCTTGTTTCGATAGGTTAAACAAGTCAGAGGCTTTAAGTGTCCTCATGTTGTTCTCTTGTTAATATTCTCAGGGTTTCCTTGTCAGTAAAAACCCTTTGCCTTTACCCATCAAAACCTTTTTAATAAAAAGGGAATTTTTTGCATCTGTGTTTAGCTCTTAAACTTCCTGCTCTGTTGGCTAAAACAGTAGGATTGGACTATTTTTTTTTTTAAAGCATTTTTTTTGGATGGGGGGACTAGACTAGGGACTAGTGGGGACCTCTGCTGCACTAAGCTCTCCCTTTTTGACATTTCCTTGGGTGATGGCTTCAGGCTAACGAGACAGGGAGTTGCGGGGCTAAATCTGTCCCAGACAAATCACTTCTTGTTAATGACTTTGCATAAACTACAGAGATGATAGATTGGAGAATTACCAGCTCATGACTCTTCGGAATCTGTTTCTCCTCTCATCGTTATACAAGATGTCCGAGCAAGGAAAACACACGACGCCTTTTAAAAAATAGTATTTATTTATGTTTTTAGAAATGTAAAAACCTTCTTCCTGTTCGCATGCCTGAACTACAGCTGGTTGCAGGAGAGGAGGGTGTTTCTGAGCTTTGAAATCTTCCTATTTCTTGCCAGAATGGAGCTTTTAAAGTAATTTCTTGTAATGTAGACTTGCTGATGATTTTTCCAGCCTGATGCCTGTGGTCTCTAGTTTGGGAATGCATCTGTGCCTGCTGGTGTGGGCGCTGCCCAAGAGGCTCTAATTCCTGCTTTTTTTATTTCCCTGTGTGACTGTTCTTTCCGATGAGTTTGGAGCAGGAGCAACAGCCCTGGCATCGATAAGCACCACACACTGATGTGGACTCTTCTGCTTCTTCCCATCGAAGAACTGGTCTGTTACTGGTGTGGGGGAGAAGCAGAGTGGATCCAGGTGCTGCTCTGAGGAGGGAGACAGTGCGCAGGCATCCACAATTCCTGCCATTCCTCTCCCAGGGCTTTTTTTTCCCCCTTCCCCCTCCATGTGAGAACTGAAGTAGCATCTGGACCAGGTTGCCTGTGTTTGAACTTGTCCCCTCGCAGTCGCTGCGGTGCCCGAGTGCCGGAGTGCTGCAGTCTAATTAGATTATATTAGAATGAATAAGTGAATCTTAGTAAATGAGCTTATGGGGGCACTTGCAGGTCAGCTCAGTCCCTAAATATAGGGCCTGGGCAGCGTGCAGGCTTGGTGCAGGATCTATCCACGCAGCAAATTAAACAGAGGTCTCCTGAGAACACATAATTTTTGCTGCCGTGCCGTCTTGTCGACCCACATGCTCCGGTGTTTCGGTATGAGAAATCCCCAAATCCACTCAAATACGAGCATTCTTTAACAGAAGCTTGGTGGGGAGTTGGAAGGGGAAGTCGTGGATGTGGAAACTGTAGTAATCTGAGGTGCTAAAGAATGCAAATCTCATGATCCTTTTTAATGCTTCCCATTTAGCTAAAGGTGGTTTTTCTTTTTTTTTTTTTTTTTTTTTAAGTCTCTTGGGGACTGTGGAAAACAGAGGAAAAAGATGGTTTCTGTTGCATGTGAAAACTCTGGAGAGCTTCTCTGACTCTTCCTAACACAAATAAAGAATATTGTCTCATCTTCTTGCAACTGCAAAGAAGTCGTTTGGGACCTTCAGGCCTTGGATTTTGCTGTGCAATGGGTGGGGGGGGGGGGGTGGGAGGGAGAGGAAAGGGACAGGAACTGTCAGGTTTGTCGGTTAATCAGAAGTAAAATAATTACTCCCATGCAGCTCTCCTCCTTTTCTGCCATGTTCTTTTGGCTGCTTTGCTTATCAAGATTCACAGCTCTAAATTCCTGGTACTGAAGAGAAGAAGTAGATGAAGTTCCTTCCCCTTTTCTTCCCAAGAAGACACATTTAGAAGAATAGCATTTTTATTTCATTTTCTTTTTCAAATGAAACCTCATCTTTTGCTTGTAGATCACCGAGGCTGCGTTGTGGCTCGGAGAAAGTGTCTGTAAATTAGTAATGTGAGCAAGCTACTCATTTTCTTGTGCTAATAATCCCTATTATAAATAGCACCGTCCTCCGCTAGCATTAACAGCTCCCTGCTGCTGTCGTTGTCGGATTCGCAGGGTTTTCAGTGGTAGTAAGTTATGGAAAGCAGCATTTCTTGCTGGTTTTTGCTTTTTCCTGTTGGGAAAAACAGCCAGCCTTTCTCCTGCCTGATCCCACTGCCCAGGGTGGATCTTCTCACAGCCAGGCAATCCTGCAAATCACTGCTCTGCACTGAAGAACAGCTGGTACATCGCTCACCGCTCCCCTGCTGCAGGAAACATCTTTTAAGCCCTTTCGTGCTGTAAAGTTGAGGAAATAAAGCAAAAACTCCTGGTTTCCTTCAAGTTGTAGCTGAATGACTAATTGAGCATCGGGGGAGGGCTTTTCCCGTCTCAGAAGAGGTGTGTTGATGTTGTTTTTAATTGAGTAGTGAACCTTCTCTGCCTGCCTGCCTGGTGTCCAGCCCCTCCAGCATGTGTTGAATGACCCAGGGAAAATAAAGCTGGAGTTCAGAATTACGTGGGTGTCGAAGGCTTTTCCAGCCTGGTATTTTTATGCCCGTGATTCATGGCGCTTCCAAAAACAATCCAGCTCTCATCCTGCGGAGGGGAAGTACCTCTGTCCAGTGTTATCATCTTTCCTTTAGCTGTGTCACCTGCCAGAGGGATATCAACTCAGCCTGCCTTATTTCGGGCTCCTCATTTCACTGAATTTCACTGAATTTTTTAGAGTTGGAAGGGACCATAGAGATCATCTAGTCCAACTCCCCTGCTGAAGCAGGATTGCCCAGAGCTAGAGCATGTTACTCAGGAGCATCCAGGCGGGTCTTGAAAATCTCCAAGGAAGGGGACTCCACCCCCTCCCTGGGCAGCCTGTTCCAGGGCTCCGTCACCCTCACCGTGAAGAAGTTTCTCCTCATATTTGAGTGGAACCTCTTATGTTCCAACTTGTGCCCGTTGCCCCTCGTCCTCTGAGTGGGAACCACTGCAAAGAGTCTGGCTCCCTCCTCCTTCAACCCTCCCTTGAGATACTTGTAGGCGTTGATAAGGTCTCCCCTCAGCCTTCTCTTCTCCAGACTAAAGAGTCCCAGCTCTCTGTCTCTCCTCATTTTGCTTCCACATCCCACCCTGCAGGGGTTTCTTGTAGGAGAAATGCTGGCTTAATCCTGCTTTCACACTCTCCCGTATGGGCTGAAAATGGTAAGCAGAGTATTTTATTTCAGGGCTGTGACAAACTTCAGTACATCTCATTCCTGCCTGTGATGTGAAAAGGTGTCTTTTGTCAGTCTGCAGCCGCACAGGAAGGAAGTTGTTGAGTCCAGGAGATAAAAGCTGTGTCTCCTCCCCTGAGCTGGGACAAGCTGCCTGCTCCTCTGCCCCACGGTGCTCGGCTCCCGGCTCGCCTCTAGTAGGGTGGAGGGGAAAATTTTCATGGGAAAATGTGAGTGGCCTCATAATCTATTTGCAAGTGCGTAGCTGTCAAGGAAGATGATGACTAAGCTATTGCACAAGGTGCAGCTCTTTGGGAAGCGTGCCAGGATTGGACCGGGTTGTGACTGACTGATAAGAGAGCCTGTAATATCAGTCAGCTGATAATTTTATTATTACTGGTTTAATCTGACCACTGGCTACAACTGCTTTTTTTTTTTTTTTTTTCCTCTGTCTGCTTGCTGTTAGGCTTTAAGTTTAAAAGTCCATATTTGGTGAGTGCAAATTAAAAAAAAAAAAAACAAACCAATTTACTGGAGGAAGTGGATGGTTTTTGAGCTTCTGGTGGAGAGTGCTGGGTGGCTTAAAGCCAATGATTTGCATTCAGCTCCTGTGGATGTCGTTCTACCAGGCTCTGGCATGGTGTTGCCCACCTGCCCTGGTGTGCAGACAGGATGGAGGGTGCTTGCTTAACAGAAGGGAAAGCTGAGGCTGAGTGCCCGTGGCTGAAGATGCAAGAGGTCACCAGCAGAGCAGCTGCTGGGGCTGTTGGTCTCATTTGTGACCTGGCCCCCAGGCTCTCCTGGGCCAGCAGTTAGCTGGTGGCTGAGTGGGAAACCACTTTTCTGTGGCCACTGAGGCTGGTTACTGTGTGTGTCTTCCTTTCAGGGTCTCTGTAGTTGAGAAGCCAAGCCTGGTCCCAGAAAGCACTATTTCTTCCTGCCTCCCAAACCAGTTTGAAAGGCTGCTGTGATGATTAGCATTGCTTTGTCATCTAAGTCATTGTCTCCCATGTTGTGTGGGGACATCCCAACTTGGCTTTCATGTAGGTATTGCCTTTTTCTTAATCCTATGCTGTGCACGGACCTAAAAACAGGTACCTGAAACCACCTGCAGCATCTTGTCTGCCCTTCTCCATTTAAGCTCCAGGTCCAACGCAGAGCAGCACCAGGGCTGCAGCAGATCGTGCCCAACTGGTCATTTGCAGGCCACTTTCAAGTCAGAAATGATCTGGGTGTAGTGATGTGCTGCCAAATAAAGGTTTTTTTTCCCCTGGGGCTTGGTGGGGATTTTTCTGCCTCCTTTAACTTGTTGGCCTCCGGGGAGATTTGGCCCGGACCAGGCAGTGCCTGCTGTTCTCAGTGGGGTGCGGTGCTGGGAAACTGGCCGAAAATGGAGTTTACCAGTGATTGCTGTACCCCATGTCACACCTACTAACCTTTGCTTGTGTAAATACCTTGTTGGCACCATGTGCACCTTCAGCCGTGATGGACTGATAAAGGACTCTGCTGCCTTTTTCTCTTTATGCTGCCTCATTTTGTATTTACAGCGGTGGTGGTGGAGATCCATCAAAGCTCTGCTTCTCTGGGTTCAAACTCTGACCAAGGAGGAACTGGTTGCCCTGATATTTCCTGAGAAGGTGTCTTCACCCAACCTGTCCTAGCGTGGACCATGAAAAGCACTGTCCAGAAGAGAGAGGCAGAGGTGTTCAAGGCCAGGCTGGATGTGGCCTTGAGCAACCTGCTCTAGTGGGTGGTGTCCCTGCCCAGGGAAGGGGGTTGGAACTAGATGGTCTTTGAGGTCCCTTCCAACCCAAACCATTCTATGATTCTATAAAACCTTGGGAACCACCAAGCTGCAGGGAGGTTTTCTGGAGGTTGTGTTAGGATTTTACTGGGTGCCCTGGGCTTTCCCATGGGAGCTCAGCGGGGAGACACCGACAGCCCTCCCTTGTTACCTTCACCTAAGGTCACTTCCATATCTCCAGCCTCTGCTACCCTACCACTGGGATTGGGTTGCCTGCTAAATTTAGCAAACCTCTTCACAGCTTAGCGTGCGTGTGTCAAAACAAGATTTTGTTTTTTTTAAAAAGTAGCTTTTTAATAGGTTCAGAGCCTGGTTGGAGGTGCCCGATGAAGGTGGGCTTTCCCTGCACAGGTGGGGAGGACACGGGGCTGGTTGTGAGAAGCACTGATTTCGCCACTTCACCTCGGTGCACCTCAGCGCCCGGATTCGGGGAGGTGCGGAGCGCCGTGGGAGGGAGGGAAGGAGGGAGGGAGGGAAGGATGGTTGCCGAGGCACAATTAGGACTTGCGTAACGCGCTCCGCAGTCTGAGGCATGGGAAAAGTGCTAGCAAAGGGGTTGGGTTTCAGAAGTTTTAAAAGGCTTGTGAAAATTCTTCGTCAGGTGTTTCCATTACAAGCCTGCCCCTTCTCAGCCCCCACCCGCCTCCATCTCCCGGTTTCTACTTTTTTTTTCCATGCCCCTTGTGTGCCAAAAGAAGAAATTCTCGGCTTCGAGTCCGGTGTTCCTATTTCTAAGTAGATTTCTTAATCCCTGCTCCCCATTTACAGGCTTCTGGAGCAATAGTTTGAAGTTAGAGGCAAGTAAATTGGTGTGGAGAAGCATTTCTTCGCACGCGGAAGGAGGAGCAGATTGTGGGCCAGCAGAGCAAGAGGAGTGAGAACCCGGAGAAGCATGAGAGAAGTGACCTCAATTACTCGGCATTTCTGTCGCTGAGCATTTTTACGTCTTTTTAACAACCTGGCGTGTTCTTGAGTTCAGATCAGTGCTGATCGGTAAAGCTTAGTGCGTTGGGGGGTGTGTGTGTTACGAGGGGTTAGAGGCTGGTTTTGGGGGAGAATTCTGGGATGTTGAGGTGTTGACTTGCACTCCAAATTCTGCAAACGGTGAAGTACACATCTGAAGTTCCTTTAGGAAACTCTTGACAAGCTTGGCCCTTACGGTCACAAGTGGAGAAAACCAGGAAACCCTTGGAGATGGACTTCGAACACATCTTTTGGGGGGATTCTTCTGTGCTGTCATCCAGCCCCCAACATTAAGCTGTATCTGGGGTTACACAGTGAACTGGATCGTGGAACTGGGACCAGTATGGCAAAGGGGTGTTGCAGGGTCTGCTGGGCTGCTGCTGCTCAGAGAAACGTTAGCAAGGCCCAGCATGGCTCAACCTGGGGAATCAACAGGAAGGTGGGAGAAGAAAGCTCCTTCACTGCATGGCCCAGCTGTAACTCAAGCGTGTTAAGAGTTTGTGGAGGAGCTGGAGCCTTTTCCCTGAGGCTGAAAGGGAGCTTAGTCTCCTACTCAGGGTGTTTAAGACAAGATGCAAATACTAACTTGGATTCTGTCGAAATACTGCACTGGTTTCTGAGTGTGTGTGACCTTCTTAAGCTGCCTGCCCGGATCCCAAAGGACCTGTGTGCTGAGATGACACTGACTGCGTGTCATACCTTCAGCAGGCTGTGAAATGAAGCACAGAGAGGTTAACAAGGTGAAAAGAAACCTTATGGAGAGGAATGTGTGATGCTAGGGTTCAGGTGTGGGAGTTGAAAGGATGGTATCTCGGTGGAGGTCTTTGCTGTACTGCAGGAGGTATTTTGGATAGAGGAGATGAGCTCTTAGTGCTGCCCTTGATAAATGGGCTACAGGCAGTGTCTTGAAGGAGAGTGGAGACTCTCTTAACACTTCACCTGTCCCAGCAGGGAAACAACCACAGTCATTTCTTAAGCTTCATATCGTGCTTTTAAATGGAGTTAAAGGTTGCAGCTCATAATGTGATTTGTACTTTGAAATACTCTGCGGTAACTTGTGCCAGTGCTGCAGGGATTGCTCCTAAAGCCTCTCCTCTTCCTAAATAACTTTGAAACTTGATTTCTAAGATTATCAACAGCGCCGTGTTCTACAGCATAAGGGATCTAGCTAGCCTGGATATGGAAGTGCTATCTTTGTGCCTGTGTGGTAACATGGTTTAGGATAGCTGTTGAAGGACAGCTTTGCTATGGAGCAGTCAGATATCTCCTGTCTGCTGGGGAGGTCTTGATGATGGGAGCCTGCTCAGCCTTCGGCTGGTGCAAACTTGTGCTGGAGCAGAAAGTCAAAATATCAGTGGTGTAGGAGGCCCGTCATCAGCAGAAGCTTCTGTTGTCCAAATTCAGCCCTGAATGTAACTCTCTATGTTCCCTGTGTTTGAAGGGTTTTATAAATACAGCATGAACAGTGTTTTAAGCTGGCAAATGATTTTAAATTTAATGCACAGCTGTAAAAAAACCAAAACCCTCTTTTGCAGGTGGTGTTCCTAAGTGACTATGGATTAAAACTCTCCTTTTGCAGGTGTTGTTCCTAAGTGACTATGGATTAAAACTCTCTGATTGCTGCTAGAAGAGAGTGGTGGGTGCCTCTTGTCTCTGTTAAAATGTATTCCCTGCAGTCCTAGGGCTCTGGTTCATCTCTGTAGCCAAGTGGCAGGAGTCTTCTGCTGCTGTATGACCAGGTGAAATAAAATACAGCACTTATGCTCTGTCTGGGGGGCTGTGGCTTCACCGTTGCAGCCCTGAGCACCTCCTTGGGTTGAGGATTGAGGGTGTTTTTCCGCCTTGCAGTCAAAATGCAGTCGTTGCTGCCCATTTGTTCCCAGGCCAGCATTGTCTTCTGGCTGGAACTCCACCCTCCAAGGTGGGAGCAGGAGGAAGCTGCTCTGGTGGGTACAGCCCCATTTGCTTGGGTGCCCTTCCCAGCAGCTGGGGGAAGCCAGGGGAGCAGCTCGGGCCAGCTCAAGCCTGGCTGTTGGGATTTTCCAATGTTTTTTAGGTCTTTCTGAACCACAGCTGCAGTATACAGTATTAAAAGCAAAACCGAGGCACTGTGATCCAGTGCCTGCCCGGCTGCGTGGCTGAAGAGGAGGTAATTCCAGCCCGAGGAGGCTCGTGGTATCTCCAAGACCTAGTTTGGTCCATGTGCTGTGCGTGTTGATGGCAACTCTATTTAGGATAACTCTATTTATGATGCCTCTATCAACTTACAGGAACTTTTCTGTATGTTGAGTCTGCATTCCTCCTAGGGGCTAGCCTAAACTGAAGTTGCCCTTTTAAAACCTCGGGGTTGAGGGCTGACTGCATATCCCTGAGTTTTAAACTCTTGGTGTATTTGAAAATTTATTACTACTCTGAACTTTGATTGTTTAACTGATGGGTGCTTTTCTTTCCGCTTTTTTTTTTTCCACTGTACTGTATGTAGCAAGAAGGGAGAAAAGTCTTGCCTGTTGATTTCATCTCCCTTTCCAGCTGAGAGAATTATCAAGACTTAGCCAGTGATGGAGTACAGCAATCTTGTTTCAAATGCTGCTTTCTAATGCTCTCATTTAGCTAGGTCTGTGCCACATTCACAGTAATTTTGATGCAGCGTCATCAAATGATCACATTTTCCTTCCCTTTAGAGAAAACCGAAATCACTCAACTGCTTAGACATAACGTGTGAAAGTAAATAGTATCTTAAAGCTTCAGGTAGCTAGAGGAAACCACATGAAAGCATCTAGATCTGATATGATTCACAATCACTTATGAATTTGGATTTCCCTCTATGAGTTAACAACTCTCCTTTAAATTGCAGCCTGTTTCCGACACAGGTCAATCTTATTTTCCTCTTCTAAGAGAGCATCCCTCTGCTGTGGCTTCTCCTGTTGTCTATTGCCCTTTAACAGTAGGATCGTTGAGTCACTGAGAGGTTAACGAAGCGCTTTCCCCCCCCCCCCCCCTTTTGTGGTCCAATCTCTTTGTATAGTTGTGTAGAACAGCACACTGAACAGAAATAATGGGAAAAATCTTGGTGGTGAAATGACCGGGGTTATCATTTTGCAATACCAGGGTAAAGACCTGCTTAAGCTTCAGGCTTCTAACTGTGTACGGGGTGGCTGGTTACAAATCCCTCTGCAAGAACATTAAATGTTAGTTTCTCTCCATCTTTTTACACTTAACAGTGTTGGAGCCGGGGGGATCCGAGGGATCACACTTGGTTCAGCGGTAGCTTCCCATTTAGTGTTTAAACCAGTTTTGTTATGGTGAGTGTCTAGGGGTTTGGCATTAGAAGAAGGGGGAATTGTAGCCCTTAATTATGAAGTGGGGGAACAATTGCAGCCGGGCGGGCAGGCACTGGTCCAGCTCCTCTCTTACTGGGCGAGCAATGCTTTTGTGCTGTGCCATCCCTCTGCACAAATGACCGGAGCAGCCTGTTGCTAGATTGATTGGTTTTGATCTCTTTTAGGGAAAGGCTTTGAAAGCTCTTAATTTTTGGGTTTATCACAGTAGTCCTTCACGCTTCTGCCCTGGTGCTCTGAGCAAACGTGGTACCGTGGCTGCCCCAAAGACCTGCTTCCCATGGGGGATTAAAAACCAGCTATTAAATCCAGTTGTACTGGGACACCAGAATCACAGAATCTTCTAGGTTGGAAGGGACCTTAAAGATCATCTTGTCCAACCGTCAACCTCACTGGCAAAAATAGTCACCCACACAACAAACAAGGAGCATCATCACTAAACCATACCTCCCAGCACTACATCAACCCGTCTTTTGAACACCTCCAGGGATGGGGCCTCAACCACCTCCCTGGGCAGCCCATTCCAATGGCTGAGGCAGCCCATTCCAATGTCTGAAAAGTGGCAAAGTAATTGTGAGGAAAGACTTGAAGGTGCAGTGTCTTGCTGGCAGCCCGGTCCCTTTGCGTGCACAGGTGATGGGGAGCTTTGAGGACTCTGGGAATTAACTTTGTGAAGGTGCAGGATGGGGTTGTGCTCTCTGGCACGTGGGTGAGCTGTGACTTGCTAGATGGCACCCAGGGCAGGGAAAGGCTTCTCTTCCCCCTTATCTCTTATCAGCCCGTGGGTGAGGGCGTCCTTTGCTCAGCAGAGATGAATGATGGTGGGACTCGTAGGACTTCTCGCTGGCGGCTCCAAGAAACTCACCTTTTCCCTCCGATGAACCTTTCCAGGCTGAGTTTCACCTATGGTTGGAGTCAAAGTGCGCGTGATACCACTGAGACACCGCTGTTTGCCCCAGCCCTGCCTCCTTTCCGGGCACGTCGTTAGGCAAAGACATCATCAGCCAACTCAAAACCACACTTGCACCACGTTGTGCTACGCTTCCAGCAGAGCTCATGCTGGGAAATGGAAAATACAGAACTCTCTGGGACACAACTCCACCTTTTTATTTTTTTTTTTTTTTCCCCCTCTCAGGAGCTGCTGAGCCTCCGTGGCGGCTGGTGTACGTACGGCAGTGCCTTCTCCTGTTGGGGAATGTTAAAAATACACGCTACGAATTTTCCCTTTCCACATACCAAAATATATTAATGCGCCGCTGCTTTGATTAGTCATTTCCTCTTCCTTTGTTCCTTTCGCAACAGGGTAGAGAGGGCTGCGGGCACATACTCCAGTAAAATCTTGTATGGTTTAAAAAGTCTGGTGCTGAATCAGCTCTCCTGGATTAATATCTGTCTTTATTGGTAAAAAATGACTCTTATTCTCAATCCATTAAATAGGCATTTAAAAATAAGTCTGGATAAAGTCACTTTTTTGGTATTCAGACTAAGAATATCTTTGCCAGATTTATTTTTGGAGGGGAAAGAAATTCTAATATGAGCAAGGTTAATACTCCTACCATGAATTTAATACATTCCTGCAGGAAAAGTTCAGTGATACTTTGCTGTAGGAAAATTTCCAGATTCTCTCATTCATTTCAAGGCTGCTTCTCTTCAGCTGGTGCCATCACTTCTGTGCACCCTGAGTTCCTGCTAGACCTTGTTCAGCATGGCCGGAAAACTTGTTGAAAGCCCCAGGGTGACACTGTTGGGCTGTACCTGGCTCGGTTGTGGGACAGCTTTGGCAGCCTCTGTGCCATTGGGGTGTGGAGGTACAAAGGTTCATAAATTCAGCTCTACAGACCTGCTTAACCATTGCTCCGAGTGACCTGCTAACCCTTCAAGGCTGAATATTATTTCTTATTTTCCATTTTCTTCTTTTCTGCTGCTGCTTTGGTGAGAAATTTGGAGAAAAGCTGTAGTACTGGGTGGTCTGGAGACCTGTGGAACAAGAGGCAGGTTCAAAACTTTCTTGTGTGTCTGGAGAAACTCAAGAGAGTAGGTGAAATTATCATCTGACCAATGTGGTTAAGGGCAAAATTGAATAGAAATCTGGAGAATTGAGGAATAAGTCAAGACAGACCTTTTTGCAAGTATGTGCAAACTTCAGAAGTATGTCCCCCTCAACAAAATACCATCCTCGTTAGCAGTCTGTGGCGCTTTTCCCGTTGTTCTGGTGCTGAGGACATCAGCTTTGGCCTGCATTGGAAGCAGAGGACAGCTTGTCCCCTGCCCAGGGAGGTGGGACATGGGCAGCAGTGCTGCTCCTGCCAGGAAGCCTGAGAAGAAACAGCGCTGGTGGGACTGCGAAGCTCGGGGAGGTAATTACCTCCTCTGGGATGCATAGGCAGATAATACACTCGGGTCTTTTCCTTGGCTATTTGAAGCTCTTATATATAAAATCCTGGCTTGTTTTTTTTTAAAAAAAATGAGCATTAGCCTCCCAGTGCTCGGATGCCATTCATACTTTCACAGCAATCTGCTAAGGAAAGGAAAAAAAAAAAGCTGGACCGAGGGGCTTTTCTTCCTTTGTTTCTGTCTCCTCTTATTTTACATTTATTTTTTAAAATCTAAACAAGAATACATAATACAGGAATGTATATTTAGACAGCTAATATTTACTATATACACTGGGAAAAGGGAAAAAGGTTTCATTCCAGCTGTTTTTTTCTTTGCAGATTGCTCTGAAAGTATGAGAGGAATTTGGGTACTGAGAAGCTACTGCTCCTACCTGCTTTCCTCTGTTGTTCCGTGCTTGCAGAGGCTGAACTGGGTGTAAAGAGATGAAAGGGCTGTGGCAGCCTCAGATTTCTTAAGAGGTGATCTTAAATTTTTTTTTTTTTTTTTACTTGGAATTCAGGCTCTGCCTTATTTGTGGTCGGAGGGGGGTCAGTTGTGTAACTATTGTGGGCGCCAGAGAGCAGTAGTAGAGCATGGCAAGAGTAGGTGGAGAAGTCTCAGAGTAAATGTACTTATGCAATTTATACTCGTGCAACTTATTCCTTTATCAGAAAAGGATTAAGCAGTGTTGGAGGAAGGTGCCCTGAGACCCTTCGCCTGCCTTGTTCAGGGTGAGAGAGCTTTGGGAACGACACTGCCTGGGGTTATGTCAGCAGAAGGAGCAGGGGATGAGATGGGTGAGGAGCAGCTTTGTCACCCCAGCTGAAGGATGGTTGTGCTGGTAGTGGAGAAACCCCATGCATGCCCTAGGAATGGGTGTTGTGATGGCTAAAAGAACCTTGGCCAAACCCTGTGCTTTGCACTGGAGCTGCCAGGTCCTGTCTGCCCCCGGTTCTGGGGAATGATAGGCAGCTTCTGAAGCTCTGAAGCTTCCTATGGATCCAAGGTGAAGATGATACTGTGAATATATTTAGAGTAGACCACGACAGATATCAAAAAGCCTTTGTGGGAGCGTGTGGTGGCTTTAAACTTCTGTAAATGGCTTTTGTGTGTGATAAACCCGAGCTGCTCAGGACCGTCGCATCAGCTTGGCTTCTACAAACCTCGGTGAACTTTCCAGGCAGCTCATCAGGATAACACAACAGGCATGTCCTGGTCCCTCCCTCCTGTCCAGGAGGGACAAACACATTTCAGGTGTGGCTGTGTGTGTTTAATGCTTCTGCCTGGCTGAGCTAAGAGTCCTGGCTTCAGCCTACACCCGGCTCCTGCTGCTGGACAAGCTCATGTTGCGGGAGACTCCTTGATGCTCAAAAACTCCGGGACATGCAGAACTGCTGCTCGGCCTGGTCATCTAAACTCAGCCTTGGCCACTAATCTGCTGGCTTTGTTTCTTTATTTTTAGTATGTAAGCCTGCATTAATAGGGCCTGGGCAAAACCCCAAGTCCTAGCATTGCCTGCAGAGCCAGAACTAAGGAGTTCATCGATGTTGGGTTTGTGGCAATGGACTGTCACACCTTGAGCAAACCTGCCAGTGTCCTGCTGAGAACAGCCAAGGTTGTTTTTAATCAAGTTGCTGTGTTGAGACTATTAGAAATGTAAACTTAATTCTTTTCTAAAGTGTGGCTAAAAGATGCAGGGTTTGTCGGGTCTGTGTGGCAGCTTTGGAGAAGAAGCGAGCCTTGATTGCTGCCTTGCTTCTTCTGATCTCTTTCCTTGCCTTAACATCAGCAGAATTGTTAATGTTGGATTAATGGGGCTACTTGTGTGGCCTTTTTTGCCGTTGAACTGTGCCTTCTGATGTACCCCACGCTGCAGAAAGCAGCAGATGTAGCTGGGGATCTCCTGGCTGGTTGGAGCTGCTGCGTGAGCGACCTCGGCTGCCATCGCCACCCGCTTGGGATGTGGACAAAGCTGGGAGCTAAGAAAATCAGTGGCTGCATTGAACCTTTAGTTTAGAATTTGCTGCTCTTTGGTTCCTCTGTGAGGAAAACGCAGTGAGCGTGTTAATGTTTTCTTTTCTTCGTCTTCATATTTTGAGAAGTATCATTTCCCAGTTCTCCGCGCAGGGAAGCGAGCAGTGATTTGAAGAGCAAATACCGGATCTGGTCTCTGCTTGCAAAGAGGTGGGGAGGAAAGGGAAATGCTTACCCAAAAGAGTGTGAGCCTCTCAAATAATTCACGGTGGTGTGGGCAGAGCATGTCTGTACATGAGTGTGTGATGGAAGGAGCCAGGGAAGCCCCAGGAACTCCCTGGAGATAGCGATGGAAAGATGTGGACTTGCTGCCTAATGCTGAGAGCCCTCTCGGGGCACCGTCCTCCCCCGGCACCCTCCTCTTGGAAGAAAGAAGCCTTTGATTCTTTATAGGCACTTTGAAAGAAGGTAAAGATAATTTGTTATCTTTGGACTTTGGAGAGAATAGACGGGTGTTGAAAGTCAATGATTTTAAGTGAAAATTTGCAGTTTCTGGAGTCTGGTGGAGCTGAGGTCGCTCTCTTCTAGCCCTGATGGGTGCCAGTTCTTATCTGAAATAACTTGCCCTCACAAATGCAAGAAATGTTTTGGTCTCCTGAGTGATAGCAGTGTCTTTGCTCATGCTTTGGTGAACGCTGTGGGTTTCTGGTGGGAAGAGGTCTGTGCGGTTGCAGGGTATTGGGGCAAGCTGCTGGGCAGCAGAGCAGAGCGTGGTTTTCCATCCTATTCCTCGCTCCGTGCCAACAACATGCATGCTTTTATCCCCAGATAAATTTGAGGTTGCTCATTCCTCTTTCACTGATGCTAATTCCAACTCTGGGCTTCATCCTGCAGCCCAGGTGGTTTCAGGGTGTCAGTTGCTTGTGGTGGTGTGCTCTCCCTGTTTTGCTCCTGCCCGGCCTTGGCCACCACGGCCATTGCACCAGCAGTTGTGATAACTTGCACCCGGACTTTGGGGGATGGCTGGCAGCACAGTCAAAATACTGTCTGGAGTGGGGACCTAGGAATTTTGTTGCCATCAGAATATGACTTCAGGCCAATTATCTTCCTGTATAAATAGTGGACAGCCCCAGAGCCCTTTGAGCCCTCCTGTACGGCAGTGGCTGCACGCCAGGATCTCCCCTTTTTGAGGACGCTCGCTTCAGGTTCTACTCCTTGAGGTTGGGAGATTCCTTGCCCCAACAGATTCTCAGGAACTGACTAACAGCTTAACAGCATGCTAAACCTTGAAATCTTAGCTAAGTAATGTAAAGGATTGATTGTGCATATATGGGGGGTTAGACATAAACGGTAGACCAAGTCTGGCACTAGGATTGGATCCAGCCGCACCCAGACTCTTCTCTGAGAAGGAGTTTAGAAAGCAAAGGGAGTCTTTTCTGAACCTCGTGACTCAACGGGAGGGTCTCCCTGACAGCCTGTCTGACCCTGTCCTCTCTGCAGTAAATCACAGAGTGTACCTTGACAACGAATCTTGTAAAACACTATCGCATTTACTACTGGTTTTATCGCACTTACTACTGGTTTTGTTAAATCACTGCTTCATCTTAATAACATTTTACTGCTTCACTCTAACTAGTGAAGTTAATGAAATATTTCACTACTTGACTCTAACTAGTGAAGTCCACGACAAACCTCCTGCCTGCTCCCAACAAACCCTACTCCGTCCACAACAAACCTCCTGCCTGCTCCCAACAAACCCTTGCAGGAGGTACCCAGGTGCTTGGACAAGAGCAAGGTCATCTGCCAGACAGTCTGCCAGGTCTACCTTCTATAGCCATATTGTGCTCCCGGCTTGCTCGCGGCACCGCTGCTGCAATTTGTCAGGTGTTGGCTTTAAAGATGTATTAAAAAAAAAAATTGAAACACTAAAAGTAAAGGCTTTTGTTGAAGCAAAGCTTCTCCTCTCTGGAATTTAATAAATAGCGTGTCTGTGTTAACTAACATCAAGCAGACAGAGCCCAACAGATGGTACAAACAGCGGCATGTTTGGAATGGAAAATATTTACCTAGAGGGTATTTGAAGCGCTGAGATTGTGCTCTGCAAATGGCTTAATTGTATCAGCGTAATCAAGTGAAGAAGAGCAAGATTTATTGACAAGTCTCCTTCTCCTCTTGCTGTTAGCACTTTGTAGGGGGTGTCAAGTGCTGTTGAGCTTCACTTGAAGCTTCACTTCCCGGAGAGGAGAACTTCCATACTTGAATGGCTCAGTCTGTAATCTCGAGTGTCTCCAGCTTTCTCCTGCTGCTGCATAAATCACACTGCCGGGGCAAGTCGTTAAATGAAAGAGACTCGGAGCTTGAACTGCTGTTTGTTATGCTTCCCCCCAAGTCTTAGTTTTGAAAGGACTTCTGTAAACAGAGCATGGAGATAGAGCTATAAAAGTAGAGCTTAAAAAAAAGATTTAAAAAAAAAAAGTAGTTTAAGTTTTGCTGGCTGGGTCAAAACTGGCAGGGTCGTTTAGATCTTTGGCTCTTCTAGGTGGTGGGTGCTCCATGATTTAAAATAAAAAGTTGTTTAAGTTTTGCTGGCTGGGTCAAAACTGGCAGGGTCGTTTAGATCTTTGGCTCTTCTAGGTGGTGGGTGCTCCATGCACACCTCTTTGTTGTGCAAATTTTAGTGACTTGTAAGAAGATTGTGTGTGATCTTACTGAAAGCTGTGCCTTTTTCCTTACCTAGGTGGCAGGGGAGATTTATGTGTAATATCTTCTTTTCCCATCTTAAAACCAGTGTCCAGGTGTAGTCGGCTCCTCACTGGTGTTCACTGGGCAGTGTGGTTTTTTGGGATTGGGTAACCCTTGGAAGGGGAAGGTTGAGGAGGACATTGAGTCATTGCCAGGGCTCCCTTGGTTCCTAGTGTTGCTCACCTGCTGAAATTAGCCAGGTGCTAATGAACTTGGAGTTAATTTGATGGACTGAAATCCCTGCCTGCTCTGACAGCTCAGCTTTTGCTCTGCTGTCCTCTCTTGTCTTAGGGCATGAAGAACGTGTTTTCATTCTTCATTGGCATATAGGGCTGCTTAAAAAACCAAACCCAAACCAACCTAAGTTCCCAAGCTGCAGATCTCTCTCATCCTGTAGCAACGCTGATGATAAATAAACTGCCTTTAGGTTTATCTGGCAGCCCTCCTTCGTAGGGCTTGAGCCCAAGAGTGCTTTAATCAGTTAATGCTCATGAATGAAGTCAGAGAGAGCTGGTCATTCCCGTCAACTGAATGAGAAGTGGCTGAGTATCTTGTTTAATTTTATATTTTACTTGTGGCAGATCTGGGTTTAGTTGCCTTGTCCAGCCCAAGCTGGATCCTCTCCCCAAGAGCTCTGGGGGAAGATGAGTTTGGGAATGAAGCTGTTTGCAGGAGGATGCTTTTTGCAGCCGCCTGATACGGAGCGTGTTGCTACCTGGGTGCAGGTTAAGGGAAAAAAAAAATATTGTTATGTATTCGAGAATTTACTGAATACAGATACTCCCGTGAGACTTCTTGCTGTGTTCCTAGTGACTGTTGAATGTCTGCTTTGCCAGCTTGAGAAAATCCCAGGGAAAACACCCCAGTTAAAGAAGCTGTTGCCTTAGCTAAATCATATGTGCTATCTCTTAAAGAGGTTTTTTTTTTTTTTCTTAAATTATCTCGGTACCTATATTTTTCCCTCTCTAATACTATTTTTTTTCGAAGAGGCACAAATCCCCAGAAATCATGTGCATCTTGGGACCTGAGCATTTAGGGGAGTGCCTCCCAACGTGCTGGGGCCAAGCTACGAGTGACTCATGAGCCAGCTGGAGCTGTAATTTATTTCTGTCTCCTCAAGTAAGCTAATCCCCTGGACCTAAACTGAACGAACATCCCGTGAAATCTGGTATCTGTGCGGGGCGAAACTTGAGATTTAAATGTAAAAAAGCGAAGGGTGTGTTACAAAAACGTGGGGCAGAGGAACGTCAGGTGCAGGCGATGATGCTGGAGTTCAGAAATAGCTATTTTTTTTTTTTTCTTTTCTGTGGCACGGGGGAACAAAAGTGCAATTCTTTTGTTGAAGGCGGGCTGGGGAGAGTGAGCGAGGCTGCGTGCGGGCTGGGACAGATGCGGTCTGTTCCCCTTTCTCGGAATGACTGGAGGGACCTTGTGAGTTCCTGAATTTAGGGAGGAGACAGGAGAACGTCTGCAAGTGGGGAGCCTAGCTCCTAGAAACGTGCCCCATAAATACCAGGTTAAGCATCAATAAATACTGAATATGGGTGAAAGGTGAGTATTTAACTAAATACCTTGAACTTTAAACATGGCTGAAGTCGCGGTGCCTCTTGTTGGCAGCAGCGAGGGGGTGGGTACGGGTCATTTTCCTGGGGTGTGCCTTGGTAAAGCTGATGCAGTTGCCACCAAAAGTTGTCTGAGGGAGGGTTGTGAGTGAGAAAAGTCCCTTTGCGACACTTCTGGGGGAAGAAGTAATATTTTTGTGAGGATATCTCAGGTTTCCGTAGCTAACAAGAATGGGAGGAATGGTAAAACTAGATCCTGAGGAGCAGTTAAGCTGGTATGCGGAGGTTTTCAAGTTAATGTAGCGTTCCCTTTCTCTGGGCTTAATAAAAGGAACTTCCCTGTCCTGTTCCTTTTTGTATGGCATGGATTTTTTCCCCCTATAGATGGCTTCTGGTTTTTCCTAGACGGCTTGTCAATGTAATACAGAAGTATAAATGGGAATGGGGAAACTTCTTTATTAACTATAGATTGTTGAAGGACAACTGAGCCAAACCAGTGCCACTGTACCCTGTGGCAGGGCTGCTGCTTCGTAAAGATGTCTTGACGAGGGCTGGATGGTGAAGGATCTTGTCACCCTGCACACAAACCAGCAGCAATGCTCTCCTTCTGGAAGTAATTTTTAAAATGCCCTTGCTCATACTGGGCTGAGATGGGAAGTGAGCGTATAACCATCAGAGCACAGCTCTTGTTTGCCATTCCTGGGTGTACTTAATCAATTCTAGTTAACATTTTTGAGGCCTTACTTTATATTTTTAAACCCTGCTTCCATGTGAAAGGCTGGATTTGTGGATGTGTAATTCCCCGTAGGACTTCGGAAATCAAATCTGCGTGCGTCTGACCGGTGTTCGGGGTGGAAGCCTTCATCTGCCTCATGTTTTTCTTCGCCCTGATGAGTGAGAAGAGGACTGGAGCAGCAGCTGTGTCTGCTGATGCTCTGAAACTCAACGTTTCCAGGCTGTAGGGTGCGAGCGATGCCGTTCCACGACTGGAGCTGGGCGGTGGATGGAGGCTCAGCAGAGCCCGTGGTGCTCGGCCAGCTCTGAGATCAGACCTCATCATGTCCAGTCCCTATTCCCCACCCGGCCTCGCTCTTCTAATTATGTATTTATGGCTCCTCTTGAAAGCAGCTGAAGCTTTTCCATGTGGCTGCCCTCTCCGGGCTCGAAGCAACAGTCATTTTCTGCTTGTACATGGTCCTGCCTTGACCATCACACCTCGTGACACTTGATGGCTCGGAACTTCAACAACACGGGTCTTGCTGAGCGTGTGATTGGAGCTGAGCATCTGGTGTTGGGCGCTGGGAAATGCATAGGGATGGCCCAAGGGTGGGATCCTCCTGGCTTGGCTGAAGGAACAGGATGAATTTATGGCCAACTGAGCATTCCTGATACCGGCAAGGCAGAGGTGGGCTGCTCCGGGCTCTTTGTGGTTAGGTGTTGTAACTGTTGCAGTGATGTATTGTAATGATCAACTTAATTACATTTGTGAAAAATCTGCTTAATTACATATTTACTTTGGGGATTAGCTTCTCCCGTAAGCATTCAATATTGACTTTGGCTGAGACAGCTTCTCAAGATCTGCTTCCTTCAAGAGATGACTAATATTAGATCACTTAGTGCAGGAAGCTGGTTTTATCAAGTAGCTGCAACTAATCATTTTGAAAGCTCCAGCTTAGTTTTGAGCATCTGGGCTTTTTCTTCCCAAAAGACAAGCTTTTCCTCCCATTCCTCTCAGCCTTTCTGAAACTTGGTGTGCTGGATGTAATTCTAGACCCGAGCCTTTTCGGCGAGCTGTGCTTATGTGGAAAATAATTATAAACTGGGAGGAGACTTAACGTTAAGACAACTGATGAATAATTAGTGTATTGAAATGTTAATCTTTTATTTGGATAACTTAATAGTCAAATTAGAGTTCCCACTCCTTGCTTTCTGTGCTGCTCAGCGCGCTGTGCAAATATATTATCACAGTAACTCCTCTCTGTTATAACAAACTACGCTAAGAAGCTATAATGTGTAACAGCTCTTCCCTCCTGAGCCAGAGCCAGGCTCCACACCAAGCTCTCACCAACATAGCAGGATGGTACTTTACAATAGCAGCTTCCAGCCCAGCCAGGAGTTGGGGTAAAACAGCCTTAAATGGAAGACTATCAAGTATTTAAAGAGTAATCCTCCGTCTGCCCAGAAGGCAGAATGTCCTCTCCCTGCACCATCCAGCTTCTACGTGGACTTTATTTCCTGTGCCTCTTAAATGTAAGACTATCAAGTATTTCAAGAGTAATCCTCCGTCTGCCCAGAAGCAAGGAGAACCTGTCCTCTCCCTGCACCGTGCAGCTTCTACGTGGACTTTATTTCCTGTGCCCTCAGTAGCCACATCTATTTTCTTCTTCTAAGCAGCAGTGGAAGTACTCGAAGCAATATTTTTTTAGGGTGTGGAGCAGTTCTCTCTACTTTTTGGGGGTCATCTCACTTGTGTCTAAGCCTGTGTGACGTTCTCATCCTCAGCTTGGTTGGGGAGAAGCAGAAGGATAGACTGATATATAGCTGGGCCCGAAGTCACGTGCACAAACTTGTCCATAAGAAGTTCCATCTAAACATGAGGAGGAACTTCTTCACTTTGAGGGTGGCAGAGCCCTGGAAGAGGCTGCCCAGAGAGGTGGTGGAGTCTCCTTCTCTGGAGACATTCAGAACCCACCTGGACAAGTTCCTGTGCAACCTGCTCTAGGTGGACCTGCTTTGGCAGGGGGGTTGGAGGAGATGATCTCTGGAGGTCCCTTCCAGGCCCATGTGATTCTGTGATTCTCCAAGTGTCTTTGCATGTCTTGGCTGTGCTGGCGGATGGTGCAGTTGGGCAGTGGCTGCAGAGAAGGGGACAAAGACTATAGGAAACCCAACCTGGGATGAGATCCCTTGCCTTTCATTCCTAAGAGAATGGGTCTCCCGAGGGAAGTTGAGTTGAAGAGTTGTCTTGTGTAGAGGAAAATGTCATTGAAGCATGTGCTTTCAGTGGTGGTTTTTAGATTGAGTTGGTGAATCAGGAGTTACACTTGCTTAATTAGAGTTTAGATTGTGTTATTTCAATGATTGGTGCTTTTTTTTTTTTTTTTTTTTTGGAAAAAAAAGCCTGGGGGGGGTTTGAATTTTTGTGAAGCATGTGCTTTTAGTGGTTGTTTTTAAATTGAGCTGGTGAATCAGGAGTTGCACTTGCTTAATTACAGTTTTGATTGTGTTTTTTCAATGACTGGTGCTTTTTTTATTTGCGAGGACTTGAATTCTGTTGTTGGGTTGTTGTGGCTGCCCCATCCCTGGAGGGGTTCAAGGCCAGGCTGGATGGGGCTTTGAGCAACCTGGTCTGGTGGGAGGTGTCCCTGCCCAGGGCAGGGGGGTTGGAACTAAATGGTCTTTAAGGTCCCTTCCAACTCTAACCATTCTGTGATTCTTCCTGCAAAAATCCAGGTCTGTTTGTAGTGATCAGTTGTGAAATGGGAAGATCTGGCTTGTCTTGGCCCCACAGTTAGGTTTTTAGCTTCATTCTGATTTTTTTTTTTTTTTTTAACTCTGTGGTTCCTGCATGTTTGGTTTTCTGTGTGGTTTTTTTTTTTTTTTTAAGTAACTTAATGCTTAGTTAGGTTTTGAGCTTCATTCTGATTTTTTTTTTTAACTCTGCGGTTCCTGCATGTTTGGTTTTCTGTGTGCTTTTTTTTTTTTTTTTTTTTTAAGTAACTTAATGCTTTGGGGCATAAGTAGTGTTTTCAGAAAATTGTCATGGAGTCATCTGGTCTATTAGTGCCCTGGAAATTGTACGCTGTTACATGCACAAAATAAGTAACAGATCCCCCTGTTTTCCTATAAATGTGTGTAATTTTCATGCATTTAAAGCTGGGTTTTAGGCTTCAAAAAGCAGTTTTGAAAATACCTGATTCTTTATGGTTGACTTTATGGGCTCCCTCTTCCTTCTTCCCTCATTCCACTTCTGAAGCTGTCATAAATCTGGAAACAAAAGGAAGTTGAAATTTAACTCCCACTTGCCAAGATAAAAATCTTAAATTCGTTATATTTGATTTACGACGGAAAAAAAAAAGCTTTTCTCTGCATGTACTGATCCTTATTTCACAGCCTCTGAAAGTGCTGTCTCATGTATTTCTGAAATCAAAAACTTTATGAAATTCACTTAGGAAGGGAGAATGAGGAAGGTGAAGAAAAGTAAGGGAAGAGGAGAACTGCTCTCTTCCAAGATCAGCAGGCTTGTAAACTGCCGTTCCTTCCTATCCCAGTTAACAACCTTGAAGCAAATGGTAAATGACTCCAGAAGTTGTTCCATGATTGATACAGTTTGGTAATTTTGTTAAAAGCTATTTTAAGGCTTCTCTAAAACCATGACAAAGCTTCTTTTATTATTATAATTGGTGGGGGAAATAATATCGAGGAAAACCTGTTCAAAACCTAATTTTTTTTTTCTTTTTCTTTTTTCCCCGTAGGTTTTTTTAAATATAGCTAAGAAAAAGCACAATGGAGTTTTACGAGTCTACCTACTTTATCGTCCTCATTCCTGCCGTGGTTATTGTAGTCATCTTCCTCTTCTTCTGGCTTTTCATGAAAGAAACTTTATACGATGAAGTCCTCGCGAAACAGAAAAGGGACCTGAAGTTTCCACCTACCAAGGCTGATAAAAAGAAAACGGAGAAGAAGAAGAACAAGAAGAAAGAAGCTCAGAATGGGAACATCCACGAGTCTGACTCTGAAAGTGCACCTCGGGACTTTAAGCTCTCTGATGCCCTGGGTACGGATGAAGAGCACGTCGCTCCTGTTCCCTTGAGCGTGACCGAAGCATCTACCGGCGTTAGAGAACGGAAGAAGAAGGAGAAGAACCCTTGAGCGTGACCGAAGCATCTACTGGCGTTAGAGAACGGAAGAAGAAGGAGAAGAAGCATAAGGCCGCTCAAGATGATCACGTAAATAAGGAGTCGGAAGGATCCAAGTCTTCAGGCAAGAAAGTAGAACCAGTCCCTGTTACAAAACAGCCCACTCCACCATCTGAATCAGCAGCATCTAAGAAGAAGTCTGGGCAGAAGAAGCAGAAAAATGGAATGGGTATCTGATGTTGCATATGCTTCTTGCACAGAACGCCAAAACTGTGTTCTGCTTCTTGCAAGGCCACAGAGTGTCTCTCTCACGACTGTTCTGCCTGATCTCTATGGGGCAAAGCTCACTTCTAACCTTTCCCTTTTAACGAGCTATTACATTTTTCTCCCTGTTTTCATCTGGCAGCAATGCTCTGGTTTTCCTTCTCCCATCCTTGCTTTCCTTCTACTAAAGGATTGTTGAGTGAACAGAGTAGATCCCATCTCTGCTTTGCACTCTGGTTTGGCTACTTTGCTCTCAAGCTGCCAAAATTTTGATTACCTGAAAGAAGATTTAGATGTTTGCTGTGTGCATTCTGATGGCAAGGGACCAGAAAAAATAGTCCTAAGAGCAGTTGCTCTGATAAGGAAGGGCATTCAGGGAAAACTTCATTGCAGACTGTCCAAATGAATTGCTGTTTAAGTGTAGGCTTAAGGTAGAAAGAGGTGTTTGGTGGCTGATTCATGGAAAGAAACACTTACAGCTGCTTCCCACCTCCTGCATCTCTGTAATTGAGTGGAACTGATGCTAAAACTGGTCCAGCCATTGTAAGGGAAACGTCCAACCTAGAACAGACCAAAAACTGTAATCAGAATCACCTGTGACTGTCTTGACCATATCCTTAGCAGAAGTTGACGTGTCTCAGTGTGTTTGATTATGAGTAGAAGTTAAAAAAGAATAAAAATACCTAGTTTCAGAAATCAGTGAAAACCAAAGTGTTTGCACATCCCCCTTTTGAGATGCAGGCGTAAGAGGTTTGCTGCAGGGAGTGAGGAAAAAGATGAGACTGCTGCTTGATGTGGTGGATTTTTTTCTTAAAAAAGGGAGAAAAAATACCCACCCACTATAATAAAAAAAAAAAATCAAATCTTGTTTGTGGGGGTTTTCTGAAAATCTCTGTGGCATGGTTAAAATGTGGTCTGCAAGCACTATTCTGAGGGCAGCCACAACTAACTCTTATCCTTGATTACAGGAGCTAACACCATAACCCTGAATTGTATGTGTCGGCTCTGACAAGAATGTGATATAGCACAGGCTGTCCAAAAAGATAAAAAAATTTCTCACTAGAAACAATTTCTTAAAAAAGAACAGTTCCCTAATGTGAAACACTTTATTTTCTGCTTCTCACAGTCCCGGTAGCTGTTGGGGGTGTGTGTGTGTGTAAAATACCCAGGTGGGGGGATGGAGGGGGAATAAAATATTTCCTGCAAATGGGAAACTAATACGGGTAACACATGCTGTCTGCTCTGTCGCAGTAAAACCTGGATTGGGTTGGTTAAACTGTTCCTTGTGTTGCCGTATGTTCTGCTTGCAGATAAGATTCCTGTCTGTAAAAACACTCGGTGCTGTGGCCCTTGACTCCTAAACCTTCCTATTGCTTTGGGGTCTTGTCTGATATGGGAATTGTGTGTCTTTGTGAGTGTGTGTGTGTACGTACATACGAATGACTTCACGTTCTGATTTAAAATACACGGGTTTTTCTCTTCTGGGGGTGGACTCTGGTGGTTGTTACAGATTTACTCATTTAACAGTGATGATGAGAGTATACAGAAGAGCATATTGTCTTAATTGTCTGTTACAGATGATCAAGATAGTAAGACTGATTCTGTTGTATCTCCTGCCAAAAAGCAAGACCCAGTCCTGCTCCACCAAGAGATAAAGCAAGAAAACGTATCGGGAAAGAAGAAAGTCTCTGCGAAGAAGCAGAAAGTTGATAACGGTGAGAAGACAGTCTGTGACTTAGTGCAGATAATCCTGAGTGTTAAACGTTTTTGCCATCCATACTTTAGTTTCTCTTCCTTTAGAAAATAAACTTGCAGAGGAATAACTCCTATTTAAATTTGAAAAAACAGGGATTCCAGGTAGGAAAGATTGTTCACCCTGAGATCCTGTGATATTTTATGAAATGCACAGGATGATGTGCGCCTTTTTGTGGGCTCTTTTGGATCCAAGCATCCACGCTTGAATTGAGGAGTAATATGTTGACTTAGAGGACAAGCTGGGCAGGCTCTAAGTTGCTCTGAGCAAGGCATGTCTGGAGCTGCTGCAACCATCTGCCCCAAACAAGACTGCAGTTTTTTTTTTAGCCAGTTGCTTTGACCACGTTCCTCTCTTATTGTCCTTTTGTTAGCTGGCTGTTGCTCCAACACAAACTGCTCATCTTTGCTGTCAAGGCCTTTTCTGTTCGTCATCCCTCGTTCTCTGCCAAGATGCTGTTTCTTGTCTCCTGCTGGCTCAGTCTCCCTCTGTGTTTGTTTTTTTTATTTATTTTTACAATGAGTGCCCTTGTGTCTGGGCCTTTTGGGAAGAGCGTGACCATGAAGTTCTGTGAGGCCACCTTGTTAGCTTCTCAAAACTCTTCTTTACGGGGACAGCTCTGAAGAAGTTGATGGCTGGTGGACTGCTCCTGGAGTAGACAATGTCAGTCACTGTCTCCTTTATGGTTTGTTCAGGTCATTAGGGGTCAGATCAGGTTCTTGGGACCCTGGTGGGGTTCCAAGTAGTGTATGGGTCCTGTGTGTTGTAACAACTGAAAAACTTACAAATTATACATGAAAGAAACTTACTGATGGGAAACTTAGTATGTGATTTGCCTTCTATTGATGTTTTTGTGCTTTTCCTGATGCATCCATTGCCCTTTTTTGAGGGACCACTTTTTGGACCACAAGCTTGCTTTTGTGTGGCTAATACTCAAATTAGTGTAGGTACCAGCTCAGCCAGCATTAAAGCTAAGCTGTCAGTGCTACACGGAAATAGCTCGTGCGTTAGTTGAAAGCAAGCTCTTTTCTTTTAAAGCCACCTCTTCAAAGTGACAGAGAAAAAAAAAAACTAGCTGTGGTGGGCATCTGGATTAGGCAAGACAGTACTATGGGGATTTGGGATGTTACTGATGCTGCAAAATGTCTCATTGATAATAAATAGACTTTTGGAATAAGAGGAATAAAATGATGAGGGGAATTTAATAAGGAGAAGAAGGGGAAAGGTGAGGGTGGTAAGTGGATTAGGTGGTGGATATTTCTGCTAGAGGGGAGCTCTCCTCATGTCTGAGCTTGCTGTGCAGTGTTTGTGGGCTTCTTAAGTGGAAAGACTCCAGCAGGTGACACAAAAGGTCCATAAGCCTGTTTTGCTCCTTAATAGCAGCCAGAATCCTGAAGTGTTTTCTAATCAGCTCTCTGGCAGCCAGAAATGCGTATTCATCTTGCACTGATGCCTGAAACCTTGCATCCCACCCAGTTACTCTTCTGTCTGGTCTACTGCATGGCATCTGTGGTCCATCAGCCCTTCAATCTGGGCTGACTCTGAGCTTGGTCAGTGAGCTTTCCTGCTGTGGCATGGTTCTGTGCATAATGAGGAAATGGCCTCAAGTTGCACCAGGGGAGGTTTAGATTGGGTATTAGGAAGAGTTTCTACACTGAAAGGGCCATCAAGCATTGGAACAGGCTCCCCAGGGAGAAGTGGTTGAGTATCCCTGGAGATATTTAAAAGCTGGGCAGACGTGGTGGTGAGGGATGTGGTTTAGTGATGGGTTTTGTAAGTGTTAGGTTGATGGTTGGACTCAATAATCTGAAAGGTCCCTTCCAACCTCAACAATTCTATGATTCAATTCTGTAATGTCTCTGGTCCTACAGGCAGTGTGGACCAGCAGCTCAGGTGCTGGGAAACAGCAAATCCACCTTCTTTACTGGCTGTAAGTTGTCCCTGGTCTGTCGTTCTTCCTCTCCCCTCCCCTGCTTCTGTCCCAGCAGCGCAGGCTGAAAAGCTCTTTGGGCAGAGGCTGATCCTCAGCCCCGTTCCTACAGTGGTAGGTCAGTACCTCTGGGTACCACTCAGAATATTAAGCCTGTCCTGACAGATGAGATATCTTCATTAAGTGCAGTTGGGTCTGCGTGTGAAATAAGCTTGATTGCTGTCCTTACTGCGTGTTCTGCCTTAAATAGTTTAGTTCATTGGTGCTGGAATCTGAGTGGAAATGCTGGCAGTTAAGGTACCAGCTTTTAATGGAATAGGGGCAAAAATCTATTATATTTGTGCTTCAGGGATGCTGAATGATTTCATACGCAGCCACGAGTAAACCAGTCTCACTGATGCCATGTGCAACTTTCTCATTAAAGTGAAATGAAAGTCAAAATCTAAAGGTTCTTCTCTGCTACTTCTTAAAATGCTAAAAGGCAGCTTTGGAAATAGAAATTTAATTGAAGCTATTAAATTACTATGCTTTAGAGACCTTTATTTAATGAACTTACCTGAAGAGCTTTAATGAGTTAAGCTGTGAAGGATAATAGAAACAGAGAGTATAACTAACTAGCTGTAGAAATGCTTTAATCCAACTCTCGTGTATGTTATGCACCTTTTCTAAAAATGTTGCTTTTAATTATTGCAAAGCTTTAATCCATCCTGTGGGCTTCTGGTTACAGTTTTGGTGGATGAACCTCTTATTCAAGCAACCACTTATATTCCTTTGATGGATAATTCTGACACTGGCACTTTGGAAAAGCGAGAAGCGGTTGAAGTAGCAAAACAAAACGTGAACGAGGGCATCCAGAAGAGCAGTGGCAAGAAACTGAAGAATGAAACAGATAAAGGTAAGGAACTGATAATGCAGTCTGTCTCTGCCATAGCCTGTCTGGAAACCTAAACAAGGAGGGGGAATCCTCTCTTATACGCCAGAAAGAAGTGATTTGAGGAAAAGATTTGTGGCTGCAGGACACCGGTTCTTGTCTGTGCTCGTTTCTCCCCTGTCTTTGGCACTGTTGAAAGGGCTTTGTGCCATCTGAATGCTTTCAGCGCTGACTGTAGGCTTTTGTGTCCTCGCAGCGAGGAACTGGTGATCCCAGACCACACAGATGCATGTGAGCTAGCTGTGCAGTAAGGTAGTTCAGGCATCGCTGATGGTGAGGGACTCTGGAGCTTTCAGTGTGGGCTGTCGGAGTCTGTGTGTGTCTCTGACTGCAGCACGGATTTACCCAAAGCCAATTGCTGGTGGAGATAGTGTCTGGCAGTTTCCAGCAAGACTTTGGATTTTCCTTCTAATGCAGGTGGAATTGGTTGGGACGGGGGAAGCTTCTTTCATACTCTCCTGTAGAGGCCTGGAGTGATTCATGAGCTTAGTGTCCCACCTTGAAACTTCAAATAGGCCGCTAACCTGCTCAAAACATGCCAGACTTAGTGAGCCATGAGGTGAGACCCTCCAATTTGTGGGCAGCTGGAGATGAGAAGCCAAGTGACTGACTCGGGTTTCTATAGAGGATTTGTTTTCCAACACTGCCTGCCTGGTCACTGACCGCTCTTTGAAACCTCTCTTTTTAGGCTTGTCTTCTAAAATGCCCACTTGAAAGCTTCTTGGCAGCTCTTTGTGGTACCTGGATTGGGTTCCCACCTGCCTGAGGCTGCCCTTGTGCTTCTGGTTCAATGGCTGCATATCCCTGCCCTGCAGCATCAGAGCCTCTCGTGTACCCGTCCCTTCTCATTTCCTCTGCAAGCTGTAACCTTTTATGTGAGCTCCTTATTCTCCTGTGTCAGCTGGGATTTGCCCTCCCGATATAGAAATCTTCCCCTATTCTAATTGTAAGCTTCTTGGGTCCAAGGGCAAGATCTTCCTGGCTTCAGGGAACTGGATGAGGCCAAGCTGCTGTAGACTCCCAGCTATCCGGCCTCTGCTCCCAGCATTTTGGCATATTCCTGGTAACAGCATCATTGCTGATGTCAGTGCAGCAGTGATGTTATCTGAAGCCCGTGGCCAAGACTAAGTTGGATTTAGGATGAGGAGACAGTGTGCTAGAATTTCTCAGCAGTTCCTCCCCACCTCCCTGGACTCTGTTATTCAGTGATTTGGTTTTATGCTCAGCAATTTCTCTGAAGGGCTTAATATCACCAGCCCTTCTTTGTTCTTCGTTCACTTTTCAGACTTTAGGGAGGTTTAGGTTTGTGTGGCTGTTTTTAGTACCTGTGGTGAGAAACCTGGATGGTTCTCCATGAGCTTTGGGAAACTTTTTCTGAACCAAACATCACTTTTAAGCTTTTCTTTTCTTCTTTTTTTCCCCCCTTGAATCCCATCATGTACTTTTGTTCACTGGGGAATATTTGACAGAGATACTGTATGCCTTGGTCGCATCACTTTTAAGCTTTTCTTTTCTTTTTTTTTTTTCCCCCCTTGAATCCCATCATGTACTTTTGTTCACTGGGGAATATTTGACAGAGATACTGTATGCCTTGGTCTTGTCCTTCTGCTTCCTTAAGTTAGGGGGCCACCTAATGACCTGTGTGATGTAGCCTGGTTTTTATGGACAACTGTTCCTGCAAGAGAATAGTTGAGTTGAATTGTGTTTCCTTGTTTATGTCTTTTTAAACACTTATTTATCTCCCTTCTGCTGAACTCTTTCTGGACCAGTTCATTTCCAAACTTAGACTGATGCAATATTTTTCTGGTTTTCATATATTCTAATCAGAAATGTGCCAGTTCTTAAATTTGTTACCTTGTCACTTGCATATTGCTTGTGGAGCCAGGCTGTCCTTTAAATTGAGAGCTCATTTTGAATTACTGTCATAATACACTAGAAAGGCCTCTTCAAGTTTTCACATTCATCCTATTTTTTACCCCCAAAATCTGTGTTATGCTTTGTCTCCTTGCTAGCACTAACTATAAATGTTACCAACTGTACAAACAAAGTGGTGGGATTTTTTTTTTCCTAAAACTGTCAGCTGGCAGATTGTTATCAAATTTAAATTGGAGATATGTTGTTTTTTGCTGAACGTTGATGACCTCTTGCTCCTTGGCGTTTCAGCCTGAAATTAAATCTAATGCATATGATACCCTATCACATGCTGTTTCGAGGCAAAATAAATAATTCTGTACGGAGTCCAAAGTAAATATATCCTCCCTTCTGTGTTGCAGAGAATGCTGAAGTAAAATTTAAAGACTTTGTAATGGCCATGAAGAACATGATCTTCACTGAAGATGAGGCCCGTTGCGTCGTGGAGGTGTTAAAGGAAAAATCTGGAGCCATTCATGATGTCTTGCAAAAGGTGAATGCCTGTGGGTGGGGAGAAGGCTGTTAAATAAGCAGAAATTGTGAGAGATGCTGTCAAATCCGCTGTATCGATGTTCTGCTGTGATTTGGGCATTCTGTCTTTGGAAGACTTTTTCCAGCTGGTCGGTGCTGGCTTTGCATGTGGAAAGCAGTTGTCAGATGTCTGCGTGGTGCCATCTGCCATCCCAGGGGCTGGTGGGATGGGCTTCCGACCGCTCGTAAAGAGCAGACATAACCATGGAGAAAGGGGTATATAACGCAGGGCGGCAGCTGCCACCCGTGTGTTGGCGTGGGGACAAGCTGTCTGGTGGCTTTTGGGAGTGATCTTTCACATATGTGTAATTGGGATAAACTAGAGTAGAAATTTAGAAAAACCTGCTGTGGTTGTGCACTTGATCTCTTAATTCTGTGTTTTGCAACTGTCTCCATCTTACAAGTCCATAAATGACAGAATGATTTGGGGTTGGAAGGGACCTCTGGAGATCATCTAGTTCCAACCCCCTGCCAAAGCAGGTCCACCCAGAGCAGGTTGCACAGGAAAGTGTCCAGGTGGGGTTTGAATGTCTCTAGAGAAGGAGACTCCACCACCTCTCTGGGCAGCCTCTTCCAGGGCTCTGCCACCCTCAAAGTGAAGAAGTTCCTCCTCATGTTTAGATGGAACTTCTTATGTTCAAGTTTGTGCCCATTTCCTCTTGCCCTGTCCCTGGGCACCACTGAAAAAAGAGCGGCCCCATCCTCCTGACACCCACCCTTTCAGTATTTCTAAGCATTGATCAGATTCCCCCTCAGCCTTCTCTTCTCCAGACTAAAAAGACCCAAGTCCTTCAGCCTCTCCTCATCAGAGAGATGCTCCAGCCACCTAATCATTTTTGTAGCCCTCTGCTGTCCCCTCTCCAGCAGTTCCCTGTCCTTCTGGAACTGGGGAGCCCAGAACTGGACCCAGAGCTCCAGATGGGGTCCCACCAGGGCAGAGCAGAGGGACAGGATGACCTCCCTCCACCAGCTGGGCACACTCTTCCTGATGCCCCCCAGGATGCCATTGGCCTTCTTGGCCACAAGGGCCCATTGCTGGCTCATAGGCAACCTGTTGTCCACCAGGACTCCCAGATCTTTCTCCTCAGAGCTGCTCTCCAGGAGGTCAGCCCCCAACCTGTCCTGGTGCGTGGGGTTATTTCTCCCCAGGTGCAGCAGTTCGAGTCTGCTGACTCCTTTGCATATTTTTCATAGGGTTGTAGGGCAGCTTGGATTTGGAAAGGCCCTCAGGGGTTTTGTAGTCCAACCTCTTACAGGACCAGCTCTGAGGTCAGACCAAGCTGCTCAGGGCTTTATCCAGCCTGGCTTGAAACCTTCAGGGACTGACTGCACAGCCCCTCTGGACAACCTGGGCCAGTGCTCGGCAGTTCTTTACTTTTTATTTTTAAACATTTGTATTAAGACAGAAGAGAGTGATGACCACCAATATCTTACAAATATCTACTCCTCCCTTCCATGACTCATTATGAGTGTCATCCTGTGCTTGTAACATCCTGTTTGCCACACTGGAAGTCTTGCGATTCTGTGGTCTTCTGCAGACACGGTACCAGAGCAGAAAGGCAGAACTGGGTATGTGTCAATTCAAGTAATGCAATGTAGTAGCACGTCCCATAATTTCGGTTGGAAGGGACTTGAGGAGGTTATGCAGTCCAACTGCCTCCTCAAAACAGGGTCAACATTGAATTCGGAGCAAGTTGCTCAGGGATTTGTCCAGTTGGGTCTTGAGAACCTTCAAGGATAGAGCCTTCACATCCTTTCAGTGCTTTATTGAAAACTCAACAGTGTATTTTTGCTGTCTTTTTTTCTTCTAAAGGATCTTCTCAGATCCAAACGGGTTCCTGGGTTTGTATACAACCAAAAAAATGTACATTTCTGTAGATAGAAATGTAGTTTCCCAGCTGTAGCTCGTACAAGACACGGAGAGTGTGTGTCGTACATACACATCGCATACATACACGATACCACTAATTATATACTTCCAAACACATCCAGAGGGTGTTTATGGGGCTGACACTTCTTGGCTTCTTCAGTTGTCAGAATTCGGAGCACAGACACTTAGAAGGTTTACCCCTTCCCACAGTTACTTCATTTTTGGGCCAGTACACAAGTGGTTGGGCCATGGGGATTGTTCCTCTAGTGCTGTTCCCTGTGGGATCTCTGGAACTTTGTGTGTCAGTGTGCCAGCGGAAAGGTAATTACTGCAACTGGAGGCTCTCCTGTGAAATGGAAGGAGAGACCACATCAGTGTTCCCTTTTTCCCTTTGTGGTGAGGAATTTCAGGAGATGAAGGGTGCCTATAGAAGAGCTGGGGAGGATACACATCGCATACATACACGATACCACTAATGGAGAACTTCCAAACACATCCAGAGGGTGTTTATGGGGCTGACACTTCTTGGCTTCTTCAGTTGTCAGAATTCGGAGCAAAGACACTTAGAAGGTTTACCCCTTCCCACAGTTACTTCATTTTTGGGCCAGTACACAAGTGGTTGGGCCATGGGGATTGTTCCTCTAGTGCTGTTCCCTGTGGGATCTCTGGAACTTTGTGTGTCAGTGTGCCAGCGGAAAGGTAATTACTGCAACTGGAGGCTCTCCTGTGAAATGGAAGGAGAGACCACATCAGTGTTCCCTTTTTCCCTTTGTGGTGAGGAATTTCAGGAGATGAAGGGTGCCTATAGAAGAGCTGGGGAGGGGCTCTTTGCCAGGAGGTGTAATGATAGGGTCAAGGGGAAACTATTTTAAATTGGAAGAAAAAAGATTCAGATTATATGTCAGTAAGAAATTTTTTTACTATGAGGGTGGTGAGACACTGGAACAGGTTGCCCAGAGAAGCTGTGGCTGCCCCATCCCTGGAGGTGTTCAAGGCCAGGCTGGATGTGGCCTTGAGCAACCTGCTCTAGTGGGAGGGGTCCCTGCCCATGGCAGGGGGGTTGGAACTTGATGATCTTTGAGGTCCCTTCCAACCCAACCCATTCTGTGATTCTGTGACGTTGGTTGGATTATACCTGCTTCAGGCGTGGGTTGGACCGGGTGATCTCGGAAGTCCCTTCCAACCTCAGTTATTGAATGATTCAGCATCCCTACATCTTTTTTTTTTTTCCTTCATTTCTCTTAATGGCTGTTCCTCATTTTCCCCAGTGCCACCACAGCAGCTCTCTTCCAACGCGGAGGCACCTTAAGAGCCCATTTATTCTTTTAATTGGTTTGGAAATGCATTTCCTTCTCTAACGAAATGGGGGCTGCAGGATCCATTAGCGGCAGAACCGGGTGCCGCTGGTGCCGTGTAGGCCGCGCAGACGGGCCGTTCCGGGGGCAGGAGGGGCTCTTCCTTCCTCCCAAGTTTGCTCTGCTGCCTGCTCGTGGGCTCTGCAAGTGCTCCTGGTGGGTACCAGCCTTTTTTTAATGTACTTTTGCTGCAGGCTAGCAAGGCTGAGTCGGCTGCAGCTGTACATCAGCTACAAGACAAAGAGAAAATGCTGGCTGCCATGAAGGAGGAGGCAGCCGTTGCGAAGGAGCAGTGCAAGCAGCTCACCCAGGTAAATATAAAGAGGTTTTTTGCCTATAGAGAGCTGTGGGAGAGGAGCAGGGGTGTATAGGACTAGCAGCCAGCAAAGTTCGCTGAGCTTAATATAAACTGAAAGATGGGAGGGTTTTTTTTAATATTGGGAAAGCTTACCGAGACATTGTGTTTCATTTTATGATGCTGTTAATGTATTTATGCAGAGTTATTTTCTAGTAGTTTTTCCAGAGAGTTGATTTGCTGAGACTTTTAAGCTGAGACTGTGTTTTTCTTTTCAAAAGGTTACTTTCAAAACACTTCCTCCATGAGTATTGCATGGTTTTGTGCATGCAAATGTTAATCACCTGTTCTGCGTCGCGTTTTTTAATTTGGTACCTATTCTAGCATTCATGTGCTTGTGTGCTGCTGGGCACAACCACCATCAGTTTTCTTGAAGAAGGGAAGCCAGAGAAAGGGTAGAGCTGCCTTCTTAGCTCCTGGAGTTGCTGCTCTGATTGCTTTAGACTTACAGGGCTGCTCATGCTGCTGTCAAGACTAGTTTATGAAATTTCTCTTTTTTTGTTTGTTATGAAGATTTCAGAGAAAAGCAGTTACGGTAGAACAAATAACTAGGCAGATATGGAGTGAATCGGAGGCTTTTGGGGGCAGGATTCTTGTATTTTGGCTAATTGGGAAGCACACAGGCGTTAGGCACAGGAAGGTGGGATAAAAGTTGGGCGCAGAAAGCTGGGTGGCTAAAGATGGGAGCAGCGTGGCCAGAGGACACAGGAGTTGGGAGCTGTGGGCAAACGAGAAGGAAAGAAGGGAATGGGTTTTGTTGTGAGCTCCTGGCAGGACACAGGTGGGTGGATATTTGATAGAGGGGCTTGGGATAGTCAATGTATAGGGAGAAAGGACTTTGTGATGTGTTTGGAGGGCTAGAGAGAAACTCTGGCTTGGGATTGCAGGATGAAAGTGGTGGTGCAGGATATCCACTGGTGAAGAAGCAGAGGAGGAGCCTGGGTGTGGGGGAAGTTGATGTGGTTGGGGAAAAACCACCTGCAAAGCTGTGCTTGTGAAGGCAATGTGGGTTCTGCAGAGAAGTAGGGGTCATCAGGGGGGAAATTTTGCCATTTCAGTTGGGGGAGGAAAGGGAGAAGGAGAAATAAATGAGCATTCCCAAAAGCTGGGAGAAAATGGGTAAAAGCAAAGTTGCTGCAGTGCCAGAGTGTCAGGGGACAAAGCTCAGCTTGACTCACAAAAAGTTCTATACCTTCTAATTAATATGTTTCCCTGAAAACACTGCTAGAAGCTGTGGAGGGACTTCAGGGTGCAGGGGTTCCTGCAGGGGTGTTGATAAAGATGATAACTTGGGGGAGGATAAATGAGAGCAGGAGGGGAGAAGGAGAAATAAATGGGCATTCCCAAAAGCTGGGAGAAAATGGGTAAAAGCAAAGTTGCTGCAGTGCCAGAGTGTCAGGGGACAAAGCTCAGCTTGACTCACAAAAAGTTCTATACCTTCTAATTAATATGTTTCCCTGAAAACACTGCTAGAAGCTGTGGAGGGACTTCAGGGTGCAGGGGTTCCTGCAGGGGTGTTGATAAAGATGATAACTTGGGGGAGGATAAATGAGAGCAGGAGGTGCCTGACCTCAAAGGTATTTGGCAAAACCCAAGGGAGGTGAAAGATAATCTCCCCGGGATCTCCAGCGCTGCCCCCATGGGGGCTCTGGTCAGAGAGGGCTGGAGATGGATGGTGGAATTGGTAGAGGAGCAGAAGGAAGCTACAATATGTCCCAGCGTCCTTATTTTTGTAGTATAACATGGAGAAGTCTTTGTGTCAAGCTGTTTATTGGCAGAAGTGACCTAAAGCTTTTGGTGTCACTCAGGTTCCTAAACGCCTCGGAGAAGTCTTTGTGTCAAGCTGTTTATGCTGTATGGGCAGAAGTGACCTAAAACTTTTGGTGTCACTCAGGTTCCTAAACGCCTCCATGAACGTGGGTTTGGGAACTCATGTCCCTTATTCAGGGGGAACAGCCTCCTGAAAGTGGCTAAGTTGGATCTAAGAGAAAGAATAGTTTTTATTTCAATTAAAATGCGGAAGATGCTGTAGTCACTCTGAAGAGATGGAGGTATTATTCAGGCTAATAATTTTGAGCATTTAAATTATGTGTGGAGGCTCCCTGGCACGGCAGGGAGCTGCGTGCTGTGCTGTGTAGCTGGGGATGGAAGGGAGATGGTACAAATACCTCGTTCTGCCCCAGGAGCTTGCTGAAAGCTCCACTTCATGTTTTTGCTTGCTGCAGCAAGCGCATTTGTATTGCAGAGGAGCAGCTCTATGGATTTCTCAGGTGTCTGGATTGAATTATGGGCCAATAAATGATTAATTTAAATAGCAATGTGTATTTTCATTTGAAAGCTGTAATGCCGCATCATGCTGGTGGGATTCAGGGCTTCTCTGGCTGTTGCTGGGTACTAATAGCCCATTTCCTCTGGCAAAACTGTTGGCTTTGCAACCTGCTACAAAACAATTACTTGCTCTAAAATACTCCCTGTTCTTTTGTCACAGTTCTTTACCTGCGTTCTTCTGTTTTGCTAAATTTGGGATGAAAATCTAAGCTCTGCCCTGTGTGATATTCATGGTTTTAATTGTTAGCACTGTGTGATTTGACCAGACTCAATAGAAATAAGACTCCAGCTCTTCTGAGACAACAGAAAATCAGGGTTGAGATTGGCAACCTTTGTTTTTAACAAATGTAAAATCATGTTCATCCTAAATCCTCAAAAAGGAGCTGGAAGTTTGGTCAGGTCTAATGCTATAATTATTCTGAGTGAAAATTTGATGCTGAATTTGGTTTGACGCACACTTGCTGTGTTTTTAGTTATCCTGAAACACTGACTGTTAGACTCTAGAAAGGAGCAGTAGGTGACGACTTTCCCTTTTTCCTTTCACTTGCCACCCCAGGAGCTGGTTGCAGAGAAGGAGAGGAACGGTTTGCTCACAGCCAAAATGCGAGAGCGCATCAACGTGCTGGAGAAGGAGCACGCTGCTTTTCAGAGCAAAATACAAGTTAGCTACCAAGAGTCTCAGCAGATGAAGATAAAGGTAAATGCTTTTAAACAAATGGGTCTCTGGTCCAGCTGCTTTTGCTTCATGGTGTTTTCCTGAGATGTTGCTCAATTCAAGTGTAAAATCTAATCAAAATGTTTAATTTCAGAGAGCCGTTAATGCTTTTGGCCACTTACCAGCTGATAAATAGCATTTTTTTTAAATTTATAGTACAGAGTGGCAACATAGCGTAGTATACAAGAAATATTATTGCCTGGGAACTTGTATTGCTGAAAATACTTGAAGGGCAGACACTTGCATTTATTTTTTCTTTAAGCTTTTGTTACTGTCTCCTGATGTTCCATTGAAGTGGACAGGAGAGTTCGTTGCATCAGATTCAAAAGTTTGACTTAAAGTTTTCTAAGAAAAATGAAGTGACTTCAGGAGAATTCGTTGCATCAGATTCAGAAGTTTGACTTAAAGTTTTCTAAGAAAAATGGACCCTCTTATACCAACTTGACTGGTGCTTAGATTTGACAGTCTAGTATTTTTTTTTTGCTATATAAATGTCACAGCATCAAGCCCAGCAACTTCCCTGCTTTAATTCTATTCTTCTCCCTTGGCATTTTGGAGAGTAGCATCTCTGCAGTTTTGGGGCAGAACTGCATTCTCGAGAGCAGAGACCATTTCCTTTGAGTCTATGTAGACAACTGCATAATGAGAGGGTCTTACTGCTGGCTGGGGAGGGTGAAGGAGGTCTGGGGACAACCAGACCTTAAAGCTGGTGAAGTGGTGAAGCTGGAGGAAGGATGCGAAGAGGAATCAGTGCTCTGGGTCTGCTCCCCCTGCTGATGTGCTGTAGCGTTGCAGAGAAGCTGAAATTTAATTATCAGAGCTTCCAGTTACGTGGGGCTTGTGGCCCTGGCATTAAAAAGAAAAAAGTGGAGGAGAAGGGGAATGAAGAGAACCCCCAACAAATATGCAACGAGCAGTTTGTTACATGCTTTGGTGCTGAGCTGGAGGTGGCTGCCCTGCAAGGGATGGCTGTCTTCTGTTGTAGTTGGTACCAATGAGGATTTTTTTTTTATATAAAACACTTGTGTGAGTCAGCCAGTTGATGAAACTGGGTCTTGGAAATGGTGTCAGCCATATCTACAAACTGGCCCCAGTAGAGGAAGAAGATATTACAGGTGTTTGTGCTGGAGAATTCTCAAAGCAGGCTGTTGGGTTGTAAGACCAGCTGTGATGTAGCCTGCATAAGCATAGTCCATTTCCCCCCCCCCTTTAAATCCTATCTTTTATTTTTGTTTGCACTCTTCTGAAGTAACCTTGGGTTATCAGGGCTTCTTTCTGCCTCAGTTTGGAACCATCACAATGCCACCAAAGCATATTATTGCCTAAATAAAGGATTTATTTCATAATCTTGCCTTCAGGATGTTAGAAGAGGACTAGCCTTTTGCAGTTTATATGCTATAATCTGTGTATTGTTAGTTATTTTATACTTTTTCTGCTTTGTTTAATGGCTTTGTAAACTTGTAATATTAATTCACGGTGCATTTATATTACTTCCCTTTGGACAAAGTAATTTATTGATATCCAGTTGTTGACAAGTATCTAAAGTTATACAGCTGAGCATTTGGTATCCTCAGTACTATTTGCATACTATTTAAAAATAAAAAATTGCCTTGATGCACAGCTGGTACTCTGGTATAAAAAGAAACTGGTGCTTTTATTTGAGCAAGGAGGTCTGAATTGCACAATTTAATTAAAGAGTGGGGGTGTGGGGAAGGAGGTAAAGCTGCCCCCTTCCGAAAAATCCACTTAGTTTTATTTATTTAAGCTACGATGGTGTTTTACCTACTGTTATAAGTTATTGGATTTTTTACTTCTCCTTAGCTTAATCTGTTTTAGAATTGATCTTTTTTTCCCCCATCAGTTCCAGCAGCTCCGTGAGCAGATGGAGGCAGAAATAAGCCACCTGAAGCAGGAAAACGGTATCCTGAGAGATGCTGTCAGTACTTCTACCAATCAAATGGAGAGCAAGTACGTTAGCAGCTCCTTGGAGCTCTCTGTGTGTTTTTTAAGCCTTCCCCGAGGAGTTGTTTTGGCTTTTGCTCCTTTTGTTTCCATCTCCTTGGCTGTCTCTGAATTTGTGGTTACACTAGGAACGCAGTTATTTTGGGCTGGGGAGGCAGCTATTTGTATTTGCATCGAGCCAAGGCTTTCAAAACAAATTACTGTCTTCTATCCAGTTGAAGCCTGGGCTTTTAGAGTGTGGGTGCTGAAGCTCTAACAGAAGAGTGGAGAAGTGCTCAGCCACAGTTGGGTATTTTTTGGCAGGGAATGTCTCCTTTCCCCTGGGGGCTTTCAGAGAAGTGCTGATGCTGGCCTCTTGGGAGAACAGCAGCTCTAAACCTATAAATCAGTTTTGTCTTGCAATAAAAAAAAAATAAATATCAACACTGTGCAGTTAACGGTACCACTGGGGCGGCGCTTGGATTTATCTGCTGGTGTTGCAAATGTTTGGAGAAACAAAAAGGCATCTCGAGGTTTTGTCTTTTGTGAGTTATGCCAGAGAGGGTTGTATTGACTGCGCTGAAAGCTGAGCGCCCCGGTGAGCTGTGGGTGAATCACTGCCCACGAGCTTCTTCCTGGAGAAACCAAAACCTTTGTGTGCTTTTAGATATTGGATTTGTTACTGTTGGGGACTAGAATGACGAAACCGCTGCCAGGACTTGGAAAAGGCTCCATATCTTGCTTTTCTGGCTCTGCTGTTCTTGCAGAGGTGCTGCTTCTCTGTGGCCCTTTCTGTTACCAGCTCCTGCGCTGCCGAGCACGTGTATTGCTGGGGCAGGTCTCTGTAAGGAGCAATAGGATATTTGATATTTTAGAGGTGCCCTTCTTGTAGGAATAAGTCATCGTTATCTCTTGGTTATCTTGAAAAAGCCTTAATTCAGGCAAACTCAAAGTGCTTTTTATTTGCTTAGACACAAAGGGAAGCCTTTTAGAATTCTTCCCTTGAGCTACACAAATGCCTCTTCTCTCCCTAAGTGAGAAAGTGCTTCAATTACCTTCATAAGTTAATAGGTAAGTCAAGGAAGCAACGTATGGTCGGAAGAGATGTGTGCAGTTAAGAGTCCAGGAGGAATAGTCTTGAGTAAGTTGGAGCTAGATAATCCTTTATGGGAAGAGGAAAGGAATGTGAATTTCCATGCGAGACCTCTCCTTAGGCTGAGCCTCTCTAGTTTATATAACTCTGTCCAAATTCTGCCCGTCAGCTTGCAAACGTTTTAAAGGAACTGATGCTTGTGGCTTATTGCTGACCTTTTGTTTCTGACTCAGTGGGTTGTCTCTGCTGTGCTGATGGCCAGGAGTCCCTGACCCTCATCCTTTCCTAGGATGAAGCAAAGTGGGGAAAACCCACCCACCCAGTACAGCCCTTTGGCTGCAAATGCAGGGCTTTGTGTTGATACTTGAGTAGCTGTTGTTATGGCCTATGCTTCTTGTGAAAAGAAACTGTGAAAATGTTTTATTTTTAGGCAGTCGGCTGAGCTGAACAAACTGCGCCAGGATTATGCCAGGCTGGTGAACGAGCTGGAAGAGAAGAGCAGTATATTGCAGCAAGAGATGCTCCAGAGGAAGAACCTGGAGCAAGGGATTGCTCAGCTAAAGGTGACTTGGGCTTTTTCTGCCTGTCGAGTGGTGGCGGAGGCTTTATCTGAGCCAAGTTCTGACTCGGGTGGGATGTGAGGGGTGTGAGAATAGCTTTAGCTGTTTCCCTGGCCACTAAATCTCTCTGTCATCTTTTTACATGCAAGTATCTATTTTCAGATAGGCTATGGGCTTATTTAATGTTTTCATTCAGTACTCTGGGTTTTGAGTGATGACACACCTCTCTGTGAAGTGAAACTTACCCTTCCAGGTAAATATATTTAAAAAACTGAACTGGTGATGTTGACCTTTTGTTATGTCCCTGTCCAATTGTTGGTCCGGAACAGGGTTGTAATGATTCTGAGGGTGCTTTCTATGAGTGTACAATTCCAACAAGATTTGATATTTTGGAGTAGTTCATCCAGATGGCATTGTCCTCGTGTGGGTTTGTTTATTTGTTTGAAGTTGCATGCTTAAATGTATGTTTAAATTTTTAAATATACTTTTTTTTAAGAGTTAAAATGTAAATGGACGGGCTTCTGGATGCATCTTTCTCCTTTTCTTTGGAAGAAAAGGACTTCTGTATTTATTTTTTTTTTCAAAAGAGAAAGCTAGTGTTTTTGAATGAGAATGCCAATCCAGAGCTCATTACTTTTTCTTGTATTTGCAATTAAGTCCTAGTTACCAGGGGTTCTCTCCACTTCTAGCCCTTGCAGGTGGAGAGTTGGTATGTAGAGTTGAGACTTATAAATCTGCACCTAGTAATTAAAATGTGATGAGTGGCTTGTCTGGCTTCTAGTGTTAATTCTGAACTTGCAGGGCAAAGATGCTACACTTTAATATTACAGAAACCATCCTGTTAAGAGCCTGTAATGAAATCCTGGTCACAATTGCCTTTCAAATTAATAGGCTAAACTACTCTGGGAGGAGGATTACAGGGCACTCTGTCTCTCTGATGTGCCCTAATGGAAGCAAGAAACAATTTTACTTCGTTGCCATATGTTTTGGGAATAGCACCGAAGAGATGCGCTCTGAATGTTTCAAAAAATAAATTAAAGGTTAGACTTCTTTTCATCAACTCTCTCTTTCATGTGAAGGTCCAGCTGAACGATGCACAGAGAGAATGGGATGAGATGCAGGCTTATTGCAGGAAAAGAACAGCGGAACACGAAGCAGCACAACAAGGCACGTATCACAGAATTCCCAAATAGCACTCACTGCAGTCATTTGGCTGTTGCCATTTGTAAAACGAAAAAAAAAAGGAGGGTTTATGGAGTAAATGACTTAAATAAAGCTCAGGTGAAGTTGGTATCACTTCAGCACCCTGGGGAAATAGTATGTTGATGAGAGAGCTGAACCTTGGCTTGATGGAATGAGGCTTCTAATCAGCCTCCCTGTTTACAATGAAAGTGATTTCCCCCAAAGTTAAATATTTACTTCTGAATTAAAACCCTGACGTTTCTGCTACAGATATGCAGAATAAGCTTGTGGCCAAAGAAAATGAAATCCAGAGCTTGCACAGTAAACTTACTGATACAATGGTGTCAAAACAGCAGCTGGAGCAGAGGATGCTGCAGTTGATGGAGGCTGAGCAAAAACGAGCTACTGCGGAGGACTCCATGCAAATGCAGGTGCAGGTAGTGTTGCTCAAGTATCTTATGGGTTTGGGTTTTTTCCCCCCTACTTTATCCCTACAGAAACGCAGTAATAGCCTTGAAATGCTGTTTTAATAAAGCTTCCCCACTGAATAAAGAATGAGAAAACTGGGTGCCACTCTATATTGTCACTTTAGAGGTGGGACCATGCATGCGGTGCTGGGAGGAACTCTGGGGCCATCTCAAGACCTGAGAAATGCTCCAGGAAATTCAGGAAAAAGGTGCTGACCCAGGCAGTTTCCCAAGCTGTGAAGTGATGCTGTGGTCTGGGGAACACCCTGGAAGAGCAGCCGTGTACCTTTTGATGTTTTGAGCTCTTCTGGAGTGATTTCTCTTCTCTTGGTGTCAAGTGGTGACAGGCAGTGTAGACAGAGCTCTTGAGGGCTTCAGAGAGACTAAATACAATGAAAGTGATTTCCCCCAAAGTTAAATATTTACTTCTGAATTAAAACCCTGACGTTTCTGCTACAGATATGCAGAATAAGCTTGTGGCCAAAGAAAATGAAATCCAGAGCTTGCACAGTAAACTTACTGATACAATGGTGTCAAAACAGCAGCTGGAGCAGAGGATGCTGCAGTTGATGGAGGCTGAGCAAAAACGAGCTACTGCGGAGGACTCCATGCAAATGCAGGTGCAGGTAGTGTTGCTCAAGTATCTTATGGGTTTGGGTTTTTTCCCCCCTACTTTATCCCTACAGAAACGCAGTAATAGCCTTGAAATGCTGTTTTAATAAAGCTTCCCCACTGAATAAAGAATGAGAAAACTGGGTGCCACTCTATATTGTCACTTTAGAGGTGGGACTGTGCATGTGGTGCTGGGAGGAATTCTGGGGCCATCTCGAGACCTGAGAAACGCTCCAGGAAAGTCAGGAAAATGTGCTGACCCAGACAGTTTCCCAAGCTGTGAAGTGATGCTGTGGCATGCATGCGGTGCTGGGAGGAACTCTGGGGCCATCTCAAGACCTGAGAAATGCTCCAGGAAATTCAGGAAAAAGGTGCTGACCCAGGCAGTTTCCCAAGCTGTGAAGTGATGCTGTGGTCTGGGGAACACCCTGGAAGAGCAGCCGTGTACCTTTTGATGTTTTGAGCTCTTCTGGAGTGATTTCTCTTCTCTTGGTGTCAAGTGGTGACAGGCAGTGTAGACAGAGCTCTTGAGGGCTTCAGAGAGACTAAATGGTGTGTGGTGGGGCAGGGAATGTTTTTCTCTTGATGAAGAACAGGTTCTTATGCTTCCACTCAAACTGGTTGATCTTAATGGGGAGAAAACCAGCATCTTTGATAAGTGTCTGACATGTAAATGCTGAACTGTTCTTACTAACGTAATCATGGCTAAGAGCTAATCCTAGGAAAAGTTGACCAGCTGCAGATCTCAGCCTGCTTTTCTTTCTGTGCTCTCTTACAAGGAGCTGATAGAGCAGAATGATGCTTTGAATGCTCAGCTTCAGAATTTTCATTCGCAAATGGCAGCCCAGGTACAGCATGTTCTCAGACTTTCTTTTGTAGTCTTGAATTGTGAACTTTGATTAAAAATCAGATTATGTTTTTTGTAGCTGGATATGAGATGCTGAAAGCCAAGGCTTAGTAGCATCCTCTTTTCTAATGTTTCTCAAACTGGTTTAAAACTTAAGCTTCTGCTGTCCTTTTGGGGGAAAATATCCAATTATTTCCTCCTGTAGCAGCTTTTGTTTATAACCAAAGGATAGAATACGTCTTTGAATGCTTGTTTTCTGTAACTTTGCATGTGTGCAGTTCTGTCTTGTGGTTCTTTGGTCTTTTTGCAGTCCTCTTGTGAACCTCCTGATCATGCTTTTCCCTTGTGCACTGGGTTGAGAAACGGTGTCTTACGGTGCTCCTATATAAAGCTGTTTTTTTCATTCCAGTGGTGATTTCTGTGCAGAAAGGAAAACAAAAACCAACCCCAAAAAAAGCCAAAACACCAAATTGCTCAAGTGGGCACATGTGGAGGCTGTTCCTGTGCAGTTGGGTGCTGTGTTTTTAGTCATGAGCATGCTAGATGTAGTTTAAATTCAGCATCAGGCTGAAAGTGTGTCATCGGGCCTTGCTTGAAGAGCTTGATGCTTTCACCCTTTGGGTGGGGAGAGCAGTGAAGAAAAGGACAGTCTGAATTTACAGCATCTTCCTGACCTGCTCCTTTCATCCCAGTCCTTTGAAAGGGCTTTGAATGTAAATCCCTAGGGAAATTTTACTTTTTTGTCTCTGGGTTACACAAAGGGGCTGTTGGGAGGAGGTGTGGGCTTTCTCTGGCCATGAAAATGTAGGGCCAGTTTTCCACGGTGGTGCACTTTGTGGGGGTGAGGTTGGACTGGATACTGTCCTGGGCATCAGGGCTGAGGAAACTGTTGTGGTCATTAAGGAGACCCTCTGGGACTGCAACTATTTGTTCCCTTTGATTATTATGGGTTTTTTACCTTCTCTGGTTCTGTTCTCTGTGGTAGGATCTGGCTAAGGCGGTGTAGGAATTGCTGTAGGGTCCCTTGGGCACAAACTGCGAGTTGCAGGATTCTGGGAGAGAGGGGGATAAGGAGAACCATGTATCTGAAGCACAAATGAACATGGAAGTTCTGCCACAGGTGCTACCAAACTGGAGGTGCAAGAGTCCACAGAGGTCCCTCGATGCCTTGGTAGAGGTGTGATGGGTGTCTCCTGCCCCACTGTGTGTGACCACACAGGAACAGGCTTTTTCCAGGGTGGGGGAAAAATGCCACTTGCTGGTTTTATGCTGCTGTCTCTGTTCCTAACACAAGTCCTGATGCACCGTGCAAGGTTTTCTTTTTGAAATTTTTCAGCAGAATGTCCCGTAAAGCACTTAATCCTTGGGAGACAAGTGCTGGTGATCCCCATGGCTTGTTTGAATCCGGTAAATGGCAAATAAGAGGGTTCATTTTTTCCCTTCGTGTTGCCTTAGGACAGAGCGGAAGGGACATTAATATGTGCTGGTATTCCTTCAGTGTTCCTTATCCAGGAAATAGTTGGAATTGTCCTGTGCCAGTTTAAAATAACTAGACAAATCTTACAAATGCTGTTCCTGGCTCACTGTAGATGATGATTCTTTGAATGGTTTTACTTTCAGCTATTTATTTATTATTTTTTTTTTTCTTTTCCTTCTGCAGACCTCAGCTTCAGTCCTGGCAGAAGAACTACACAAAGTGTGAGCATTCATTTCCTCTGGTATTTGGGGAGGTGTTACTGGCTTTTCACACGTATCACCTTTCCTCCACGCACGTGTGGTGGGTATGGGAGGGACTGGTGAAAGAAATGTCGCTCTCCCTGCTTTTAACTTCTCACGAGACTGACTTAATGGCTGGGAAACTGCTTCCTGAGGATTTCCCTCCTGTGTCTGGCCTCAGGTTTGGAGTTCCTTGTACGTGGCTACACAGAAGGCAGTGTGTCCTTCTTGTCCACCGCTGCCTGCGGGCAGGGTCCCGTGCAGCGTGCAGGAATGTGCGTGACCACGAGAACTGTTAGCATTTGGGTTGTGGGGCTGTGCCAGGAGATTTCTCCCTTTGGGAGATGGGGGTAGTGGTTGTGTTTCAGAGCTAGAGAATGTCCCATAAATTTTTTGGCAAGGAAACAGCGTTTAAAAACGAATGGAAAGGCTTTTTTGGACCCAAAGTATGTTGTCAGCAGGATTTAGAGCAGGAGCTGGAGTGAAGGGCCAGCGTGTATCTGATGTTCAGCCTGATGCTTTTGTACCACTTGCATCCCAGACCTTTTAGTACTGATACCTCATCATTTCTCATTTGTGCAGGATCGCAGAAAAGGACAAACAGATAAAGCATATGGAGGACTCATTAGGCAATGAACGTGCCAACTTAACCAGCAAGGAGGAAGAGCTCAAGGTATAATAAAAGCCTGTGTAAATGCTAGCTGAGAGACAGAGGGAGGCTTATTGGCTGCATGTACAAAATGAAGCCCTCAAGGCTGCTGGATCTAGAACCAGCTCCTTTGGCTAAGAGACTGCTGATTTTGCTCTTCCAGGCAAGGCCAATGCTTGATGCTGGAAAGCTGTGGATAAAAAAGCTTGAGGTTTTTCCTTGTTCTAACCTCTAGGCTCCTTCAAAAACTAACCTGAAATACTTTGCACTGAAGAGTGAACTTACCTGAAACTTACCTTACCTCTACTCAGATTGCAATTGTGTTTCTTTTTCTCCTGCCTTCAGGTGTTACAGAATCTGAACCTATCCCTGAAATCAGAAGTACAGAAATTACAGGCCCTGACAAATGAACAGGTAAAATGATTGTCCATTAAATATTTAATTTTACTCTCTTCCCTCTACCTATTTTGTCATAAATGCAAATGCAGATCCATTGGTTGAAGTGAGCTGTGCTTAAGCATGTTAAAGGTGTGAGATTATAGAACCGGGCTAATACGTGATTCCCTGGAGTTCTTAAAGCTGGTAGTAGGCTTCTTACCCTCCCTTCTCCACCAGGGAAATCTGTTCCTTACTTGGATATCCAAGTCACTGAAGCAATTTGTGTGCTAGGTGTAGATTTGAAGGATGCTGAGTGCAGGACACTTCACAGGAGTGAACACAATTATACCTGACTAGGTGTAGTCATGGCATTTACATACAAGGGTCATGAGAACCCCTCTAAAAAAAACCTGAAAGCACACAAAAACCCCTGCTCACCATTATCATCTCCTGAGAACCAAACAAAGCACTGCCCTTCTGCTCCTGCAATGTGGTCTGTTCATTAGAGTGGAAATAAAATGTTTAACTAGAGATAAGTCTGGTTGGCAAATAAATCTTTTAGAGAGCTTCTTCCCTTTGCCTAATTGCATGCTTGCCTGGTATATATTGGTGTTTTAAAGGCAAGCTTACCCCTTGCTGGTGAGTCACGTGCTGAGAGGCCAAGTGACTTGTTGTAGCTTTTTAATATTGTGGAATGAAAGGTTGATTGAATCATGTGATGTATCCTAAGTCTGTGTTAATCCTCTTTATATCTAGGCTGCTGCTGCACATGAGCTGGAAAGGATGCAGAAAAGGTAAATAGCTTTGGGATGTGATAAACAACGTTTGTCAGTCTTTTATGTTCTTTTGAATCGGTGCTTTTTCTAAGACCTGGGATGGGGAAACACATTTAACTCTTCTTCTGTATTTCAGTGTTCACATCAAAGATGACAAAATAAGGGCTCTTGAAGATCAGCTTCGAGAAGAACTCGCTCAGATTTCAAACACAAAGGAAGAATTCAAGGTAAGACACAGAATAGCTGTCTCTGTGCCTATTTACAGGAAGTTTTCCAGACTTTGGAGGTTGCGGAGCAGTTCATACAGTGGAATGTTGATTTGTAAAATAGCACTCACTTTTGGGTGTTAAGGAAAATTACAGTATTCTGTTCACAAGGTGAGAGGGGTGTGGGATGTCTCGGTAGTAACAACAGACTGCAACAGAGAAAGAGATAGGGTAACACAATTTATGTGCGGTGTCTGCAGTGGTGAAGAGGGAGGTCTTTCAAATCTGGAAGAGGAGATGGTTCAGTAAAAGCTATTGTGTTTTTCCTGCATTCTGCCTTCTAGTATGACTTCCAAAGCGTTGCTGTGAGTCTTTGTTGCTTGGGTTATCCTGCCGTCTAGTCTGGGTTTTCTTGGGGTTATTTGAGGTGGGTTTTTTTTTTTTCTGTCAAGATAGGTGTAAAAATGCTTATTTTCTCCTGCCATCTTCCACGTTATTTCTCATAAGGCTGCAGCTAAATTGCTGGAGCTTTTAGTTCTGACATCTGGGACCTGCAGAGTGAAGCTGCTACTTGTTTCTAGGTGCTATACACAGAGAGGAGCTTATCTCCTCCTTGCCCTCTGCTGCCTTGGGCTTTTTTTTTTTTTTTTTCCCTGAACTTTAGCTGTTAGAAATAGACCTGCTTCCCTGGAAAGGTGATGGCTGCATCTTTTCAACTCCTTTGAAGCCCTTGTTGGGTACTGCTGCTCCTCTGATGCTTGTGGTGGAAGGTCACTTGCTCTGAACCTCATCATGTCAAGTTGGGAGGTTTGTGAGCGAGAAGCAGAGCAGGTGGGTTAGTGGGGGAGGCAGTGTGCTTTTGTAGGGGAAGCCGTGTCTCCTGAGTCTCCTGGAGCTCTTTGAAGGCATTAGCAAGCAGGTAGTAAACTTGGATGAGATATTAAAGTGGCACTTTCAAAGAGACTTTGATGAGAGTCCCTTGCAAGGCTCTGCAGTTTCTCTGAGCTGTCAGAGAACAAGAGGGAAGAAGTTTGCTCAATTAATAGAACAGGAAACAGAGTACAGCTTCAGTGGATTTCTGTAATAAAGATTCAGCAGAGCATGTGCTGGGTAACGGGTGCATAAATGGTGTGAGAAGAGGTGGCAGGCTTGAGTAAGTCAGCACCTCTCAAGTTGGTGACACTCTCAGAGCTTTCTGGGTGGTGAAGCGCTTTAAAGAGGCAGATGAAGTGGTGAAAATGAATACGAGGAGGAATAATCTGAGCTTCCTGTAGAGTGATGGTTTCTGTAGCAACTGTTACCCGGGGAAAAAAAGGCCTTGGAGGTGTTGTGGATGGTGATGTGCTGAAATCAATTCAGTGGCAAAAATCATCTGGAGGCAGTTCTTGGGAGGTGAACAGGGAACTGAACACAGATTGTCATCATCATGATGCTGTGGAAATCCGTAGCATGTCCTCAGCATGAATATTGTGTGCCCTTCTAGTCTCTTTTTCCTCCTGTCTTTGATTCCAAATGTAAACCAGACCAGCTCTATCCTAAACGCTTCCACCTGAGGAAGTGCTCCTTTTTTTTCCTATGCACAAGAAAGAGAGAACAGGCAGGTTCAAAACAGAGTAATTCTTTTAATTCTTGCCATTACTGTCCCTTCCTGCTTGTGTTGTCCCTGTATGGCTCTGGCTCGGAAGCATCGATAACACATCCTGCTCTTTACCTTTGTAAAGCACCTAGCAAGTCTTTAAAAAAGACTTTGTAAAACAAAAAGCACTAATAGAGGAGGATTTTAAAATATATATGAGGAATCCAGACAGGCAGGCAGTCTCTTAAGGGTTTCTGTGGGACTGCAGGAGAGGAGGCAAGGTCTGCGGTACGGCTTTTTGTCTTCCCCATCCACCTCTTTGCAGCCTGCAGTTGGACCAAAGTGTGGTGGGAACTGTGGAAATGTCTCTCCTGGTTCCTCACTGTGCATCCTCAGCGTTAAGGCAGCAGTTCTGAAGAGAGCTGGAGGGGTGATCCTAGACCATTTGTTTCACCAGATGAGTGCTCTGCAAGAGGCACCTATCTTGACGTGATGCTGATGCTGTTTTAGGAGGAAAAATGCAGTTTCTCTTGCCTCTCACACTTGGTACTGTCTGGTCCTCTGCCAGGGAATAAAGATGGTAACAGCTGAATTTCTCATGGGAACATAAGGACAAAAGTATTAATACAGAAAAGCAAGGAAGAAGGGGAAAGCATTCTTTGTAGTCTTGTAGCTTCCAAAGAACTCTCTGTAATGACTTCTGTGCTATTTAATTACTCGCTGCCAAAATGAAAATGCCTCAGTTAGGGTTTGCATTTCTGACCTGATAATAATGTTTAAATTTCCTTCCAGGTTCTCAAGGATCAAAACGCAACTCTTCAAGCTGAAGTTCAGAAGCTGCAGACTCTCCTGTCAGAGCAGGTATGGCCAGTGTTCACAGAGGCTGCACCAAATATCTTCTGTTCTTTTTAACTTCAGTATTTTATTTTTTTTAAGCTGGCCCTAGGCTTGGTGTCAAAGCCTCTTGCTTTTTAGGAATTTACCCTTCCCTGGAGGGTTCAAGGCTGTCTTCTAGACCTAGTCAAGAGTGTCCAAACAAAGTGTTGATTACTTTTTTGTCTCTCCCCTGAAGAATGTTAGCTTATCACAAGTGAAAACTTATTTCTGCAATCCCTCCTGGGGTTTTATTGGCAATTTTGGGCAATAAAATGTCCCAGCCTTTCCAGGGGAGAGAGGGCCCTTACTGGGCTCTGGGGAGACCAGAGTAGGATCTTCACCCTGCCTGTTTTCTTCCATCCTGGAGTGAATTCTCCAGCCACTAGTAACCAAAGGAGAGACCCATGGAATGGGAAAACTATTGACGTGGTGATGTTTTTTGTCCCTCCTCTTATGTGTTTTCACCCGTGGTACCCCTGCTGCAGCCAGTCTGACCAGTACTTGCCCAGGATGCTGCAGGTTCAAAGCTCTTGTGTTGCACGGCCTCATCTCCTTTGCAAGTGCTGTCTGGGAGAGCTCTTGTGAACACCCCTGACTTTGTACCCTTGTGGAATGAGGAAAACTTCCTGAAACACTGGAAAAAGACTTGCAGGACAGGAAACTTACTTCCTTTTCTGCACCGGTGTCTGTTAGCCAGCAGCTCCCTGTCTGGAGCAGCTCCCTTTCTTCTGGTAGAGAACCAGATTTGCAGCCTCATTCCCCTGGGTCTGGCTGATTTGCTGCCCTGTCTGAAATAGTGGGGCTGATTTTTTTTTTTTCTTGGTAGCTGGCTTATATTTTTCAGGTGGTCTCTCACAATGTGATGTTGTTGAGAAATCAGCAATGTTCTGCTGAGTGAACCTCAGGTGGAGCTTGTGGTTTCCGTAAGTGCTCGAAAGAGGATTTTTTTCAGGGACTGAGCTGGCTGCTAGGGATTAGATGCCACATAGTGCTCGTTAGGCTTGATGCTCCCTGGGTTCACTGGGACCCTGTGTCCCACAGCATATTGTCACCAGAACTCCTGTAGTCCATCAGTGGAAAATCAAGTTGTTTGGGCTGGATCTGCACTTCCCCTGAAAGACTGACATCTTTCCAGCATCAGTATTACACACACACACACACTATGAGGACGTTCTGCCCCTATTTTATTTTCCCTTCTGGATTAGTGTGATAATTAAAGTTCTCTTTAAGTTGATGCTCTCCAGTTAATTATTTTTTTAAAATGCCAAACCATTATTGATCCAATCAATGATCACCCTATTGTGGTTTTTTTTTTTCATAGGCGAATAAAGACTTGTTAGAGCAGATGGAGAGAAGGTAAGAAACTTTTTTCTTTCAAATCAGAGGCTAAAATAAAGATCCAGTTTTTCTGGCAGCAGGGTTATTGTTGATAGTTAAACTGCTTTCAGAAGTTAACTCTTTTTCCTAATACTCATTTTTGATTTCTCAGCATGAGAGAGAGGGATGATAAAATCAAGACAGTTGAAGAGCTGCTTGAGGCAGGACTCATACAGGTGGCCAATAAAGAGGAGGAGCTGAAGGTAAAATCCCTCATATTCTCTTTTTATGGGGAAGTAGAGATTAAGTGCTCTTGAGCAAAGTGTATGAGTGCTCATAGTGCAGTCTGAGATCATTCCCTTCGAATAGGAAAAGCATCTCGTGGGGGCAAGGTTAAAACCTTCTTGGTAAGACAGACTTGGTAAGCACGAGCGTTGATGGTACACGGTAAGTGCTTTTCTCTGCTTAGTCTAGAGTGGATTTTGCTGAGATGTTTTCCTGGTGCCTTTTGGAATAAAGGGTATATATTTCCAGAGCTGTGCGTTTGGCCTCATCTGCAACAAATCTGCTCTTAGGAAAGGGTGTTTTGTAAAAACGGCAGGATGGAGTTCTTGCATCTCCTTGCTGAGCTGCTAATCTGAAGGGTTAAATGGATTATAAACTAGTGATACTTCTGAGGTGATGCTAAATGTGATTCCTTCCTGGTCTGTTTGTAAAGGAGCTAATGATGAGAAATCTGGGAAGCCAGTACAAAAATCCCTGTTTTCAACTGGACTTTGCTGGAAAGCTGTGTCCTGTCTACCTGGGCACGGCCAAGACACTGCTCGCTTCCTTAATGTCCCTAAATTCCAGGTGCATCACTGGGATCCCTGTACTGGGGAGAGCTTTTACACCAGCAAACTGTCAGGTTACTAAACAGCCCAAGATGTTTCCCTGGGCTCCAGCTTCCTATAGATTGAAGTCCACTTCGAATTGTCTGTAATAAATAATTAGTCCATTGAATACTTTGGCTCCAGCTGCTGTGGAGGGGGGGTCTCTTTCAGGCTTTCAAAGTCTTTCGCTTGTTCTAGAAGAAATGACTTTTCCGTCAAGCTGAACGCTTTTTCCCCAGCAAATGAGTCTTTCATTATCTGTGCTTCTGCTTTCAAAGGCACTGCGAACGGAAAATTCATCCTTGAGAAAAGAACTTCAAAGTCTGCAAATTCAGCAATCGGAGCAGGTAGTACTTTTCATCTTAAAACTTTTATTACACCTAAACTAAATCTAAAAGAATCTTGCTGTGGTTGCAAAAGCCAAGGGAAAAAGGTGAAGATGTCTTTTGAAGCCTGTTGGCAAAGCATCCTGTTTTCTTCCTTGGTCTGGAAGCTGATAGTTCTGTGAAATCCGTCCTTTGCGTAAGTGTCAGAAATGTGGCAGATGTAAAACTTCCAATTCAGCAGCGGTTCTGGGTTGGATTGAGTTTGCCATTTACTGAAATAACTATGGGTTGCTTTTTTTTTCACAGAAGCCAAGTGTAGCAGGCAGGGCTGTAGGCAGCTCATACTGCATCAGCTTCATTACGTGTAGCTGAGCTTTTTAACGTTAATCCACACTTATGCAGCTGTGACATAGCCCCCCCCTTTTTGTGTCTGTGTTCAGTGACACTGTCATAGTATTATCATTTTTTGATGTGTGCTCAGTACTGATTGGGAAGTGCCTTTCCTTGACACCCAGCTCTGCATGGACAGCTCAGGAGAGCACTTAATTTCTAGAAAATCATTTATAGAAGAGGAGAAGCAGAATAACTAGGGCAAGGTGTATAGTAGTGCCAGTATAAAAAGGTTGGCTGATCAGATGCTGGTCCTGAACCTCGACCTCTGCTGGTAAAGATGGCTTTAGTTTGCTTTTGTTTTCCTGGAACTTGTAGCAAATTTGGTATTATTGGATTGCTGGGAACTGGAGACCAAGGGCTAATAGATAGATAAAATCATTAGGCTGCTACATGGTTTACCCAGTGCTAGGGAGCTGGAGCTCCCTGCTCCTTACCCCTCAACACTTGCAGCTTGTTTTGCTCTCTTCTGTTTTTCTAAGTTGTAGCTCTGTGTTTGAACAGGTTTCCTTCCAATCACTGGTGGAAGAACTCCAGAAAGTGTAAGTTATTGCACAGTTTTCATTTCTGTTTGTTATTTCCATCTGTCTTTATTCCGTGACTACAAGTGTTTTGCTTCCTTGAAATGATTTGCTTTTAACTGGGTGAAGTGTGTGTGTGTGTGGCAGGAAGCATTATCACTTTGGAAATGCATCACGTCAGATCAATACCTTCTGAAAATCCAGTTGCTTCTCTGCTAACCAATTAAATTCATAAGCCTACTTTTGACTAGACCAGGAATTGCACTGAATTGTCAGATAATTGTTTTTCTTCAGTAGGCACTCTGAAAGGAGTAAGCTTGTTTGCTCTCTGTGTGTGTATTTGAAGTTGATAAATAGTTTGCTTGGATGTCCAGTGAAAGCTGAAGTTGTGTGTGTGTCATTCCAGGGACTATTGATATCTTAATTTGCATTTTTGGGCAGTGATATTATCTATTTAGCGTGCCAACTGCTGATTGTGTAAAGCTTGCTCTGTCCTATTCCCAGTCTTGTTCCTTCTATTTGTTTCTTTTGTTTGTTGTGTCTGGATTTGGGATTGTAGTGAGAGGTGGCACCTGCAATCCCAAATGGAATTACAGAATCAATGCTATGGGGTTGGAAGGGACCTCTGGAGATCATCTAGTCCAACCCCCTGCCAAAGCAGGTCCCACCCAGAGCAGGTTGCACAGGAACGTGTCCAGGTGGGTTTGAATGTCTCCAGAGGAGGAGACTCCACCACCTCCCTGGGCAGCCTCTTCCAGGGCTCTGCCACCCTCAATGGAAAGAAGTTCCTCCTCAAATGGGAGGGGGAGTTGGACTAGATGATCTCTATGGTCCCTTCCAACTCTAAAAATTCAGTGAAATTCAGTGAAATTCAGTGAAATTCAGTGAAATGGAGTGCCAGTGTGGGTTCCAGAGGTGATGGTGTGATGCAATACAGAACCAAAGCTTGTGTCTATGCTCAAGTAGCGCCTTTGTCCAGCCAGCTAATATTGCACCTCTCCTCTTTTTAAGGATCCACGAGAAGGATGGAAAAATAAAATCCGTGGAAGAACTCCTACAAGCTGAAATCCTTAAAGTAGCAAGCAAGGAGAAGACTGTCCAGGTATCTGTCCCTGCAGTACCTGCCTTCCTCTCTGTGTCGATGCCACCGACTGCCATTTATTCGTTACTGCATGGCGTTCGAGAGGGATGAAATTTGTAGCATCCATTTTTGTGGTGTTTTTGTGTTTCCATTGTCCAATCCTGTCTGTTTTGTCATTGAAAAGGCTTTGACACAGGAAATAGAGGCTCTGAAAGAAGAAGTAGGAAATTCCCAGCTTGAGATGGAAAAACAGGTAAAATACCTTAGTCCCAGAAGTGTGAAACAGCCTTGCCTTGGATGCGCTGCTCACTCATTTCTGTTCTAGTGTGTTTTCTTTCACTGGTGAATGTCATTGGGTAAGGGAAGGTTTTTTTTTTTAATGGTAGAGCTACACTCTTCTTGGATATAAAGCTGTAAATACATAGTATAACTACTGCTGTCCTTCAGAAACCACATTTCTCTGGATGCCTGAGCTTTTTTTGACTTTCAGTATGAAATCTGGCAAGAATTGCTATAATTTAAAACATTGTAGAATCAGCTCTGAGCGTGGTACATACTGTCCCTGTAGTAAACACGAAACCCTGGGACATCCTTTTGAGACTGGCATCTCAGAAGTCTCAAGTGCTGAAGGTGCTTCTCCTTTTGTTGCCCTGTCTGGGTTGCTAGAATAATGCTACTGGCCCAAATAGGGTTTGGTTTCCAGCTAAACCTAAGACTCTTTTCGTTCCAGTGTCCAAAGAAAGTCTGTTTTTGGCAGGTTGAGTTTCACTCTAGCTGTCAGGAGTGCAGAAATGGAGGAGTATTGGCTTTTTTGGCATGTGTGCTGTCTAGCATCCAAAACAAGGGGAGCCCACGTTTCCTTAGGGATCCCCTTCTGCCAGTGGCTTAATCCATCGTGCTGTCAGGAAGTTTGCTTGCTTGTTTGTGTGGGGTGTTTTTCTTTGGTCTGCACTTTTTTTCAGTCTTTCTAGCTGCGTTCCAACATGTCACCCCCTTTTTCTTCTTTCCTTAGTTGTTGAAGTTTTGTCCTTTTTAGGCAAAACTTCGTAGAATGCGTTTCCGTCTTGGGCTTTTCCTCCAAAACAAATTCCCAGGAACTGGAGGAATTATTTGTGTGTGTGTGTGTGTGTGTGTGTGTGTTTCCTTCCCTGGAGCTGACACAGAGCCCAGAACAAAATGCAGTTTAGAGTTGCTGTCTCTGGAAAGCTGCCTGTGAGGGATGCTTGCTCCAGAGGTGGTGTATATGCAGCTTTTGGTATCCTGCAAGCAAAATAGAGGTTTTTGGGAATGTGGAAACTCTTGCTATGTTGTGGTAGAGGACTAAGTAAGCTCTTTGGACAGCCAGTATCTATACATATACCCACTGCCAGGCTTTCATACAAAATTCAAAGGGAATATTAATATTCCCAGTTTCTTCAATCCATGTTCAGCTTTAAAATGGGAATTTAAGGGAGTGCTGACATTGCAGAGAGCATCTAAAAAGCACTTGCTTGTGCAAATGTCTAGATGCCCAGGGGTGATCCCTCTGATTTGAGCCACATTTGCTGGTGAGATGGTTGTCATCATCGGTGTCTGCTTCTTCCTTTGTCTCTTGTGGTGCTCCAGTGGACCTGCTCGTGTTCCCATTTGCACTGTTTTCTTTTCTGTTCTGAAAGTCACATTTTAAATGTGGAGAAAGTAAACAGTGGAGACACTTGGCTTCTCATAATGTATTTTCCCCCCAAAAAAGCATGTTTATGCTTACATAACTGTGACAAATAGTGCCTATTTTAATAATGCCTAATGGCTTTTTCCCCTGTTTCTCCCTAGAGCAGTTCATAGCATTTATGTGTCTTTTCCATGTGCGTTGAACTGAAGTACTGATTATTTTCTCTAGGTGTCGATTACATCCCAAGTCAAAGAACTTCAGAACCTGTAAGTACGGTTGTTAACGTGTCTCACCTGCCCTGTGCGCTCCTGGCTTCCCTGATTCCATCTTATTTTAAGTTAAAATGCTCTTGCCTTGATGTCTGTGCTTCACGTGAAGTGATCCAGGCTGTTAACGCTGCTCGCAGTAGATGTGTGTCCCTCTTAGAAATGCCTGGTCCTGTCTGAGACAGCAAACAAGGTGAAGTGCTGCGTGGCTTCACGAGCCCCAATTAAATCCCAATTAAAGAGATGCAATCTCTTTTAATTTAAATTCACATCGGGATGGAAGAAGGTGGGCAAGGCACTATGGCAAACTTCCTTTGGTGTAATATCTGTGCTGTAGCTGGGTGGGTAAGAGAGAATTAATTGAGCCACCACGGTCGTCAGTCCCCACCTGGGGAGGGAGAAGGAAGTATTTTTAGATGAGGAGAGCGCATGTGTGTGAAATCCCTGCAATATATGTTGGTGCAGAATTTGTCTGCTTTCACTTAATGAGCAGTGCTGTTGATCAAGGGCATCTCCTGCGAACCCAGACTGAAGTGGAAGTGTTCACACATTGATTTTTTAGCGGGTGAATTGTGTTTATGCCTTTGATCACATATGCTGCTTTTGTTACGTGCTGCAAAGCACAGGATGTCTGGGGTTTTTTTTTTTCCAGATGGATAAAAGAGCAAGGGTTTATGCTGTGTGTCTGCGTGTGTTTAATGATACAGGTTGAAGGGGAAGGAAAAGCAGGTGAAAACCATGGAGGCCTTATTGGAAGAGAAGGAGAAAGAGATTGTTAAGAAAGGAGAATGGCTGCAGGTAAGCTCCCTTGGTATTCTAAAGGGAAATAAGTTCTGTTGCGGTATTTCTGGAAATACTTACAGAAATTTATATTTGCACTTCTAAACTTGCTCTTTTTTGTCCAAAGGGTCAGAAGGATACAATTGCACAATTAACCAGTAAAGTTCAGGAGTTAGAACAACAGAACCTGCAACAGCTCCAACAGGTATGGCCTGCAGGGTGCATGCGGTTGGGGAGTGCTCCTCAGTTGAACTAGAGCACGTTGGTTTTTGTCCTCTACTTCTCACAGTGGGTTTGTGTTGGCTTCTACCTAGAGCTATTTTAAATCCTGCTTGACCAAACTGTTAGTCTACAGCGCAGAGAGCTTACAAGTCTGACTGTGTTCATCCAAAACAGGCTTTAAGTGGATAACAAGTTCTGAGAGCTTTTTCTTTAACCTGGATGATATTAGGATTAAGGAGTAACGTTGGTGGTCTGAAAACTTTGAAGCTCAGAGACAGAATCATAGGGGTATCGTAGGTACCTCCTTGCTGGACTGAAGTAGGGTCTCTGTAGGGCTGTGGTCATGGAGGAACTCCTCCTGGAACTGAACATAGCAGCTCCCCTTGATGTGGTCAGGCTTTGCTGTGATTCCTTCCTGCCTTTACCTGGTGCAGAAGTTGCAATTGCCCGGAATGTTTTGGCTTTTGGTTTCCTGCACTGGACTTGGGAACGGGGAACTGGACATCCTTGAAACCAGGTGGAAGAATTTTTCCAGTCAGGTGGTGTTCTAGCTCAGTTTGGATTTTTGTCAATGATAAAGGGGAGAAACTTGAGTTGTGCTTTCATTTTGGGTGGATGTCTAGACAGGCCTTTACCCCAGGGGAGAAGGTGGAATGGAGAGAAGTTGGCTGGTGTGAAGTTTGGGGTGCTTGGTGTAAGCTGTGCTTCTAAAATCAGTTGTGTTTAGATATTCTTGGAGCAAGGTCCGATGCAAAATCCCTGGTACTACTTTGGCAAGGACCTTGCAAGCTGCGTGGTGGCCCCGCTCATGCGAAGAGCTGCTGTTAATTTGAAAGCTTTACTGTGCCATAAAAATGAGGTTGGGAATTGTTTTTGCTTTTCAGGTACCTGCTGCATCCCAAGTCCAGAACCTGGAGAGCCTGTGAGTATGCTTAGCAGCAGCAGCTCGAGTGCCTGCTGATGATATGCGTTCAGTGCTGGCGTTTTATCTGAAATTGGAATGTATGAATTGGTTTCAAGAATTTTATGGGCTCTGCTAAAATAAGCTGTTAGTGCTGCTGGCCGTGCAGCAGCCAGCGCGAGCGTCTGGCGTCCCTGCCTGGCGTGCCCAAGTAGTAATGCTCACATGCTTTGCAGAAGGGAATGATCACCCAGGGCTCTACTAACTGGTGAAATTGCTGCTGCTTCTTGTCTCCAGCGACAATTTCTCCTTCTGTTTAGCATGTTTAAAAGGAGTGTGGATTTTAAGTGCCTGTGGCTGAGTCGCTAAAAGCCATGTTTTCAGGCTGCGAGGCGATAGCCAATTCTCCAGCTCCTGTTTTATGGAGAAAAGCTGCCAGACTTCCCTCTGTTTTGACTCTGCTTTGTCTGGCTGCTCCAAGTCAAGAGGAAGGTTGGATGAGACAGTGCCAAAAAGGGCTTCAATTCAGCTCTTGTAATGTGCTGCCCTCCCAGCAGAGCTCCTGGACAGCCAGTACGTGGTATCTGAGGTAGCCTCACCTTTAGGGCAGTGTCCCCGTCGCCTTCAGAGCCAGGTGGCTTCCAGGATTTGCTCAGGTGGTCCATGGATTATCTCCCACTTTGGCTCTGAAGGCTGTTGGGATCAGCTGTGTCTGGTGTTTATTGATAGACATGTGAAGTGACTGCCTTCCTTCAGGCCAGTTCTTAGCAGGGAAGGGTTTGCAACACATGTTCTTACAGCTGGCATGTATTTTTGGTAGTTTTCTTGATTTTTGGAGCCATAGTGCAGCACACTGTCCTTGAGTGTGCGCTCTCCTTTTGGCTGGTTATTATATTAGCATACAAAATGTATTTGCTGCTGCTGCAAACTGTCCCAGCTAGAGTGTCAGCCCCTTTTTTGTGTAAATTCATACTTTAACCCTTTTTTCTTTCTTTCTGAACCATCTCTGCAGGTTGAAAGGGGAAGAAGAACAAATGAAGAAGTTGAAAGCTGTAGTGGAAGAAAAAGAGAGAGAAATTGCAAGCCAAGTAAAACAACTGCAGGTATAGTTTCAACAGAAGTGTCTTGTGGTGTGTGGAGGTTATGTATTGTGAGTGTACATCTGCATGTATTTGTGTGTCTACATTGCCTCTTTTTCTTTCAACAGGATGTGCAAAAGGAAAACGAATCTTTTAAAGCTCAAATTCAAGAATTAAAGCAGGAGAATTGCAAACAGGTACAGCTTCTGATTGCAGTGTTAACTGAGTGAAGTCGAAGGGGGGTGGTGGTAGCTTGTATGGATGGTGTGGAAAACCAGTCCTTGCACTGACCATGGGTTGGGTTGCCTTAAGCCAGCTTTTCTGGCTGTTCCCTGTCTTCCTGCTTCCCTTTTATTGTGTAAATTTGCAGCCTTTTGCTCTTTTTTTTTAATGCCTCCTGTGTTCTTGTCTAGCTTTTTCCACCCCTGTCTTTACATGCTGTCTCACAGCCAGGGTTCTTCTGGCCAAAGGAGGCTGGACAGGACTCCCTTGAAGGCTGAGAGCCGCTTAGTGTTGCAGCAATTCCTGGTTAATAAGGCAGATTGCACCTTCTGCATCACTCCCTCCTGCTGAGCTGCTCCTAACGAGTTTCTGCTCTGTTTGTAGGCATCTCTGGCTGTCCGAAGCGAGGAGCTTCTGCAAGTGTGAGTACTGCCACAAGTTGAATGCAGTAGATACGTTCAGGGAATTTAAAAGATGAAATAAATGCCAAACGTACAATATCAGCGAGTGAGAAGTGGCCAGTAAGAAATAATATCTAATAAAACTCAAACATAGAGATTCTACTCGCACTAATTATCCTCGGCCACGGTCTTCTTGCAATATATTGTGCCTGAGATGTAAGCAAGCCATGATTGATTGAGTTTCAAATGTGTGCCAGCTCAGCTTGATGTCTGAAGAGTTAAATGGTGGTGTTTCGAGCAAAAGTGACAGGCTTTTTTTTTTTTTCCTGGAACTTCAGCTTAGGAGAGAGTTGTTTGTATTATAAAATTGTCTGGTGGAAATCTCTTCCCAGGGAAAAATCTCAGGGGTAAAAGTTTATTATAATATAGAGCTGAAACGCGCTGAAGAACTGTGTGGAAGCTAATGCTGTGCCAGTTTATACTGCCCTACACAAATTGCCACTGTCATACATTTTTGGCTGGCTGAATTATTTTTTCTTTTAAGTGAAATGATTTATAAATTGCAGACTGGGTGCTTGAAAGAGAATGCTCTTATCCAGCAGGCAGTGCCTCGTTTTGTGGCGTTGTCCTGGCGTGGGCTGGCTTGATTTATCCTCCTCTAATGCGTCGCCTTTCCCTGGCCTTGATAAATGTGTGCAGATGCCTGTTGTGGGCAAAACAACAGCTTTACAATGGGCTTTGCTCTGGCAGCCTGCAGTTCCCAGAGCAGTAGGAAGCAAGTTTTACTGCCAAGGCAGTGAGAGCAGCTTTTTCAAAGAGTGTGTGTTACTGGAAGGGAAGTTAGTATATATATGTATATATGGATGTCCGTGTTTTGCTTAAAATTTCTTAAAACGTCTTCTGATTTGTTTGTGATTCTTTTTTTTTTTTTTGCTAATTCAGGGTTGCAGGGAAAGAGAAGGAAATCGCCACTCTCCAAAACGAGCTGGCCTCTCAGAGAAATGCTTTTGAGCAACAGAGGAAAAAGAACAACGTAAGGAAATTCTTCCCCCACACCCCCCAAAAAAAAACACAGCCCCAAAGAACAGCCAAACCTGTGTGCACAGCCCTCCTCAACGCATAGGGTGTTCTGCTTAGAAAAAGTTTCTGATGGTTGTCTCCCATTTTGTGTCCCCTGGACACTCCTTTTCTCTTTTCTTGGGAGAACTGAGCTTATCTTATTTTACTGCTTTAAGTTTCGTCAGCTTTTTGATAAGATTTGATGAGAGGGAGGAGACTTGCTGGGAGCCACATCAAGCCTTGATAGCCCTGGTCAGAAACATGTCCTCTCCCAAAGGAAGAAGAGGGGGTTTGGGGGAAAAGGGTGGGAGGATGAAGAGGGCTGTGCTCTGACTGAGTTGTGGCCCTTGTGGGGGACATGGGAGGAGGCATTACCTTGAGGGACCTCAGGTCTGGCTCGTCCCATTCCTTAGAGTGACTGGTCCTGATCTTCTGAAGGAGGTGAAGGACAGTGGGCTTTCCTTTACAGCAGTTGCTGATGGTGCCACATGGGTTGTTTGTGGGTGGAAGAAAAGATTGTATTTCCCATCAGAGAGCTGTGGAGTTACCTCCTGGTAATACACTACCTGTGCAGGGCAAGAGAATGGCATCTTTTAAGTTATGTTGGAAGAAAGTTGTTAAAATACAGAGGTTTCAGCTCACCTGTCTCTTTGATAGCATACAAAATCCAATTCAATAAGCATTATTGCTTAAAAGTAGTGTTGCTTCAGAGCTGAAATAAAGTATAGAGGGAAAGTGGCTGGGTATTTTCAGAAGACAGATGAGCAGGAAGGGTAGAACATCTGTGTGCCTGTTTCCTGGGGAATTCCAAGGTCTAAGTACCCTTCGTGGTGCAGGCAGAAATCTGGCTACTGCGAAGGGCAGACCATGCCTGTACCTCCCAGTTTTCCCCATCGCAATTTCATCCACTCTTGTTTTTATGTCCTGGGAAACAGCCCTTAGGACAGCAGGCAACTGGAAGGGGGAAAGGCAAACTGGTGTGGGTACACACTAGGACTGGGATGCCACTTGGGTGAATTAAAAACGTACAGCCTTTCAGAAATAACCCTTTGCTAAAGCAGATTGCTCCGAAGGATGGAAAAAAAATAAATAAATCCCTAAGGATGGTAATCACCTCCCCACAAGGCACATCATCCTGCCTAGATAAGAGCTGTGAGACTCTTCTTATAAGAGCTCTTGGCCTCCTACCTGAGCTTGCCTGTTGACGTCTTGTGGAGTACACGTTTGATGACCTCGCCAAGAAAGATGCAGTTTCCCTGCGGGGCCGGGCTGTGCTCTCCACTGGTGAACCCCAAAAAACCTCCCAGGAGGGCACTGGGGAGCAAACCAGTTTCCTTTGGGCGCAGCGGAGAGAGCTGCACGGGGTCAAATGCTGCCAACCCAGGCCCTGAGCTTCTCGTTTTGGAAAAATCAGCGCTGGCGCAGTAGGTTTGGGCTTTTGAGGCATGAAGGGTTTACGCCGCTAGATCTTGGCCGCGAGATCAGGGGCATCAATGTGTGCACCTCCATGTGTATCTTGGGGTCCATGCTGGGGTCTGCAGCGCGACATGCCTAACACTCCCTTGTGCAATCTGTGGTTTGGTGTCTTGTGTTCCTCACTACTTTTTGAAAACTTCCCTCTTTTCTTCTTACAAGTGCAGTCAAAGTGTGGGGTCGCCGGAGCGATAACGCTTGGCGGTAAAAAAAAAAAACCTCAGATCAGTTTTGGATAAGGGGGCAGGTTGGGCAGAAATTGGCGTATTTTTATATTTCCCCTTCCCCTTTTTTTTTGTTCAAACACTTTGAACATTACACTTGTTTTTTGCTAGTGTACAAAATCATCTTGCAGTATCCAGCATTTAAATGCAAATGGTGGAATGTCACGCGAAATATAGCTCTGAAGTAAAAGCGGAAACAGTTTGAATATTGGCTGAACTGAAATCATTCTTTCTAAAAATGATTAGGAGCTTCGGGAGAAAAACTGGGAAGCAATGGAAGCATTGGCATCAACTGAAAAATTGCTGCAGGACAAAGTGAACAAGACTGCCAAGGTTGTAATGTGAACTGCTAGAAACGATGCGTTAAGCTAGAAGCAGATCTGCAGCTGGGTTTTTTTTTTAAATGAAATGGAGGCATTTAACTTTTACTGCAATTTAAATATAGTCTGTTCTGAGTGATCATTCATATCCTCTCACCTCTGCTTCTTCCTGTTGTCTTTAGGTTTATTTTATTATTTTTTTTAATTTGTGGGCATGCTGATTTTTTTTTTTTTTTTTTGGTTTTTTTTGTTTGCGTAATTTGTGTAATTGTTAGAGCTGTCGTGATTTTGTTGTTGTTGTTTTTCTTTGTGGGGAGCTCTGGAATGAAAACTGTGCTGGTGAGCCACCTGCTTTCATCTACTGGGCTTGAATAAATTTATCAGACCCGTGAAGAGTTAGAACGAGATTATTATTTAAAAACCTGGGAACTCCTCAGGAAAATGGTGTCACTGAAGCCATGAATTCCCTCGGTTGGAAGCTCATGGAGCTCGACAGGTCCCATCAGAGCTGATGCTTGGAACCGGGGCGTGAATTGCAAAAAAAACCAAACCAACCAAAAAAAGGCATCCAAATGATTTAAAAACCCCCAGTCGGGTAGCTAGAAGCAGGAGAGCTCTGGTTTGGGGTTGTGTCTCTGTGTTTTTGGAGGTGTCTCCTCTCTCTGCTGGGAAGCTGTGGTCCTGCTTTTGCCGTGTGCTAACGCTTGCCCTGCTCTTCTCTTGCAGTCGGACGGCTTCACCCGAATCATCACTTGCCACTTCTGGGTGGCTCCTAAATCTCTGCAAACTACCCCCCCCCCCCCCTCTAGCACAGCTTCCCAACCTCACGTCTCCTCTCCCTTTCTGTCTCTGAATCTCAACCTACTAACGCCGCCCATCTCTTGCAGCAGAGGAACTCAGAGCAGCAAAGGGGCAGTAACGCTCACGTCAAAGAAAATAAAAATGAAAAAAACAAACCCCAAATATTATTAAAGGATTTTTTCTTTTTTTTTTTTTTTGCTGAAAGCTGCTTTCTGTGCAGGGTTTCAGGCTTTCTGTATTTAAATTTATACAGGAGTCTGGGCATCGTATGGCTAAATTAAACCAATCTAAGCCAAATTAAACCAACACAGCAAGCAAATATCCTGTGGCTGGGCTGATTTTAATGCTAAATAAACCTAATGATGGATCCGTGCTACCCTTGGCTCTGGGCGTTTATCTTTGCAGAGCAATGACAAAGAAAACCTGGAGATTGTCACACAGCTCTAATAATTATTTCCCGTTGCATCTGAGCTTGGGGAAGGAGGATGTAAAGGGGTCTCCCTCTTGAGTTCTTCCAAGTAATGTTTAGATGATAAGAGTCTTGCTTTCTTGGCCTGGTTCAAATGTGCATTAACACAAAAGTTCCCTTTTGACTTTCATGATCTGGTTTTGACGTTAATTTGTGGTGATTTTTCTTTTTTTTTTTCCCCACCTAAAATTGCTTAAAATAAGTCTGGATTTTTAAGAAATTGTTGATTGACCAAATTTGTTGAGTTTGAGCTCGCTCACCTTGAAGGCAGAGTATGATCTGTAGATGCAGTTTCTCAGCACAGTGTAGTGGGTGTTGTGTTGTGAAAAAGTGAACGATGGTGCAATTTCTGTACAAACAGGCTAGATTGGAGGAGAACTTAATGAAAATAAAAGCTTAAAATGTGAAGGCCAAATTCTGAAGCAATTCAATGTCAATTTTTTCAAGCAATTTACTGGCAATTTTAGAGACTATAGTCTTTCTCACTTAAAAATGAAATACTTTCTGGTAGAAGAGGCTATTGCCTGATCTGTGGAGCATGTTGCCAATTTCACACGAGCCTTTTTCCTCGTTCAGGAGAAGCAGCAGCATTTGGAAGCGGCCGAGGTGGAGACGCGCCAACTACTCCAGAAGCTGTTTCCTAAAGTCTCTCTTCCTTCTAACGTGGTAAGAGAAGGGGCTTTTCTTCCACTGTGGATTGGGAGCTCTGGTCCCACTGCACTGGGCAATCAGGAGTTATTTCCCTGCCATCCTCTCTGCCCTAGGGTTTTTGCAGTGGGATGTGAGTGTCTTCTGCTGGTGATACCTGTACTTGCTAGCAGCAAAAAGGCAAAACTGCAGACAGTTCCTTCAAGCAAAGTGTTAGAACAACAATAAAAAGTTATTATCTTGTTTTTTTTTTTATTTACCACCCCAATATCTGTTTGATCTGCTGATGTTGTGTCTAACTGAGATAGTAAATGTTCAGGGGGTGGATGAGGTCTCCTGCGTGTTTGCTCACCATCTGGCATGATGGAGATCCATCCTCCCTGCCTGTGGGACCATTCAGGAGGGGTTGTTTTGTTCCCAAAGTTCCTTTTTGAAAACCACTGATTCCGTATTCTTGGTGGCTTTCGTTTGTCTGCGAGGGAAGCACGCTGGGTTCCTGTGGTTTAGATTAAAGGAATGATGGGAAGTGAGGCTGGAAAAATGGGGTGTGCGTTTGATTCGTAACATCTAGAGGTTTTGAATATTCATATGAGAAATATTCTCAAATGTACTAGATTTAGTCTCCTGATGATCTAGAAATAGCCTTTAAAAAGTCAGTCTTCTTAGTGAGGTCCTTAGAATTACTTGGCATCTGCTTTAATGGCTCAGTTAAACTGATTTTGGAAAAGGTTCTCTTATGTCTTCAAATACTTATTGTAGAGCCCCAACTCTTTCAGGGAGGCCTCTGTCACCCAGTTGTATTTTGGCACTTCCAAGCCCCTGTGACCTCTGTAAGCCTGCAGCTGGGAGGCAAATATCCTGAAAATCCAATATATTGAAGTTATTCTCAGCTTTAACCTGCTGCATTTCCCAACAGAGTCACAGCGAATGGATCTGTGGGTTTGAAAAGATGGCTAAAGAGTACTTGAGGGAGGCTTCAGGATCTGAAGACGTCAAGGTAGGCACAAACACTGGACAGTTTTCTTGTGTGTGGCATAGCATATTTTCCTGGTATAAGTCTTGTAGATTGTGCTCTGGATTGGGAAGGTCAAATTGACAAACAGGCGGCAAGAAAATTGTTTTATAGGTATTTTTGTCTTGCAAATCAGAAATGTCTTTGCATCTTGGAAAAGCACTGTGTGGAGTTGTGAAACTTAAAATCCCTCTTCCCTTTTTCAAGTAATTGGGTTTGTTTCTTCGGAATTAGTGTGGTAACTCCCAAGAAGTTTGTGATTGAGTATTGAGAGTTACAGGTGAACGTTGCACTTGCTGTTGTCTTTGTTGGAAAGACAGACGTGTCAACGGGAGTGATCCCATCTGCTTTGTTGAAATAAGATAGCTGATGGGTCTGAGTTCTATTATTTGACTCTTCTGGTCCCTTTTCTCCTCTGCCACGCCATGGAGCAGAAGCTGAAGGAGGCCAAGGAGATGCACGTCCTGCTGCAGCTGGAGTGTGAGAAATACAAATCGGTTCTGGCCGAGACGGTAAGCAGGACACCCCGCTCGCCCCTGTCCTCTGATGTTCCAAGCTGCCTTTCTTCTGCTCTGAGCTTTCAAACCCCCCTCTCTTCTTAGGAAGGGATTTTACAAAGGCTACAGAGGAGCGTGGAAGAGGAAGAAAGCAAATGGAAGATAAAAGTTGAAGAATCACAGAAAGAACTTAAACAGGTATTTCTGAAGATCTGCTTTTTTTTTTTTTTTTTAAAGTTGTGGGAGCTGGGCAGGTTCTGCTTGAAGTGGCAGAGGGTGTTTGAGCAGGTGCAGAACAGCCCTGGCTGCCTGGTTTGATGTCTGCCTGACCAGCAGATGAAACAGGTGAAGCCTGCAACCCGTATAAGAGGAATAATCCCTCCTTATAACAATAGAATTTCTGGTGCTCTGATACTTGGTTTTATGCTAAGAGTGACTTTGATTCTTTTGAGGATCCTGTTTCAATTTAAAAACCAAAAAGCGGAGGAATTGTTGGTCTCTTTAGTTTTCTCTGGCTATTCCTGTTGCTGTCTCTAGAGCAGCAAGAACAAACGAGCAGCTCAGACATAAGGTCTTTGATCATTATGACAAGGCTGGGTCCCGGTCCTTTGCAGGTGATGCAGGAGGCAGCCAAAGAGCATGTAGTAATACTATTGCCCACAGGACAGGAAGCCAAAGACACAGGAATGTACATATGTTCCATTAATGTGCCCAGGAATATATATATTTTTTTCTGATTCTGGCAACTCAGACTGTGTTTCTGTTAAACACCTGGTTTTTTCAAAGCCCATTTGCGAACAGGTACAGACCCTTTGTGCTAAAATTTAAGTATCATATGATCATAACAATATTTTGGAAGCTGTTAAAATAGTGCTTAATCCATTCCCATCAACTAAATATATTTGAAATTGCCTGCAAAGCTTTCCTTTTCAGGAAGGCTCTGTTGCTGGCAGAAGTGGTAAGAAGAAAGCCTTTTATGTTTCTTTCCTAATCTCAAATTAAAGTAGGTCAAACTGCTTTTTCAAAATACTTTTTTTTTTCTAAAATACTTCTGCTTAGTAGTAAATTTGCTGGAGTATGAGCCTGGAGCAAACAGATGATTTATAAGCATCTTGTTTGAGGGGCTTATAAAAGGCTGTAAGATCTTGAACTATAGATGTGCTACCATCTGCTGCGCTTAGGCAGCCTCTAATAAGGCTAAATACACTGGGTTTGGCTACATATAGTACATGGATGGAGACAGTCTTCCCTCTCTAGGAAAGATATTTTTCTTACCGTAGCTAATGGACAACTGGCTTAGTCCTTATATTCCAAATATTTCATGCATCTGGGCTCTAAATATGTGAAAAAAAATTCTTACCTTGGGAGAAGGTAGGAAAGGTGTTCTAATGGAGACTTAGTATTTTGAATTATTTGAGTGAGCATCTTTATTTTATTCAGCCTCTGTGGTTTCATCCTTAATGTTTTTAAATCATAGGAGCAACCTTTTGTGTATATGGAGACTTTGTCTCAGACCAACCCAACTAAATGATATATTTCTCTTTCTTGGAACCTGCAGATGCGTTCTTCAGTCGTTTCTTTGGAGCACGAGGTAGAGAGGTTAAAGGAAGAAATCAAAGAAGTTGAAACTGTACGTGCAGGTGGCTTTTTTTTCCCTCTTTAAAGCTTTCTATTACTTGAAACATGATTTAGGCTTATGCTGTAAAACTAAACTTCCGAGGACTTCTCTCCTCCAAGCAGTGCAGATTGTGCTGCAGTTTAAACTGAAATCTTTTGGCTGGTGTTTTTATGAAGCAGAGAAACTGGGAATTGGAAATTGTCCTGGTTTTTACTTTTGTGCTCACCCACTGGGGTTCTTTCCTTGTGAAACTGAGCAGTTTACAGCTTGGTGACAGTCCTGGGCTTGGTTCTTTATCTTTTTGAAGTGTAACGGTTTAAATCTGGGCTGTGCAATCACTGGATTTGAAATGCTCTCTAAACGTCATGGAGTATTTGACAGAAATTTATAGCTAATAATAAATCAAGAAAATGATACTGCAAGAAAACACTGCAAACATCTATTTTAACTCTGTTTTTCTGTTTCTAGCTTAAAAAAGAGAGAGAACACTTGGAAAGTGAACTAGAAAAGGCAGAAATAGAACGATCCACTTATGTTTCAGAAGTCAGAGAGGTAAACAATTGACCAAACTGTTATTTTCTTTTTTTTTTTCTCTTTTGTTTGGTTACCATTTGGCTGGCAAAACTAATCTAATGCTTAGCCCCTGGGGCTGAGGAGTGTATGTGCTTGTGACCTTAGGGTAGAGCAACACACTAATAACCGAGCAGAAGAAAAGTGGGCATCCTAAGGAGACAAATCCTAAAACTCTAAACTTCATTTCAGCTCAAAGATCTGTTGACTGAATTGCAGAAAAAACTTGATGATTCATATTCTGAAGCAGTAAGACAGAATGAAGAGTTAAATTTGGTAAGAAGCTTGTTCTCCGCTGGGCACGAACTAGGTTCCCAGCATACTTATGAAGCGGAGACTTATTTCAAATCCTGTCTGTTCTGCTAACCTCTTCGGCTTGATATTTTTGTCCATTGCAATCATTTATGTAGTCTGACTTTTACAATTTGTCTCTTTCTCTGCTCCTAACAATAGCATGTCTGGTTCTTAAGACCTTTTTTTTTTTTTCTCCTTTTCCCCCGAAAGTCTGTAAGACTTTCATTCCTGAAACTTCTTGAGAATCAATGTTTTACAGTGGTAGACATACACAACAGCAAATATAATCTCTTTGGAGCAACACAAGTTGCACTCTCATTGCTTTAACGTGAGGATTATTCTCTGGTTGGTTTTTTTTTCCTCCCAAAGCTTTTGAGGATGCGACTGTGGTATCCGTGCTCTGACTGTGCGGAGCCTTTTCCATCCTCCTCTGTGTGTACAGAAATTGGCCCAAACCAACGTTAGATGAATTCAGAGTATCCATTTGCTCAGCAGCTGGCATCCTGATGGGCCTGAACAGCTCTGCTGGCTCGGTGCATGCTCTGGGTTTGGCTAGAAATGCTGATAACGCTCCTCCACCAGCTTTTCTCAAGGAGTTGGATTAACCCAGGCCTGACCTGTAGACCCAAAGATGCGTGGTTTTCCAGTTTGAGCCCTCTCACTTCTCACTTGTCTCAGTGATGTTTGTTTTAAGGCTGCAGGAGCAGTCAGATCCTCCTTCTGCTTGCTTTCAAACGGTGCTTTCTCGCTTTTGAGCCCAGATTGGGGAAGGCTGTGTGTCTCACTGTGCCTTTATTGGGCTTTAGAGTGGTTGATGGGACAACCTGTCACTGTTGATCCCACCAGGGTACTGCCACTAATGTAACTGGGTTAAAATAGTTGATTTAAGGAAAAAAAACCAACCCACCACAATACCAATCTGCTGAAGTTAATCGTATGCTTGGCAAGCCTCGTGCAGCATTGATTAGCATCCTGCCTCAGCAACCAAAGCCTCTCGTTTTGAAAGCAAGGGGAATGGGAATTGAATGCATATCTTGGAGTTAATCAGTAAACGCCAACCTCTTGAATCTAAGAGGCAACAATCTATTATGTCTGTAACAACAAAAGCTTGAAAAGCCCAGCTCCCTGCTAGGGCTGCCTGACTGCAATCTGATGATGCTGCCGGGCTGGTGGGAGCCTGAGGAGGTGGTAAACAACTACCTTCATGCCAACAGCTGGGGAATGCTGTCCAGTGTGTGCCCTAGTGGCTTTTGCAGGAGGCTGTGGCATGGAAATGGGGTTTCTAAAAGCCTTCCCTGCTAATTTATAAGGTGAGCAAGGAGAGGAGCTGAAGCTCTACAGTGCTTCCCCAAAACGTAGAAAACCAGCGTCCAGGTGCCTCCAAAAGGGGGAAACCTCCTGAGGGTGAGCCAAATAGGACGTGCAGGTTTGGAGGATTCAGGGCTCTGAGTAGCCCATTGTTGGCTTCCTTAATCCCCTGCCGGCTGCCGAGAAGATTGACAGGAGGGATGGTGAGCACGAGCACAGTGCACTTCAGAGGCACAAATCCAACAAAATTGGCACTCGAGCTCCTTGTTAGCTCTTCTCTTTGAGGCTCCAGCCTGAAGTGCTGTGCCTGCTTCTGTACGCCCTGGGGAAGAGCAATCAAAATATTCTTTAAAAAAAAAAAATATAAAAATGTTTATATCTTTTGGAAGGCTGTAGTTTAAGGGCAGCCAGTACAAAGTATTCATCCCTCTTGACTGAAATAGTTTCACTTTTGGGGATTGATTCTAAACACAATCGACAACTTAATATGCCCCTGTCAATGATTCATGCCTTGATGTGACATTAACAGACTGGTTAAGTCAACATAGTTGTAGTAAGTGGTGCTTTATTAAGATGACAAGTAGAGCTTTTTAGTTTATTCAGCAGGAAAGTGACTGTTTAGCCTGAATTAGGAAGATGACAATCTAGGCTTTTGCGTATTTGCTGTGAATTAAGTTGAAGTCTGGGCTGACTGGTGATAAGAGCGCTGGAAAGGCTTGTGTACATTCATATTCCTGCTATTCCTACTGGCAATACAGTTTAAAAATCAAACCCACTTGCAATCAAGCTGATGCCAACCATGTCTTTTCTTCTGTAGTTTCCATTCTTCACGTTGATCTTCACAGATGGAGTCTCTCTTCCTTGACTGTCCTTGTAAACCTCGTCATATGTGTTGAACTAATCCAGTGTGTGCAATAATTGTTAGTGATCTTCCTCCCTCGGCAGTCACTGTGCTCTGGGTTAATCCGTGGGACAGACAGATGAAATCTCTGTGTGTGTGTGAAGGAAACTGATTTCCTTTGTTACTATTTTGCAGCTGAAAACGCAGCTAAATGAAACACTATCAAAACTCAAAGTCGATCAGAACGAGAGGCAGAAGGTGGCTGGTGACTTGCCCAAGGTAAGAAGAGACCCTGAATTCAGTTGCGCATCTCAATGTCATCAAAACCCTCAAGATGTGTAATTTTGCACTGCTGGAAAACGTGGTGGTTTGAGCAGACTCCCTGTCTGGTGGGGTGTCTTATTCCACTCTCCAGTTCCCTGGGTGACTGGGACTGTGGGTGTTAGAGCTCATGTGAGATACCTGCATGTCTGCTAAAATGAGAAATAACACAGAATCACATGGGGTTGGAAGGGACCACGTGTGAAGGAAACTGATTTCCTTTGTTACTATTTTGCAGCTGAAAACGCAGCTAAATGAAACACTATCAAAACTCAAAGTCGATCAGAACGAGAGGCAGAAGGTGGCTGGTGACTTGCCCAAGGTAAGAAGAGACCCTGAATTCAGTTGCGCATCTCAATGTCATCAAAACCCTCAAGATGTGTAATTTTGCACTGCTGGAAAACGTGGTGGTTTGAGCAGACTCCCTGTCTGGTGGGGTGTCTTATTCCACTCTCCAGTTCCCTGGGTGACTGGGACTGTGGGTGTTAGAGCTCATGTGAGATACCTGCATGTCTGCTAAAATGAGAAATAACACAGAATCACATGGGGTTGGAAGGGACCTCTGGAGATCATCCAGTCCAACCCCTGCCAAAGCAGGTCCACCCAGAGCAGGTTGCACAGGAATGTGTCCAGGTGGGTTTTGAATGTCTCCAGAGAAGGAGGAGACTCAACCACCTCTCTGGGCAGCCTCTTCCAGGGCTCTGCCACTCTCAAGGTAAAGAAGCTTTTCCTCATGTTTAGGTGGAACTTCTTATGTTCAAGTTTGTGCCCATTTCCTCTTGTCCTATCCCTGGGCACCACTGAAAAAAGACTGTCCCCATCCTCGTGACACCCTCCCTTTCAGTATTTACAGGTGTTGATCAGATCTCCCCTCAGTCTTCTCCAGACTAAAAAGGCCAGAGTCCCTCAGCCTCTCCTCATAAGAGAGATACTCCAGCCACCTAATAATTTTTGTAGTCCCCTGCTGTCCCCTCTCCAGCATTTCCCTGTCCATCTGGAACTGGGGAGCCCAGAACTGGACCCAGTGCTCCAGATGGGGCCTCCCCAGGGCAGAGCAGAGGGGCAGGATGACCTCCCTCCACCTGCTGGTCACACTCTTCCTGATGCCCCCCAGGATGCCATTGGCCTTCTTGGCCGCAAGGGCCCATTGCTGGCTCATGGTCACCCTATTGTCCACCAGGACTCCCAGGTCTTTCTCCTAACACCAAACAGCTCTGTTTAATAAGCCTTTTTGAGAGAATCTCTTGCCCACAATAATTTTATGCCAATGGGAACAAGTGGTGATTTGGGGCTGACAGGTAATTCTTTAAAGAAACCCAGGGCAAGAAAAAGCCCATCCCACAGCCCTCCTCCCACCACAGGCCAAAGCTTTTAAACCCAGTCGGGAAGGGCAGCGGTTACGAGTTGGTTTACAAGCTGTCTGCCCGTTTGTGTGTAGTTACAAATTGGTTGTAGCCCAGGAGACTGCAAATCCTTATAAAAGTTATCTCTGTGGAGCTTGAGGAGACAAAGCAGGTGGGTTACCTCCACTCTCTCCCTCCATGGATTGGAGAAAGAGATGGATTGGGGTGGGAAATCCTGAAGCCTGAGAGGTCTCGGTGCTGTCTGTCAACCCAGAAACGGGAGAATTGATAAATGGAGACAAGAATAGCCTGCAGAGTGGCTGAGCTTTGGCTCCAGACTGTGTAACACCGTGTTCCTTCAATGGGAGGTGTGGGGCAAGGAAATTTGACTGAGTTCTTGCCTGGCTGGAGCGGGGAGAGCTGCTGGTGGGGCAGGTCTTGTCCTGGGATGAGGGGTAGATGATCACAAAAGCGCTTCTAGGAGGTGAGAAGACAAAAGAGACCTGCTGCAAACAAGGTGTTTAAAATATTTTGTTCAGGACAATTCTGTTGGGTACTTCTTCACGGTGAGGGTGACGGAGCCCTGGGGGATAGATGATCACAAAAGCGCTTCCAGGAGGTGAGAAGACAAGAGACCTGCTGCAAACAAGGTGTTTGAAATATTTTGTTCAGGACAATTCTATTGGGTACTTCTTCACAGTAAGGGTGACAGAGCCCTGGAACAGGCTGCCCAGGGAGGGTGTGGAGTCCCCTTCTTTGGAGATTTTCAAGACCTGCCTGGATGCTCCTGAGTAACATGCTCTGACAAGCTCTAGGCAATCCTGCTTCAGCAGGGGAGTTGGACTAGATGATCTCTATGGTCCCTTCCAACTCTAAAATTCAGTGAAATTCAGTGAAATTAACATATGAAGTGAGCTGTGCTGGTGTCCCCAGTTTGTGGGACGTTCTCTATAAACTCAGATCTCTGATCAGGCTCTTGGTGACCTGCCGGCGCTGGTACTCTCGCACGAAAAAATTCACTGAACAATTTTTTCCCTAATAACTTGACGTGAGGCTATTAAAGCTTCCCCGTAGAATTGCTTTCAAACGCAGGCAGGCTGACATGCAACATCCTGATTGTAAGGAGACATGTCAATCTTGGCAAATGTGTTGGTCCCTTGAGCAAATCTGGCATAAAACAGATTTCCTCCTGAACGAGGATTTCCTGTGTCTCTAGTGCTCTTGGGGAGATGGGGGTTTTTCTTCTCAGCCTTTGCTAATTGTTGTGCCTCATGCTTTGGTGGTTTTTTTTTTTCTCCCCCTCTTTCCTACAGGCCCAGGAGTCTTTGGCATCTCTTGAGAGAGAAATTGGAAAAGTTGTTGGGGACGCCAACGTTATTGAAAACAGCGACGTTTGCACAGAGTCGGTGAGTGTTTTTTGAGCCCCTGCTCGGGGGAAACCCAAATCTCATAAAAATTCATACTTAAAAGTATGAATTTTGGGAAGTGAGGTCCAGTGAAGGAACAGGATACGTGCTGCTGATGGTAAATTAAGGCTCGGTGAAACTTTCTGTCCTACAACTTGTGAGGGTGGTGTCCTGGAGCAGAATCCTGAGGATGCGTTGGAATTTCTGCAGTTATCTGGATCATAATCTCTTTCCCGTGGCTCCAGTTTGCAAGGAGGAAGGGGAGAGATTCTGGATGTGAGATCTGGGCTTCCAGTGGGTTGTTGGTTTGGTTTGGGCAAAAGTGGGAAGATCCTCAGACTTGTCCCATTAAGAAGAGAAGCTAAAAATAGATGTGCTGATAACTAAATGAGCTTAAAATACAAACTCTTGGGTTGGCACTTGATGACGTGTGCGAGGCTGAAGAAAGAAGGCAGTCTTGCATGCCCTGTAACACCAAGGCAGAGAATGTCTCTTGACCAGTTTTTGGTCTTCTGTGGCTATGGGCCTGTCCTTAGCCGTGGGTAGGTGCCAGAATTCGACTTCAGCTGGTCCTGGGAATTTCTACCTTGTGCCCTGGGTGGGTGACTCTCCAGACTGATGGTGGCTTTATATTCTCCAGTAATGGCATCGTGATTGCAGGGTCTGGAGTTGGGTGGACTCTGGGGTGGCCAGTTCTCATGCTTGTAGGCAACTCACGTGTTCCTGCAGGCTACTTTTTGCACAGATGATGGTCAACCTGCTTGTGTAGCTGGTAGTCCCAGTGCTGGCCCTAAAATGACACCACCCATGCAAGTGCAGCTGAGTTGTGGCTTCGTAACTGGGTTTCCCCATCTCTGGAAACAAGAACTTTCACACCAGCTTCAAAATAGCTTCAGAACAGCTTTCCAGAAGGCAGTTGGGAAGGGGGAGGCTGAAGCAGGTGCCTTCCCAGCACGTGTTACCCAGTTAAGTGGTGTCAATAGAACTCATTACCCGTTTCCTTCTGATGGATAGAGTGGAAGGAAACGCTGTCGGTTGAGGGGGAGAGGAGCACTTGCTGGTAGGACAAATAATTTATATCGACTCCTTTTAGCTGCTGAAAATAAGTAGCTTCATCAGCGGCGAGAGGAAGCTCGGAGTCCTCTAAGGAGCACTGTAGAAAAGCCTTTGCCTCCGTAGTCATTAGCAGAAGTGAAATGGCTTTTCCAGAGCCATCAGTGGTGGAGACTAATCGACCCTGGCGTTGTGGGCTCACCGTGTCTCAGCCAGAGACTCAGCTGGGCCTGTGAGACCATGGATATCTCAACCCTGAGAGCTGGAGGGATGGAAGGTGATGCTGAGCCCTCTCCTGTGCTGCTGGCAGGAGACCAGCCGGTGACGGTGACAATCGGGTGCCCTGTGTCCCTGTCTGCAGTGGGCTGGAGAAGAAAAGCCCTCCTCAGACTGGTGCCCAACTGTTTGCTCCTCTCTGTTGTGCCTTTATGGCTTATCCAGGTGGTACATCTGAACAGCAGTGCCGTGGCATTTGGTGGCACTGATGGGCCCTCCTGAGGCAGGTGGCATTAGATGTGGCCTGAGTGTGCTGCTTTGATTTAATTGCTGTAGCTTTAACTTGCATAACCCCTCTGGCTCACGCGGTGCTCTGCTGCGTGGGCGCGTCGTGGAACCCTAACCAGGTTTCCTCCAGAATATCCATCGCTTTATTCTGAAGAGGAGTGTGGAAAAACAGTCCTAATAAACCTGTAATTAAGCCTTCATTAGTAAAAATACCCTAATTGTCTAAACAGCGCTCTTGACAGGTAGCCATTGGCAGAGGCTGGAATTAGAACATTTTCTTTATCTACTTCCCCAAGCCCTTTTTGCTGCTTTTTTTTTTTGACAGAAAAAAAAAGAAGCTGTCTCCCCAGAAGCCTAAAAACCCAGCTTAAAATAGCTCTCGGATTAAAAAAAGAAAGTCTTCCAGCCACTTCCACCTAGCAACAGTGTCTCTTTTTTTTTTTTTTTTTTTTTTTAGGAAGGACCTGAAAACACATGCTCAAAAATGAGCATATTTGTTCCTTCTGGGTACTGGAACCAACCCACAAAATTGAGAAATGATGCTTGCGTAAACCCTCAAACGCATTCTGGGTGTTTTCTTTAGACTCCTTGTCTTTCTATTCAAAAATAGCCCATTTGGTTTTTCTAATCAGCTTCCTTGTCACTTGTGGGACTAGATGATGACTAAAGGGTGACTTTTAGTATGCTTTAAGGAAGTCATTTATATTCAGCAGCTTGCTTAGGCAGTAAACTTATTCTGAGGCTCATGTGAAACTTAATGTGCTTTCCTCCCCCCTCTACATTTCGGTGTAAAACTGTGTGTGCATCACTGAAAACTGGAAATGCTGTATATGTAAAGCATGGTGGAGGGGAATCTGTCTTGGCCACCCAGTCTGTGGTGGCAGGGGGTTCCCCTCTACCATCTTCTTCCTCTCTTCATCCCCAAGACACGCTTTCCCCCAAGTCGTGGAGAGGATGGGGCTGGGGCACAGCAAGGACTCCATAAGGTTAGCGAAAGGCACTGTATGGCTGTGTTGAGCCCAAATCCACGGGTAGCTGGTCAGGATTGGCCCCAGGAGGGCTGGGGATGTCTATAATTCATGAGTAAACACCGCCTGATATAAGCAAAGCCACAAAACAGAAGGGGGAGGAAGGAAATAAGGGGGAGAGGAGAGCTCTTCCCGGAGATGAAGGCTGAGAGTGAATTGAAAGGCTCCTTCGTTGCTTCTGCTCATGGTGGTTTCCACCCCAGTGCACACACACTTTCATACCCAGCACTGTTGGTCAGTGCTGCGATTCGTTATCCGTAGGGATGCTAATTGCATTTGCCTTCCCACTTTCATCAAATCCGTAGGAGATTGCCAAGTCTCAGTCTTAACAGACCTGATTTCCTTACTTAATAAGGGTAAAACAGGTGAAGGCTACCCTAATACAGATTGCTAATGATTTTATTTTTTTTTACAGCAGAAAAATGTTTACCAGTTGCACTTAAGCAAGAGCTTTGCCATATATTGCTTTGTTCTCTTGCTGGAGCCCACAGTGGTTTCCCTAATGGTGCAGGTGATGGAGTTTGATTTACTGCGGAGACTCCGGCGGCGTCTCCATCCAAAGGGGAGCTGGGAAAGCAGCCCTCTCTCAACTCCCTCTAATTTCCCTGAAACTCCAGGGAGAGGTTTTTTGCAACAGCATTTAGGCATCAGCCTCATTCCTTCAGCAAAACCCCTTTTTGGTGGAGCGGGGCTGGGCGATGCTGAGCTCTTGCAGACTCTTCTCTGCTCGTGTTGAGCGTTGGGTTCTTCTGTATCCCTGGCACCGGGGTGGATTTGCTTATTTTTAGCTGTTAAATTGCAAGGGAAAACTCTCCTATGGGTTATCCCCCATGATGAGCTGAATAAGGAGCAGTAAGTGATGTGTTTTAGACGTGGAGTCCTTTGTATGTCTCTAGAGGAGCTGATCAATAAAGGTAATAAAACAGGGATTATATCACTGTTAGCTCAGCAAGACCGATGTCGGGGAGGAGGGTGGGCAAGAGGGGAAGAGTCCATTTCGAGTTGTGCCACTTCCCTATTGATAAACTGTTGAACTCCTTTAAAAAAAACCAACCAGCACTTATTTTTGTTTAAAAAAGCAAGCTCAGCATCTCCATTTCAGCACAGGAAACTGGTGTTCTAGCTCTTGGTAGCTTTCTTCTTTCCTATTCTTCATATTGACTGCTTTGTAAAAGTCCTCATCCAAGTCTGGGTGTCGCTGGCAAGCTGGAGTTCCACGAGGGCTTGGAGGTGGACCCAGTGGGCAAGCTGGTGGGCAAGCAACCTGTGTCCCCAGCCCAGACAGGAGGCACCGGTGCTGCTCTGTGTGTGGGGAAAGGTGTGTGTCTCCATCCAGCTGTGTTTCAAATGGTTTCACAGCTGGAGCTGCCTTGTGTTGGGTATTCCATGCCGCTGAGGACACCATCCCACGGATCCTCCTGCAGACCTTGGTGGTCCAGCAGCCTTGTTGTTACAGCTGCGGGGGTCAGAAGTCATCCCTCCCCCTGAGCTTAGTCTGTGTAGTTGAAGCAACGTGCTCTCATCCACGTGGGGTTTTCAGGGTTGTGGGGACCTGGGGTAATAAATTCTGTGGCCGGATCAGCCGTGGTTATGAGGACAATTCCTGGAAGCAGAGTCTGAGGCAGGGAGGGTGGGAGCTGGAGGTCAGGGATGCTCCCTCCAGCTTTTTTTCAGCGTGTGCAGGTAATTCCCTGGAACAGGAAACAGCTTTTTGACTTTGAACCGTGTTCTCTTTAAATGTGGCCATAACCCTCTGACTTACAAGAATTGTTCCCATCTGTGCGACGAGTTGTAATTTTATACAGAGGATCTAATTGTAGGCTTTCTTGGTAATTAGATTGTAAATGAGTTTTTAATGATTTTTTTTTTTCCCCTTTTTCTTCTTCCAGGAATTGACTGATAAAAGACTAAATGTGGCGGTGAATCTTAACCAGGATGTAGGTCATCTCAAGAAGCTGCTCGTGTCAGTAAGCCAAATGCTGTCAAAGGGACGAGAACACTACCAGCTAGTAGGTAGGTGTGGCTGGTGGCCATCTGGTTCATCTGGGGGGGTGTCAGGAGGGACCCTGGTCTGTGATGGTGGGACCCTCTTCAGATTTAGCAAGTCCAGTGCCAAAATCTGAGACTTTCCATGTGCAAATCATCAAAAGCTTCTAGTAGGCACCAGATTTGTTCCTCTCTGGATCTATACTTTGGTGAGATGGGACTAATCTCATAGCCCCCTGTCCCTCTCTGGGCACATAATTCTTCATTCCTCCTTTCCACCACTTCTGCTTCATGCAGCAGGTTTCCCAAAGTTTTCTCAACTCTGCCTGTGCCTTATTTCCTTCATCCTGAGCAAAATGTCTACACTTCCATGCTTGGATGGCTTTGGGATGGAGAATATCAAGTTGCCCCGTTGGGCTTTCGCTGAATTAATGGCAACGGCTTGGTGTGGTCACGGGGCTATGAGTATCTGCAGCATCAGTCTGGCGTGAACTCTTTGCCCAATTATAGTCACACAAACAGAGCTTTTATTTTAATATATGGCCAGCTTGGAAACCTGGGCCTTTGTGGTTGACTGCATCATTCTGAGAAACTTCTTAAATCACCCAAAATTAGCGAACGGTTGGATAAACTCAAGAAGCTGAACTTTCTCAGGAGGCTGCTGCAGCTTGTGAGGGGGGTCCGAAGGTGGGTTGTGAAACGCTGGGTTTGGGAGGCACCAAATGAGCTGCTACAAGAAGTGTCAGAACTTCCCCACATCTACTGAGGATGGGGACTTGGTTTTTTTATTAATTTAGGTATTTTTTTCTTCTGCAGCAGGGCGGCAGAGTTGGCTGTAAGGGCCGGTAACAGGTTGTTGGTAGTTGGGTGAGGCCATTCTGGTAGGACGGGCTTGGTGAAGGTGGGAGGAAGGTGTTGGCTCTGCCTTGGCCTCTGCTCCTGGAGGTTCTTCTTGCTCAGCCTCCACCCACCCCGTCTCGTTCCCCTGGGCTTCGTTGCAGCTGACGCTAACGAAGCGGCTGGTGCGAGGTGTGGATTTGCTTCACCACTGCCCTCGGGAGACAGCTGGGCTGACCTGGCATTTTCTGTTTCTCTTGCAGAATGAAGTCACGGGGGAATCGTTAATTTGAGGATAGCAGAAGGCATTGTATTATATTTTGCCAAATTAAAGCCTTATTTATGTTTTCACCCTTTCTACTTCGTCAGAAACACTGAACAGAGTTTTGTCTTTTCTAATCCTTGTTAGACTACTGATTTAAAGAAAAAAAACCCAACCCAACTCTATAGACACCTCCAGAGTTTAGTTTTATATTAAAAACAAACCTGTTTGGATAATTAGACCTTTACATTCCTGGAGAGACAGTAAACACATAATCTTTTATCTTATTTTGCTCAATAAAACTTGTTCAGAAAACTCCAACGTGGTAAAGTCACCAATGGGATATAACACTTTAATACTGATGTTGTACACTGTTTTACTTAATTACACTTTTGGGATTAGCTGCCTCTGACTTCAACCTCAAGTAAACACTCCTTTTTTTTTTTGGTTTTTTTTTTTTGGTTGCTAATGTAATCAGTTTTTGTAATGGTGTCAGCAAATAAAGGGATGCTATTATTCAAGGTGTTCCTGCTCTCTTCTTTTAACTGCATGTGGATGACTCAGGTGAGATTTCCACCTCTCCCCTCCCTGAAAGAAGCATCAGGTTGTTCTTGGGTTTGGGCAGAGGAGGAGGCACCAGTTTGAGAGGAGGCGAAATGGGGTGTTTGAAAACTTCAGAGCAAGTCTTCCTTCTAAAGAAAAGGCACTAAGGCTTTAAAAAAATCACAAGAAATCCTCAGCAAACCGTCACGTGAACTGTGGTTCCATGACATGTATCATCTTTGGGGGGAAAAACCAGGGAGGAAGAGTTTAGAAACACTGGGTTGATCATAAGAAATCCCCAGCAAACCATCGCGTGAACTGTGGTTCCATGACATTGTCTTTGGGGGGGGGGGAAAAACAGGGAGGAAGAGTTTAGAAACACTGGGTTGGGTGTCAAAGCCAGCTTTTGTGAGGGTGTTGGACCAGCCTGCCTGGCCACCAGTCTGTGGTGGAAAGAGGTTTGGGAGGGGTTGGGTTCTCTTATTGGGTTCTTCGTTGGAAACAAATCTGGGAATTTAGATGGGACAGGGATTCTTCTGGGGGCTTGGAGAGGTCAGGTGGTCCCTCCTCTGCTTTGGGTTTTTAAGGAACCCTTCAGTTCTGTGGGAGATTCTCCAATAAGCCAGGTGAGATGTTGTTGCTGAGTTCTCAATAACACTTGAGGACATGATTATCTGAGGGAAGGCAACAAAGCAGGGGCCAAAGTGAATTAATTGTAGAAGTAAAATGGTTCAAACTGCTCACTCTCAGCTTTTCACACTTGCCTTTGTGGGATTTCTGTTAATATTCTTGTCCTTTGTCATCCACCTACCCTTGACCAGCCTGGAGGCAAAGAGAAGAATTTTCTTCCTTGCATGGACTCAGTGGTTTCCTGGATGATGCAAGTCCTGCTGCGAGCTATGAAATAGCTCAGAAGGAGAGAAAACTGAAAAAAAAAAGTGTTTCTTCACAAAAGCTAAAACCCTTGGGTTCCTACAGCAGCCCTTAAAACTGTCATGTTCCTTGGAGATGTTATTTCATTGAGTAAAAACTCAAATGCTGTTAGTCTAACTTTTATAGGTGAAGTAGGAAACGTTTCTAGTGCCAGGGACATCTCCTGCAACATGGAAAACCTGAATCCTGGAGTATCTCCTCGCTTGCCTAGGTTATGGTTGGAGGCTGATCCTTTGGCAGATCTCTGGACCCCCGTTTTTTGGGTAAGTAGCAGCTTAATGGATCCCTGCAGGTTTGACTGTTTTGAAGCTGTTTATAAACACAACCTATGAGTTTCAGGTGTGGTGGTTTGGGCTGGGAGTGTTGTGGTGTTGCTCTGATGGGCTCCTGCCTGTCTGGAGAGTCCTAGTGGCCACCCCAGTTGGGAAGCTTCTCTTTGAAGCTCTGTCGGGTAATGAAATACACAGTGGTGGGGGCAGGTGGTAGTTGTGTGGGAGAGCAGACCTGAGTTCCTGCTGTAGTATCTGCTTTCTAGGGGGTGGTTGGGTGGAAGCTCAACCTTCTGGACCAGATACTCTCCTTTGGCTCCTCAGTGCGTCTTGGTCTGGGCTGTTATTTGCTCCTCTCCTTTTCACTGATGGATAAGGGCAATGGACAGCAGGGAATCTTCACAAGGAGCTGTTTCCCATCCTCCCTGGGCTCACCAGATGACAATGCTCCTAGTATCTGTGGGTAAACTGGTCTAGGGGAGCTTGGGACCTCCCTGCACGTTGTCTTGCTGTGTGCGTTGCTGGTTGGAGAACGTGCAGGTATGGGCACTGGTGACTTCCCTCCATGGTGGACCTCCTTCCCTGTGTTTGGGTGAGGGAGTTGCTTTGCCAGACCCTGAAAAAGCTGGTGGTGGGACACAGGTTCCATAGGTACCGAGTGGAGCAGGGTTAGTTGGCTTGTGTCTGTCCCCAGTGTAGTGCCATGAAGGCAGGGCAGATTTTGGGAGCTGATAGGTTCATCCTGCCAACAGCCCAGCTGGAGCTTGGTGTGGGTGATGCCCAATGAAAACGGGTCTCTAGGTAAAGAATGTTTTTTTTTTTCCTCAAAAAATGGGTTTTCCAATGCTGATGGTGCCTTGTACATGGATGAAATGCTCCTGGAAGGGATGGCAGAGCCTCTGGGTGCAGCCTTTGGAGGAGCAAAGGTGGGGTGAGCGTGGAGATGGAAACGTGGCCATGTCTTGGGCTCTGGATTTTCAGTGGGTTAAGCTGCAGAGCAGGGGGTGAAGTTGCTGCTGCAGCACTTTGTTTAAGAGGGGAGAGATTTGCAGCGTCACTCCCGCTCTCTCCTGGCAGAAACCCTTGCAGGAGAGGACATGAGACCTTTCACTTCCAACTTTAAGTGCAGGTTTTTTTATTTTGCTGTAGGAGATGTAGGGAGGTGTTAAAGGCAGCTGTAAAAAAGATCCCCTGAAAAGTCCAGCAGAGCAAACCCTGATCCCCTCCCTCTCCAAAGGCTGAAGAGCGGTTTGGATGGTTCCCCTGGTGCAGCAGGAAGGAGGATGGATGCTCTTCCATCTGGGTGTCCTCTCCAGCCCATGGGTTGGGGGGTCTCCTCTCAAATTTGGAAGGCTTTAGCTCGCCCGCTTGGTCCCTAAGAAACTCCTCCTGCTCTGAGCATCTGCTGAGACAGTGTAAAGATTGGAAAAAAGAAGAAAAAAAAAAAACGTGTGTGTGGGAAGCTGATTCATCAAAGCAAAGGTAGAGCCTGGTACGTGGTGTGTTCTCCCACCAGACCAGGAGCCCCTCCTTCTCCACGGAGCTTCAGCCCTTGGTTTCCAGCCAGGCCGAGGCAGCTCGGTCTCTGCCCGCGCTAGAGGGAGACAATAGCTAATGGATACAGAGATGCTTTTCTTGGAGGAAAAAAAAAAAAAGCCCAAACGGGGATATTCGGATGCTGGCAAGGGATAATGTTTGTTTATTTAATTATTTTTATTTCTAATTGCAAGGCTGGGGTGTGATTTGCGCCAGGTTGGAGCTGCCTGGGATGTGGGTGGTGTGGCTTGAGCCTGATTTGGCTACGGAAGGGGCTTTCTCTTGCTTTCATGGTGGTGGGGGGAGGCTCCCAGCTGCCTGTTTGCCCCCACTGAAGTGGGGCTGCCTCCTTCCCTCCTCCCCAAACACCATCCTCCCACCCTCCCCCGGCGGTACCCAGCACTGAGCTGCTCATCCCGTGGTTGCTGTTGGGTTCTCTTGGGGGGTGACTCACTCGGATATTTATTATTGTGATTTTTAAAAAAAGAAACCTCATGCAACTTTAATTCAACCCCGCGTCATTCAAGCAGTTTTTGCCATAAAAACCCTCTTGGCGGTGACGCGGTGGTGTTTTCTCCCCCGGGGCTGCTTGGGGGTCTGTGCCACCGTGGTCCCTGTGTCCCCCCCTTGCCCGGTGTGTGACCTTGTCCCCTTTCTGCAGTGCTGGCAGTGCCCTTCGCAGCCAGCTGGGGATCTGCTTGAATCGTTTGCTGGGCTCCCAGCCTCTTGCCAGGCTGGTTTTGGGAGTGATAAAGGGTTGGAAGGGACCTCTGGAGATGATGTCCTCCATCCCCCTGCCAGAGCAGGTCCACCCAGAGCAGGTTGCACAGGAACGTGTCCAAGTGGCTTTTGAATGTCTCCAGAGAAGGAGACTCCACCACCTCCCTGGGCAGGCTCTTCCAGGGCTCTGCCACCCTCAAAGTGAAGAGAGACCTGAGAGGTGGCCCTCAGCCAGTCGGAGCTTCATCTGGATGTTGTCTTCTGTGAGGCTCCACCAAAGCAAACAGGTCAGTAAAGACCTGAGGAGTTTTCTAAGCCTACGTGAGGGACCAGAAGCACAGGGACAACCCATGGGAATGCCAGGACTTGCTCAGGTGAGCACTGGAGGAAGTTACCCATGGTGTGTTCCATTCCAAAACCACCTCTCCTCGTTCCCAGCCACCAGCTGTTCCCCTAAACCAAGCGCACGTTGCCAAACCAGTGACAAAACCCTGGCAAGGGGCAGGTGCCACCACCATCCCTGGGTGTATCAGCTGGGAAAGAAATCATGCCAGCCTGCTGGAATGGCTTTTTGCCCCCAAAACTCTGTCTCCCCAAAAACCATTTTCCTTTTTTTTTTCTTTTCATGGAAGAAATGAAAGCCAGAGTCAGGACCAAGGAACTTGCCTGTGTGTTTTTTACTTAGGGTGAGGCTCTTTTAAAGAAAAGACAACTGAAAACCATTGTAAATGAAGAATGACTCTGCCAAAACACCTAAACCATCCCCTTCAAAAAATTGAATTCCCCTTTTCTGTTAGAAGAGGAAAAAAAGTGATATATTTCTTTTTTTTTCTTTTCCTTCATGTCTGATGTTCTTTCTAGGAAAGAAAACAAAATACCTTCTTTCTGAAATACCCACAATGATGATTTATAACAGTTTTGCCAAACAACCCGAACCTGGCAGCCGTGACCATTTTCCTCTTTCAGCCTGTCTCCATCACTCACGGAGATGAGGGATGTCCTGCTGCTGCCCACAACCTTTGCTGGGCACCTACTGCCTGTTGGGTGTCAGTGCTGGTGTGTGACATCCAGCAGATGTCCAGGGGAGACTGTGGTCCTTCTGGGGTGGATCAGGTGGGATGTGACCCAGATCCGTACAAAAGACTGATTATTTTTACATTTTTATTTCTGCAAGTGTGTTTGGGAAGGTCCTGGAAGGGAGCCTGTTTTGGTCTCCCAAGTGCTTCAGATGGGCATAAGTTGTGCTTTTGGCTGGTGCATCCATGGTGGAACCTGCACGTGGCTCCTCCGTGGCTGATCTCAGCTTCCTGCGGGGATGCTTCTATTTTTGGAGCAGTTGCACCTAAAAATACATCTTTAGGCGCCTGGGGAAGCTGGCTCTGCATGGTTGAGGAGCTAATTAAACTGAGGGGAAACGCAGGCCTTTGAGCAGGGCCTCTTCTGTGTTGCTGAAGATGGGGTTTTTTTTCTTCCTCTTTTTGCAATGATCCACGTTCTTCTTGCGCTGCAGGGGCAAAGGCCAGATGTTTATCCTTCCTCTGCAGGAAGGGCAGGCTCACACCCCATGTGAGCAAGCACTAACGCTTGCTTTTGTGTGGCTTTGCCACCCCCAAATCCCTAAACTTCAGCCTCGGCCCCACTGGAACCGTTGTATGACCCCATGAGCAGGGCTGGCTGTAGCCTCATTCCCCATTCCATGCTCAGCTGGCAAGGGATGGGGTCCTGGCAAACAGCTTAGGCTCTGTTAGATCTCATCCTATTAATTCCTAGAGATCTAGGGTTAGTATCCACTCAGATAGGATGAGAGGTCCCAGTGGGCTTTTGCTTTCCAGGCTGGCCATCAGCAATTCTTTCTATTGCCAAAGTCACCCTTGGATACATCACAGGACAACGGTTTTTGCCATAAAATCCCTCTTGGTGGTGACGCAGTGGTGTTTTCTCCCCCAGGGCTGCTTGGGGGTGTGTGCCACTGTGGTCCCTGTGTCCCCCCCTTGCCCGGTGTGTGACCTTGTCCCCTTTCTGCAGTGCTGGCAGTGCCCTTCGCAGCCAGCTGGGGATCTGCTTGAATCGTTTGCTGGGCTCCCAGCCTCTTGCCAGGCTGGTTTTGGGAGTGATAAAGGGTTGGAAGGGACCTCTGGAGATGATGTCCTCCATCCCCCTGCCAGAGCAGGTCCACCCAGAGCAGGTTGCACAGGAACGTGTCCAAGTGGCTTTTGAATGTCTCCAGAGAAGGAGACTCCACCACCTCCCTGGGCAGGCTCTTCCAGGGCTCTGCCACCCTCAAAGTGAAGAGAGACCTGAGAGGTGGCCCTCAGCCAGTCGGAGCTTCATCTGGATGTTGTCTTCTGTGAGGCTCCACCAAAGCAAACAGGTCAGTAAAGACCTGAGGAGTTTTCTAAGCCTACGTGAGGGACCAGAAGCACAGGGACAACCCATGGGAATGCCAGGACTTGCTCAGGTGAGCACTGGAGGAAGTTACCCATGGTGTGTTCCATTCCAAAACCACCTCTCCTCGTTCCCAGCCACCAGCTGTTCCCCTAAACCAAGCGCACGTTGCCAAACCAGTGACAAAACCCTGGCAAGGGGCAGGTGCCACCACCATCCCTGGGTGTATCAGCTGGGAAAGAAATCATGCCAGCCTGCTGGAATGGCTTTTTGCCCCCAAAACTCTGTCTCCCCAAAAACCATTTTCCTTTTTTTTTTCTTTTCATGGAAGAAATGAAAGCCAGAGTCAGGACCAAGGAACTTGCCTGTGTGTTTTTTACTTAGGGTGAGGCTCTTTTAAAGAAAAGACAACTGAAAACCATTGTAAATGAAGAATGACTCTGCCAAAACACCTAAACCATCCCCTTCAAAAAATTGAATTCCCCTTTTCTGTTAGAAGAGGAAAAAAAGTGATATATTTCTTTTTTTTTTCCTTTCCTTTCCTTCATGTCTGATGTTCTTTCTAGGAAAGAAAACAAAATACCTTCTTTCTGAAATACCCACAATGACGATTTATAACAGTTTTGCCAAACAACCCGAACCTGGCAGCCGTGACCATTTTCCTCTTTCAGCCTGTCTCCATCACTCACGGAGATGAGGGATGTCCTGCTGCTGCCCACAACCTTTGCTGGGCACCTACTGCCTGTTGGGTGTCAGTGCTGGTGTGTGACATCCAGCAGATGTCCAGGGGAGACTGTGGTCCTTCTGGGGTGGATCAGGAGGGATGTGACCCAGATCCGTACAAAAGACTGATTATTTTTACATTTTTATTTCTGCAAGTGTGTTTGGGAAGGTCCTGGAAGGGAGCCTGTTTTGGTCTCCCAAGTGCTTCAGATGGGCATAAGTTGTGCTTTTGGCTGGTGCATCCATGGTGGAACCTGCACGTGGCTCCTCCGTGGCTGATCTCAGCTTCCTGCGGGGATGCTTCTATTTTTGGAGCAGTTGCACCTAAAAATACATCTTTAGGCGCCTGGGGAAGCTGGCTCTGCATGGTTGAGGAGCTAATTAAACTGAGGGGAAACGCAGGCCTTTGAGCAGGGCCTCTTCTGTGTTGCTGAAGATGGGGTTTTTTTTCTTCCTCTTTTTGCAATGATCCACGTTCTTCTTGCGCTGCAGGGGCAAAGGCCAGATGTTTATCCTTCCTCTGCAGGAAGGGCAGGCTCACACCCCATGTGAGCAAGCACTAACGCTTGCTTTTGTGTGGCTTTGCCACCCCCAAATCCCTAAACTTCAGCCTCGGCCCCACTGGAACCGTTGTATGACCCCATGAGCAGGGCTGGCTGTAGCCTCATTCCCCATTCCATGCTCAGCTGGCAAGGGATGGGGTCCTGGCAAACAGCTTAGGCTCTGTTAGATCTCATCCTATTAATTCCTAGAGATCTAGGGTTAGTATCCACTCAGATAGGATGAGAGGTCCCAGTGGGCTTTTGCTTTCCAGGCTGGCCATCAGCAATTCTTTCTATTGCCAAAGTCACCCTTGGATACATCACAGGACACTTTTAAGATTCACCTTGGACCATCTTGCCTAGACTGTGCTTTTGCCAAGGAAGTTTGGACGGGATGATCCTGGAGATCCCTTCCCACCTGCTGTTCTGTGATTCTTTGAAATGCAGCCGTGGGTCCTGTTGATATTCCTGCAGGACCAAAAGCCATGAGATGAATGGAGGTCTGGGGAGGTTCATGGGTTTTGCTCTCATTATGTTCTTGCAGGACCTGTGGGTAAAAAACCCATCACCTCCTCAAGCAGGCTTAGAGCACAGAGGAGAAATAGCCTGAGACCATTTCAAAGCCTACATTCAGTGCCAGACATGTTTCTATGGTGTATTAATGCTGCCTGGGGCCATCCTTGAAGACCTGATCTCTTCCTTCAGCAAATAGGCTTGTCTTAATCCAACCCTTTAGAAACCAACCTGGGCTGCATCAGGTGTCGGGATATAGTTCTTTAAAATCAATAAATATTTCAGGAGCAGTGGGAGCGGGTTGGTGTCAGCAGCGCCGGTGCTGGCTGGTCATCATTAATTCAAGGGATGCAGTTGTAAATTGGTTGAGGAAGAACCACAGCTGAAATATCACGTGCCTTGCTGAGATGTTTTGCTGGATCTTCAGTGAGTCTGAACGGGACCACCAGCCTTCAACCAGCTGTTAGAGCTGGCAAAAAAATAGTTGTTGTGCAAGTTGTCCAGTCTATGTCCTTCATCCCTGGTTTTATACGGCAGGACTTTGACTCCTGAGCAGTAAGTTGTCCCCTATAGGATGTTTTTCCTAAATCTCCAGCTTGCTCCCGTGGTGGAGTGAATCTTGGATTAAGGGGACTGTGAAACCTGGCGGCTGCACTGACAGCAGTGGGATCTGTCCCTGTTCCCAACCCAGCAAGGCATTCCGTAACCCTGAGCTTCGCCTTTCCCTGGCTGAAAGGAGGAGAAATTGATACCTTCCTCCTCCCAAAGCGTTTTTGATACCTGGTGGGGAAAACCAGCAAGAGCAGCCTGTCCTTGGTTGGGGAGGAGAACCCAGCACCTCTCTTTCATAAGTGTTTGCAGGGAAAAAGCCTGAAAATGTGATTTCTGGGGAAGGCAAACTTCTATAGATGTGTGTATATATGTGTATATTATGTATGTTTGATTATTATATCTATCTTTATATATATACACATGCACACACCCCACCTTGTCTTTCCCCCTGCTTTGCTGGGGAGGGCAGCTGGGTTCTGTGCCGATTTTTGGGTGGAAACGGGGTTGGTGTGTGGCTTTGTCACCGTGTCCCCCCAAGCGACGTGTGGCAGAGTGCTCTGGGTCTGGCTCCCTGCCCACACCATGAGAGGTGTCTTGTGAAGAGCTTTGCAGCACACGAGTGGACGGTTGGACAAGATGATCTTTAAGGTCCCTTCCAACCTAGAAGATGATTCTGTGGTTCTGAGTGTGTTAAATACAGACCTACGTGTCGCTGCCGGGCATTGGGGGGGCTGTACAGGCAGAAAGACAGAACCATCCCCAAATTTTCTTTGCTCTCAGATTCCTGTTGTTGCCAGTCGGGGCGAGTTTATCGTAAATCTTGCAGTATTTGATGGCTTTTTGGCAAGTCTCCGTGTGCAGGGTTGTGTAACCGGTGTCTCGGCTCCTTTTGGAGGCTGAAGGAATTTCATCCCTTTACAGCTGGGTAAAGGGGCAAACGCTCCGGGACTAGAGATGGGGAGAGGGTCCCACAGTGACTGTTGAGCACATCTTGTGCCAACTGGGAATCTCATCTGAGATATATATATCTGCATATACATCAATTGCATCATCTATGAGACCCCACCTGGAGTATGGCAGCTCTGGAGCCCTCAGTGCAGGAGAGACGTGGACCTCTTGGATGGGATCCAGAGGAGGCCATAGAGATGCTCTGAGGGCTGGAGCCCCTCTGCTGGGAGGACAGGCTGAGAGAGTTGGGGGGGTTCAGCCTAGCAGGAGAGACATGGTCCTCTTGGATGGGATCCAGAGGAGGCCACAGAGATGATCAGAGGGCTGTAGCCCCTCTGCTGGGAGGACAGGCTGAGAGAGTTGGGGGGGTTCAGCCTGGAGAAGAGAAGGCTCCGGGGAGACCTTTGAGCCCCTTCCAGTCCCTCAAGGGGCTCCAGAAAAGCTGGGGAGGGACCCTTGGTGCGGGAGTGGAACCACAGGATGAGGGGGAATGGTTTTAAACTGAAAGAGGGGAGATTGAGATGAGATCTCAGGAAGAAATTCTTTGCTGTGAGGGTGGTGAGACCCTGGTCCAGGTTGCCCAGAGAAGCTGTGGCTGCCCCATCCTTGGAGGTGTTCAAGGACAGGTTGGACAGGGCTTTGAGCAACCAGGTCTAGTTGAAGATGTCCAAGCTCATGGCAGGGGCGTGGACTAGTTGGGCTTTAAAGATCCCTTCCCACCCAAACCATTCTGTGATCCTATGATATCTGTATGTATTTAACCCATACGATGAGGAAGGCTTCATTCTAATTAGCAGTTAACGCTCCCAAGCATGACTTCTTTTTCTTCCTTTTTGCTTAAGATCCATACAGGTCACCTTTTACTTCCTAAATCCACGTTTCAGGATTGGCTTTGGCCATTGTCTCAGCTCTCCTGGCCCCATGGCTGGCAATAGGCTGCTGTACCAGCACCCAGCACTAACGAGAGGGCTACTCTTAATTACAGGAGCTGCTGTTGATCTCCACGGCTCTATTTGCTGCTGACAAAAGCCAGCTCGGGGAGGGGGGGTGTCGTTAATAAGCTGCGTGTGTGCCGCAGCGGTGATATATTGATGTATTTTTAATAAATATTCTCTTTTAAAGGGCCACATATGTATTCTGTGCTAATCTGCTCATTACAGGGTCGCGGGGAGGCTCGTGGGGTCCCTCAGCCCGTGCCTGGCGAAGCTGGTTTTCGTATTCATCTTATACTTCCTGAAGGGGAGAGACGATGAGAGTAATAAAGAACTAGCTGTGCTAATTATTGTCATCCTTGAAGTTTAGAGGATGGAGGTGCACCGCCTCAATTAAGAAAAAAAAATGGGGAGTGATAACCCAGTAATAGAAAAGCCTTTCACTAATGGCTCCCTGTGGAAGCGGGGGGCTCCTCCTCCGCTCCCCCATGGGCAAACGCCTTCGTTAGGATGGAGTAACAGTGAGAGAAAGGGGGGTTAAGTGTTGGGGGCAATCCTCAGCGAGGAGAGGTGTTGGCTTTTGGGAATGTGGGGTGATGGAGGGGATCCTTCTCGGCAGAAAACCCTTCCTGGCTGGGCATCAGGCTGTGCCGGGAGGGATGCAGGGACGAGGATGTGGGGACACATCATCCTGACCCCTAAACAGGGGCAGAGCAAGTGCTGCCTGTTCACGTAGCAAACCTGAACTTTGCAGGCTGGAAAGGCAGGTTAGACCTTCCTTTCTGGTGTTTAGCTTGCTCTCCCACTCGGGTGGCCGCGGACTTTAATTTTGTTAAAATCTGATTAAAATACTCCCTTACCATTTGCTCACCCGCACATAATGTGTACAGCGTGAGCAGAGTGATGGGTGCCTCGTGGAATGGAGAAGACTCGTCAGATTAAAGCAGCCAAACCTACATAGACCAGCGACCACACAGGCTTTGAACTGCTACATCCTGACTTTATTCAGTCTTTTCCTCTCATTTATTTTTTTTTCCCCCCTTCCATCATTTTTCTCCCACTCAAAAAAACCCTCTTTTATGCGAGTCTCTTCTTGTTGCTGCTGGTTGGGAAGAATGAGGTATCCTGTTGGTAGGAAGACTTTTAAAATGGGTTGGTGCTGGACAGAAGAAAACATTCCAGACTATGTACGTGTGCTTGTTCTGTCCTTGATGGCTCAGGATGGGTCCTGTGGTCGATTAAAAACTCTGCACCTCAATTGTGCTCTGTCTCCCAGAGCTGCAGCGTAGATACTTAGCGAAGAGCATCTTAATTAACATCGTGCTTCTGAAGTGTTTCCAGGCTGCACAGAGCGATGGCAGGGGCCGGTGGTGTGTGTCCTGCTGGTTTGAGGTGGGTTTGGATGATTCACATCTCTTCCTACCTGCCTTGAAGTTGCTTGGTTACCAGATGTGGGAGCAGGCGGTGAAGGCAGCCTTGGCTTTGCAGGAACCTTCTGCCTGCGTGGTCAGGTCTGCTCTTGGTGGCTTGGGGCTGCAAGATGAAGCAAGCATGACCCTTCTTCTTGCCTTTTCCAGTCGTTTTGGTAACAAGCATAGAGATTTTCCTTGTCAACAGCTGACCTGTGGCAGCTGGAGATGCATCACGGCATGGAGCTTGCATTTGGGGGGCTGCTACAGCATGTTTTGGGGGGCTGGGGCATGGTGCTTCTCATGAGCAGGGTTGTCCCCCTCCCCATCCTCTTGGTTTGGGATGCTGCTGTAGAGGAAATGAAGTTCATAGGGGTGGCTAGGTGGTTGCTGATGTGGTCCAAGCCTGTACCTGAGGGTGATGCTGGTGTGTGTAGGTGATGCTGTGAGAGCTTTTCCCCATCGCTGCTCAGTTTGGGGAGCAGCACGGGTCCTTTGTGGCTGCAGGGATGGGGGTTTGGCTACATTTCTGTGTGGTTTGGTTGTTTTTTTTCTCTCTTCTCTCACAGGCAAAGTGGGAGCCTGAAGGGGAAGGATTGCCTCCTGTTCTCCTTTCCTGAGGATGCTTAGCGCTGGAGGAGGAGGTGGCGATGGCAATGAGTCATCCGTCTGGCAGGTCGCTTCTCCCCCCTTCAGCGCTGCTCCCACGCAAGAAGGTGGTGGTTTTTCCTCCTTCCTCATCAGGGAAAACAATAAAGCTGTCGTAGCCCTTGGTCTCCTGTAGCGTGAAGCCCTGGTTGCTTTCAGAAATGCCTTCAGCCCAACCCCGAGGAGATTTGTGGGTTTGTGCTTCACCTAAGGGGGGAAAAAAAGGGCATTTCAGGCAGGGTGAGAACCAAAGCCCTCCAAGTCCTTTGCCCCCAGCACAGGATGGACAAGGATGTTGCAATGTTCTCCCAGCTGTGGCCATCTGCAGCATGGGATGTCCTCAGCCACGTGTGGTTTCCATGTATTAAGTAACCATCCATGAGCTTATCCGGTCCCTCCTGGAGCCCACCTAGCTTTGGTGTCCCAGGGCGAGGAGGAGGCACTGCTTGAACATGTGCTCTTGTAGTGAACCACCGTTACATCCCGTTACAACCGTAGGCCCCGTGTTTGCAACCCCAAATGCCAACAAAGCTCTTAAAGCCGGCAAGATTTGTTCCAGAAATTCCTGGCGTGTTTTAGCAGCTCCTGGGAACTGATTTCATATTTAGTACAAATGTTTCCCTGGCCCCTGCGAGCAGCAGGCGAGCGAACGGCTCGTGCAGCAGCTGCTGATGCCACAGCTGATTTTTATTTTTTCTCTTTTTTTTAGCCCTAAATCCGGCAGCTCTGAGCAAAGGAGCAGAACCTGCCTGAAGGCTTCAGCTTCACCATTTCCCTGTGGCAGGGTTTGATTTGGGCGAGTGAGCGCTGCTCTTCTCCCTGCTGGGAGCTGGGTTCAGGCACCGCTCTGGGTCCTAAGGAGTTCGAAGCAGGTTGTTGTTAGCAGACACCAAGAAATCAGATTTACCATCTTCTTGGGGCTCTTGTGTGCTGCTTCAATTGGTTGTCCCAGCAATTATAGGCGTTGGGTGCAGTTGGCTTTTTTGTAAGCTGTTTGAGAGCCCTCCAAAGGGCTACGCATGGAGGAAGAGATGGGATGGAATGGGTGGTGCAACTGGTCTGTTGATGCTTAGCTTTTGAAGAAGCTGAGCTAGTTCCTTCGTGGGCCTTCATGTCTTCAGGACAAGTGGTTGTCACCCAAGGGTTTTGGGGAGAGAAGTCCTTCAGAGGTTGTGGGAGGGTGGAAGAGGGCAGGGGGAGGCTGGTGGCAGGTTCAGGTGGTGCAAGAGTTGCATTTGGACTCAAGGAATAAGGTCTGTCTCTGCCCACTCAATGTGTGGGAGCAATGAGGAGGAACATCGCCTTTCCTTCAAATATCAGCTGGTGGTGGTTGTCCTTGGCCCTATCCTGGAATTTGGTAGCACTTTGTGGTTGGTGCCTGGCTGTGATCCACGGCAGAGATGTCATCCATGTAAGAGAGAAGTGACAGGCAGAAGGGTACAGTGGGTTCTGCGGAGGGGACTAGGGCTACAAGGTGACTTGATAGAAGCAAGAGTCACACACAGCTCCAGCAAGCCCAGGAGACTGCTCAGGATGCTGTAAGAGATGCTCTTGGCTGTTGATTTCTTTGATTTTCCTTGCCCAGGGAGGTGGTTGAGGCCCCTTCCCTGGAGATATTCAAGGAGAGGCTCGACGAGGCCCTGGGCAACCTGGTCTGGTTGGGGGTGTCCCTGCTGACTGCGGGGAGGTCGGACTAGATGACCTTTGGAGGTCCCTTCTGGCCTGGGCAATTCTATGATTCTATGATTCTAAGATTTCTTTTGGTGCAACCCCAGTTCCATGTGAAGATCCAGTCTGTCGTCTCCTCCCCTTGCACCAAGGAGCTGCCTTTTTCCATCTCCAGGCCTCTGCTCCCGTCCATAACGCTGGTGAGAGCAGAACCTACACCATTTTGATGAATGAAACAGGCTGCGCTGGTAACAACACCCTCATGGGATTTTGCTCCAGATTCAGGGTCCTTGGTGACAGCTGAGTTTCCCTGCTGGGGCTGGGCTCCTGCCCTCATGAAGGTCTTCAGGAGCCGGTGGCACTGATGCCAGGCAGCATCCAGGCTGGTTTTTTGGCTCCAGCACAAGGAGGAGGCGACCTCACTGGTGACATTTTGGGATTAAACAGAAACTCCCCGCCCACGTGCGTGTGGCTGAGCCCCATCAATGCCATGAGATCATGGGCCACAGCGACCCGCTTCCCGCGTCCGTCCGTCCATCCATCCATCCATGCCCTCACAGCTCTTCTCTGGCCCTGGCACCCGCTGGCCCTTGGGCTTGGTTGGGCTACTGAAGGTCAGCACTGATATTAATCTCTCCATTTCTTTTTTTTTTTTGGCTATTTATAAAGTGTAGCTTGAACTAAAAAGCCTATTGTAGCAAATAGTAGGCTTCTTGTGTGGCATCCTTGAATAGGAGGGGTGTTATCCTGTCCCCATGACAACGAGCATTTGAATTAAGAGCCGTCTACTCGGAACAATTTGCCGTCACATGGTTCGGAGGAAACACTTTGAAACCCTTGTAGTCTTTTCAATAGGCTTGATTGTTAGCGTCTCCCAAACTTAATCATTAACAGGGCTCTGCAACAGATAATTACTGTGCTTTGCATTTTTCTGCCCCGCACGTGACCGGCGCGGTCCCGGGGACGCAGGTCGCCGTTGGCTCTTTCTCCTCGTTGAGGAGGTGGGTGAGAGAAGTCGGCGATGGACTTTGGCCGGCCTGAAAAATTTGGGCAGCAGCCCCATGTGCTGAGGGATGGATGGTTTGTAGGAGGGGAGGCTGAGCCCTGCTCGGAGGTGATTTCTGCTGGAGTGCCCACGTAATGCTGGGGACTTTCTTCTTTCCCCAGAGACAGCCAACCCACTGCCACATTTCCTTGGCCATGCAGCGGTCATAAACGAGGGGTTTAAAACCTATCCTAATGCTTTCCCTGATTGTAGGCCTTGGTGGAGCAGAGTTGGGTGCTGACTGTGCTACCCGATGCCTGGAAGTGCCATCCCAGTGATGGCAACGCCGGCTCCTCTGACATCAGCAAGAGCAATTTCATTGACATATAAATCATAGAATCATACCATGCAGTGGTCATAAATGAGGGGGTTAAAACCTATCCTAATGCTTTGCCTGATTGTAGGGCTTGGTGGAGCAGAGTTGGGTGCTGACCGTGCTACCCGATGCCTGGAAGTGCCATCCCAGTGATGGCAACGCCGGCTCCTCTGACATCAGCAAGAGCAATTTCATTGACATATAAATCATAGAATCGTTCAGGTTGGAAGAGACCCTTGGGATCATCGAGTCCAACCATCTACCCTACTCTACAAAGTCCTCCCCTACACCATATCCCTCAGTACCCCATCTAAACGTCCCTTAAACACATCCAGGGATGGTGACTCAACCCCCTCCCTGGGCAGCCTATTCCACTGTCCTATCACTCTTTCTATGAAAAATTCCTTCCTTATGTTCAGTCTAAACCTACCCTGTTGGAGCTTGAAGCCGTTCCCTCTCGTTCTGTCACTAATTACCTGTGAGAAGAGACCAGCACCAACTTCTCTACAGTGTCCTTTCACGTAGTTGTGGTTGGACTTGATGATACGAAAGGTTCCTTCCAACCTAGACAGTTCTAGGATATATTATGGTTGGACTTGATGATACGAGAGGTTCCTTCCAACCTAGACAGTTCTAGGATTCTGTAAATATCTTGGTTTGAGCTTTTTTTTTTTAACTACTTTTTTAAATTTATTTATTTGCTAATGAGTTTGTACAGCCCAGGCAAGGGGACAGGTGAATGCATCCCAGAGAAAGACCATCTGCGGGATGATCCCAGCAGGACCTTAACGTGCCCAGGTGTGATGCTGTTCCCCCCCATCACCATGGGATGGTGGGAGCATGGGTGCTGTGCTGGTCCAGCCCAGAGGCTCCCGCATCAGCTGCCTACGGTGGAAGTGCCCCTTTGTCCTGTGTTAATGTAATTTGCATTTTGCTGGAGCAGGTGGCAACAACCTCATTTGCAATTTCTGTGCCTGCCACATGTCCTTTTCAGAAAGGGCACGTTTTAACAGGGCGTTAAAAATCGATGGGGCCCGGCCCGGCGGGGCTGCTGCTGTGAAAAGAAACCTTCCTCCACCAGAAATAGGCTGGAAAAAGCCTCCTGCACCTTCAAAAGGCACTTGCGTGGACGTGATGTTCCCATCCCTCCTCGGCCAAGGCAAGTGATGCTCAGGAGCAGCCCGGACTCAGCGGGTCAATAATGCAATCGGTACCCTCGTAGGCTGCCATCCATCAAGGGACACCATTACATCTCCACCCGTCGCAGGGTATAATGGAAATTATGTCACTGAGAGAGAAGCATTTGGAGGCTTCATTTCTTCTGCCTTTTGGAAATAAACACCTTGTGCCTCCCTGCGTTTATGGGGAGTCAGGGAGAGCGTTATCCCATGACAACGGTCTTTTTGGTTAATGCTATTGCTTGATTAAGGAATATTTGTGTTTGATTTTTGCCTTTGGAAGGGGAACCCTGGTGACTTTTCAGCCGGGTGGGTGTTGGGGGGAGGCAGCGCTGGGAGGGCTGTTGCTGGGGGTGGGCATCCTGCAACCTCCTCGAGATTTCTCTGGGAAATCTCCTCTAGTCTTTCGGAAAACCCCAGAAAATAGATGGAAAATTAACACAAGACAGGGAAATAATTCCCTGTGGAGGGTGAAGCTGGGGCTTGCTCCGTTACTGATGGATGCTGAGAGCGGCAGTGCTGAATTGGACCCAGGAGATGATGGAAAGCAGAGGAATGACTTCCCCAGGAGCTGCCTTTTGGTCTTTAATCTCTTTAAACCTCTCTCCGGTGAAGGGCCGACCAGTCTCACGTCACGCCAAGCCCCTGAGAAGCTCAGCCCAGGAGGATGGAGGGCAGGTTTGCCCCAGCCCCTGGCTGGAAGTTGCAAAACATCTCAGTACATGAAAAAAAAAGAGGGGAGGGGGGACACGGAGGGAGGGAGGCTGTGAAGTGCTTTAAAAGCAATAAAACACTAGTGGCAAAGTGCTGGCGTGGAAGCAAAGATATTATTCCTTCAACAGGGGCCCGACTGCAGTTGTTTTGTGTGTCTGAGTGAGGAATAATGGGGTTTTACAAGAACACTTCAAAAGGGAAGCAGGGGCACCCGCCGCACGCCCAGACGACACAGACAGCGGCTGTTCAGATGCAGCCGCCTAATTTTACAGCTCTTTTGTTCTCTGCTCCTAAAAAGATCTGCTGTTGCTTTTATTTTTGAATGGAAAGCATAGAAAGAAATAAGGAAAAAGAGGAAAAAAAAAAAAAAGCTAAAAAAAAAGAAAAAGCCAAAACAACCTCCTTGCAAGAGGCTTTTTAGATGGGAGCAAAGCCTGCGAGTCCTCCACCATGAGCGGTGGGTCTGTGGTTGGTTCTCCATCCCCAAGGATGCTGCCTGCTTGACCTGAAATGGCTTATTTATTTAGTTATGGACCTAAGCTGGCTTATTTATCTAGAGCAGCAGGTTTCTTTTGGGTTGGGATGGTGCCACTGGGCTGCTGCTCCCCAGGGCAGAGGAGCTGAGGGGAGCCTGAGCCCAAGCAGCAGGAACCAGTTGCACATTTGGTGTTTGCAGAGCTCAGCCGTGCTGGACCCTGCGTTTCTCATGGGTTTTCTTTTTCATGCGCAGAGGGGCACTGAGTTGCCTCAGCTTTGAGCTGTGATGGAGCCTCAATGGAGCATCAGGTCCAGCCACTGGAGGGGCACGACGCTGGAGAACGCGTTGGCGCTCTGCGCTTGGTGTGATCTTGCCTGCCACGCGTTTCTCATGGGTTTTCTTTTTCATGCGCAGAGGGGCACTGAGTTGCCTCAGCTTTGAGCTGTGATGGAGCCTCAATGGAGCATCAGGTCCAGCCACTGGAGGGGCACGACGCTGGAGAACGCGTTGGCGCTCTGCGCTTGGTGTGATCTTGCCTGCCACGTAAGCATCGAGTTTTTACATTTTTTTTCTCTAAAATAGAGGTATTTTGTCTCTATAGATGCAAAATCCCCATGGGCTTTGCAGAGGGATCTTTGCTAAAATAGAGGTATTTTGTCTCTGTAGGTGCAAAATCCCCATGGGCTTTGCAGAGGGATGGAGATCTGGATGTGTTGTGTCCTTGGGCTGGGGAGGGGGTCGGGAGCAGCCACACATCCACCGTGAGGGCTGGGCTGAACAAGCCCAGGCACCAAGGAGCAATTAGGAAGGTGGGAATGAGCCAGGGAGGTCAGGGCAGCCAGCACTGGCTGGGGGTTAATGCCACTTAATTTTCAAGCTGGAACTTGAAAATGAGAGGGCAAAGGGACAGGGACTGTGTGTTTCCTTTTAGTGTAAGAGTGTGAGGATTTGGTGCATCTTCTTTGTGCAAACCTGCAGGTGGGTTGTCCAGGCCAGGGCATGGAGTGAGAGCAGCTCCTGCCTCTGGGATGCAGGCAGAGGGAGAATTTAGGCACAGCAGAGTGTGGGGCAGTGATTTCTGGTGTTGGCAGGGACACTGCTATCACACTCTTCCTTTGGGGCTGAGTTTTTGGGCTCCAGCAGAGATCAGATCTGCACCCACGTGGACCTTTGGTCTCAACCAGCACTTCCATCCTGGGTGGATTTAAACATTTCTGTGGGTCCAGCCCTAAATACCCATGGGGTGAAGAGCATGGGTTTGATGTCAGATATGCAGGGGTGCTCCCCAGAGCAGTATTTTGGGGTGGGAAAGGGGCAGAGCAGGAGGCAATTAGGAAGGTGGGAATGAGCCAGGGAGGTCAGGGCAGCCAGCACTGGCTGGGGGTTAATGCCACTTAATTTTCAAGCTGGAACTTGAAAATGAGAGGGCAAAGGGACAGGGACTGTGTGTTTCCTTTTAGTGTAAGAGTGTGAGGATTTGGTGCATCTTCTTTGTGCAAACCTGCAGGTGGGTTGTCCAGGCCAGGGCATGGAGTGAGAGCAGCTCCTGCCTCTGGGATGCAGGCAGAGGGAGAATTTAGGCACAGCAGAGTGTGGGGCAGTGATTTCTGGTGTTGGCAAGGACACTGCTGTCATGCTGTTCCTTTGGGGCTGAGTTTTTGGGCTCCAGCGGGACACTGCTATCACACTCTTCCTTTGGGGCTGAGTTTTTGGGCTCCAGCAGAGATCAGATCTGCACCCACGTGGACCTTTGGTCTCAACCAGCACTTCCATCCTGGGTGGATTTAAACATTTCTGTGGGTCCAGCCCTAAATACCCATGGGGTGAAGAGCATGGGTTTGATGTCAGATATGCAGGGGTGCTCCCCAGAGCAGTATTTTGGGGTGGGAAAGGGGCAGAGGAGGTCTCTTACTCCTCCTCAGAGTGACTCGTAGGGCTAGAGAGAGTTTACTAAAGACCAGCGGGAGAAGTCAGGGTTGGAAACCCTTCCAAGAGTTTCACCTGGCTGGAGATGAGGATTTGGCTGGTGACCAGGACCAGACCCCTGGTCTACCTCTGTGTGGCAACTGTCTTCTCTGTGTGGCAACTGTCTTCTCTGTGCTTTGGGCTCTCTGGTGTGGAGGACAGGCTCATGTACCACGGCAGTGTGAGCATAGAAGGTCTCCCGGCACAAATCTCCCAGCCTCCAGCCAGGCTGCTGCTATGCAATTAAAAGCTTTTGCCAGTGAGAGGCTTAATTAACTCTGGCTTTCTAGGGTTATACCCACACGTGTATGTTCTGCAGCTGGGTTTTTATGTTAGATTAGCTGGAGTTTGGCCCCGGCTGCAAGAAATTCCTTGGGGGACTTGCTTGGGCTGCGGCAGCATTTTGCTTGGCTGGTGGTTCTGGGTTGGTGGGAGAGACAGAAACTGTGTCACTGAAGCATTTCCATGGTGGAGGGAAGGGGAATGTAATGGGGTTGGAGTATTTTAGGGTCTTGAAAACCATAAACCACCAGTGATGGTGATCCCAGCACCCCCTGGATTAGTGCTGTAGTGAAGGAAGGCCTGAGTTTGAGCCCTGGTTGTCCTGCCCATCTTCTGTCCAGCCTCTGCTAAATCACCTTCACCCTTAGCCCTCCCTGTCTTTAGATATTCAGTGCCCCAGCCCTGTGGTTTTCGGGGTGTTTGAAGGTGTCTAGCAGAAGGGAGTGGATTTTTAAGTATATTTGGTGGTATCAGGGCCACAGAGCTGCTCCTGGAAATACACGTCTCTTACTTTCACGGCACCCAATAAGGAAGGCCCTGGTTGTCCTGCCCATCTTCTGTCCAGCCTCTGCTAAATCACCTTCACCCTTAGCCCTCCCTGTCTTTAGATATTCAGTGCCCCAGCCCTGTGGTTTTCGGGGTGTTTGAAGGTGTCTAGCAGAAGGGAGTGGATTTTTAAGTATATTTGGTGGTATCAGGGCCACAGAGCTGCTCCTGGAAATACACGTCTCTTACTTTCACGGCACCCAATAGTTTTAATAGGCTTAGTTAAAAACAAGCCCCTTTTTCCCCTTCAGCTGTTGGTTTGTGGCAGTGGCCAAGGCTTTTGGGCTCTGAAGCAGATACCCTTAGGAAGAGCCATAACCCAGGGACCTGGAGGGGATGCAGCTCACGTGCGTGGAGCACCCTGCTGCTGGTGGCCACGGGATGGAGTTAACCCAGGTCAGCAGCCTGCTGTGGTTTTTTTTTTTTTCCCCCAGCTGATAAGGAAAGGGAAGTTGATATTTGTGTCCCTGCAACAGCCTGGTTAAATAGGAAAATAACAAATGGAAAAATGACACGTTTCCAAAGTTCCCCCTCTTTTCTGAAGCTACAAAGTAGTCGCTTGGGCTGCCTCTTCTCCTGCCATGCAGGAGCAAATGTTGCTCATCTGTTTTGTAGGAACATGGCTTTTCTTGGTGAACGGGCTCACCACGCATCCTGGGAACACCCTGGTGCCACTTGGAGACTGGCACTATCTGCTCTAAAATATTGGGGGTTGAATGCATCTAACTGGGGAGCAAACGGTCTGTGCTGGCCATTGCCATTTGTGCCTTGCCCCACGGTTTCCTTTGCCCTGTCTTCTCCAATTCTTCAAACCCCAGCCTTGAGCTAAATGCACTCAAATCTCCTTTTTTTGTTGGCTTTTTTTTTGTACCAGGTGTAAAGTTTAATGAGATTCGTGGGGTTCCCAGCCCAATGTCGTTCACTTTTCCCTCTATCCCCAAGTCCTGGGCAGCTCCTCCAGCTGTTCCTTCCTACAGGGCTTCACCAGCCAGGCCAGACTCTGCCATCGTTTGCAAGACTGCAGACACACACGAGTGGTGGTGTGTGCTTGGGTTACTTCAGATTTACCCCACAGTAACTGAAAACTGACACTAAACTTTGGCCTTTGCCCCTGGTGTAACTCCCTTGGCTCTTGCAGGTGTCTCTGGACCTCCAGCCACCAACCACCAGAGGAGTCCACCTGGGTACCTGCATGTGAATCTCCGTGTTCAGCTCATCCCATCAATGAAAGATGAACCTGGATGAGTTCACTGACCCGTTTTGCACCTCAATTTCAGGACAAGGTGAGCTGTGTCCTGCCAGAACCCGTTTCCTCCATGCCAGGCATGGCTTTGGGGGCCAACACCGGGGCAAAAGTCCACCTTGGATGAGGTCAGTCGCATCTGGATGACTGCAAGGAGGGCTCTGGACTCACGGACATGAGATTGCTGAGATTCATGCAGGTTTCCTCCCAAAAGGCAGAGCTGAAGCTTGGGAGGGTATTTGGGTGAGGGTCATTGGCTTTGAGAGCCCGAATTTCTCCAGAGCAAACCCTGGGAGCCTGTCTGGTTGGTGCAAACCAGGAGCCTGCCCCTTGCGTCCTTCGGCGAGCGGTGGCTTATGGATGCCCCCGTGAGACAGCAAAAACTGATGAGGTTTTGGAATCTAAAATTTGCAACCGTGCAGGAATGAGAAATGAGAGTTCCCACCGATGCGGGCACGGCGGGGTCTGTTAGCATCCTCCCAGGAGGAAGCATTTATTTCAGCCTGGCCACCTCGACAATCTCATTATTATCTGCACAGGACAGATAAACGAGCATTTCCACGTAGTCAAAGCAAGTATTGATTAAGGCCCGGGAACAGGCTGATCAATGTGAGGCTGTTTTCCCCTGGTTGGAGGTGTAGGGTTGGAGGCTGTCCCCAGCCCTCGGGGGACTTTCCCCGTCATTAACAGTCATATGCACTCAGACAATGAGGGCCTATTATACTGTCTTAATGCCAGGCCAATCTGGGAATTAATCGGGATATTTGGAAGCACCTTAGCTGCTTGGCCTGATACGAGGTCCCGAGTTTCCTCCCCTAATCTCCCCCAGGCAACTGGGGGCTCCCCCAGGTCCCCGCGCCGGATAAATGTGCCTAAGCTGGTTACAGTGAATTTGCATGAATAAGCAGGCAATTCTGCTCAGGCTGAATGCAACTTCATTAGGACCCGGCGATAATTTGAGCTTGCTTATTGCCCGTCCTTTGAACCCTAGGAAGGAAGATTTTGAGCAACAATTGACTTTGTGTTCGGGGTCGCGGGGACAGCTCCTGCTGCCAGGCAGAATTCACCCCTCCAGAAAGGTCTTTTCCTCTTTGCTTCCTTCCACAATCATCCTGTTAAGGTGAATAATCATGGAAAGTTGTTTTATTTGTGGAAAAAAAGGTTAACCTTGCTCTCAGGTGAGGTAACAAACTGCTGGCTGGCTGCAGAGGGGCATGCCATGAATGGATGGTAGCTGCCCACCTTGGGAGCTCAGCACAATGACTCTGCCCCCCCAAAAATCCATGCCTGGAAATCAAACTGAGCTGGGATGGATCCCTGCTGGTGGGGATATCGCTGCGAGGGAGCCGGTGGGAATGGGGCAATGGGGGTCTGAGAAGTAGAAATGGGCCAGGGATAGTTGGGAGGCAGGGGATGAGCATCTGTGCTCGGGGAGGGGAGCTGGTAGGACGGGGAAGCACCTGGAGAAGCTTTCCAGCCTTGCACTGTGCCATCATGAAAATGACGGGTGCAACCACAAAAAAAAAAACCAAACAAAAGGGTTTTTTTTGTTGGAAGGAAGATAGGAGATGCAGGTGTCCCTGCGGGGATGGAGGGCTCAGTGAGCAGGGTGACACTGGGGACAAACACAGCTCCCTGCAGAGCTGCAAAGGGAAGGTGGCCAGCTCTTGATTACAGCATCAGCCGAGCACCACTTTGCTCTCCTGATGACTCTTCCCCTGCAGCCAGGCGTTGGGTTTTCCCCAGTGGTCAGGCTGCACGTTCCACAGATTAATTAGCTGTCACGGACTCGTCGGGCTTTGCTCGACCCCTGTGTCCCCCAGCCACCCCAGGGCTTCTGGCTCGGGACGGGTGCCCGCTCGGAGCCACAGGTTGCATTTAGATTGTGGACTCACCTCGTGCTCAAACACGAGCATCTTGGGGTGGGCGAAGCGCAGACCGGGGTTGGGGCAAACCCTGGGGTCAGGAGAGACGTGGGTGATTTACCTGGACCCCAGCAGCATTGCATAAACAAGGCAATAAATACTGCCTGCTTCGGAAACCTAAGGAAGGGCTCGTTCCTGCAGGAGAAAATTTATTACCCAGTGCACAAATTGGCCTGGTGACTAATGGGATGATGGCTTTCGGCCCCGCACCCAAACCTCCAGCCAAGGAGGTGCCTCCACGCAATGTCTGGGCAGTGTCCTGGCACAAGCAGGGGAAGAAACACCTATTTAATTTTCAGATGAAGCTCAGGCACTTTATGAAAAGGCTCTTTTTTTTTATCCCCTCTCAGGCTCTTGGATACATGTCCTTGCATACATCATATATATCAAATAGATATATGCTCTTTTGGGCAAGTTACTGCTTTTTGCATTAAAAGCAGGTACCCAGCCTTGTTTTTAGAGGTTTTGGGATGACTCTTAAACCCAACCACATCCCATTTTGACCAGGCACTGGCAAAGTGTCCATGGGGCTGTTCCCAGGAGGAGATTGTCTGGGCTTCCCCTGCTTCTGAGCCAGCTCTTGTGTCAAGTAGAAAAATCCTGAGCTATGAGACAAAACCCAGGTTTCTGGCTAAAATAGCCATGTGCAGAGATGCTGTACAGTGTGTGTGGGGGGAGAATAAGTGTTCTGCTTCCCCTTAGCCTACCTGAGCAGCCCCTGAGCCCATCTACAGCATCCCACGTTGGTGTTCACACCAAAATCCATGGCTTGTGCCCAACCTAGTGCAGAGAGCAGCAGGTTTCCTCCAGTCTGGCCCTGGCGTAAGCAGGATCAGGATTTTGGCTCAAATTGGGGAAAAAGGTAGATAAATTTTTATGGGAGCAGCCAGGATCTCCTGAGGGTCTGCCCTTGCAGTGGAAGGTGCTTAACCAGCTGTTTTGCACATCTGTAGGGATTTTCCTGAGCTGAGAAGGATCACGGAATCATTTAGGTTGGAAAAGACCTTTAAAAATCCTTCAGTCCCACTCCAAAGAAAGGCTGGAGCTTGTCCTCACCGACTCCAACGTGACTCCGTGCTGGCGCTGGTGGCTTCACTGCCATCTCAGTGGCTCCAGCAGCGGGGTGGTGGCAGGAGATGGGGTGTCCCACACTGGTAGGAGCATCAGGGGCCGGGGGGGGCCATCAGGTTTGGGTTGTTGTCTTTGTTTTGGGGGTGCCTAGAAAAAAAGAGGGAGGTGGGAGGAGGTGGAGGGTGATGCTGGGAGCTCCCATCTGGCTGCCTTATCAAGCCCTGCACAGCCTCCCGTGTCACATTGGGATGTAAATCGCATTAATTGAATTCACTTTGGCTGTGCTTTTGGGAGCAGACAACGACCGAGTCAAAATCTCATTTACATACTGATAAGACACAGTTGAAAAATGATGCCTTCTAATGAATAAAATGTGTGTAACTGGTCCAGCTTGATATTAGCATTAAAGTGTTAATCACTTTGGCATACAAGTTTATAGCGCTGAGTAAATTTGTCTTCAAAGAGGTCCTGAAACAGAAATCTATGTTTCTGGACTGCCATAGCAACATATAGACGTCTTCATTGTGTTTCTTGGTCAGAAAGCAGGTGCCAGCTTCTAATTAAAGCCTAATTTGCAATTTGTGTCCTATTCAGTGTTTTCATGGGGACTTTGATGGCTGATATAGCGGTAAGCAATAACCGGCAGCAAGACTTGAAAGCCCTGATGGAAATTCATCCTCCCCGGGGGCTGCTGGGCTGAGCGAGCACGGGAGAGGGACGGGGCCAAGGGACATGTTGTGACGTGTGTCCCTGGTCCAGGAGGCTGCTCGCAGCGAGGGAAGATGGAAATCATTGTGAGACAGCTTGATGCCAGCATCTCAGGGGCCAGTAGTCATCCTGCTCCAGCCTCCTCGGGGCAGCTCTGGCCCTCCCTCTTCGGAGACAGATGGAAAAGGCTTCTTCCAAACTCCCAATTAAAGGCTCCAGATTAACGATGCCCGTGGAGGTCTCTTTTTGCACATGTTCTCCAGCCTGCCCGCTGACCTGCAGTGCCTCATGCTTTCCAGTCTTCCCCCTGCCACCTATCCATCTCCTCTTTCTGCTTCCTAATTACAGGCTGAGGAGCTCTTGACAGCACTAATATCGAGGGTAATTAGCAGCAGCAGGTCGGTTGATACATGGACCCGTGGCCGAGAGGTGTCCTGATGGAGCTGGCTGCCTTGGGAACAGAGCATTTGGAGGTGCATGGAGCTGGAGACCGATCTGTAAGAGGGGTTGTTGGTGACAAAGCGATGCTGCTCACCCAGGGCTGTGTTTGCTTCTGCTGGTTGAGGGTTTGGAAAGGGACCTGGGGGTGGGGACAACGAGTGGGGTTCAGATCCCGGTGAAATTCAACGCTGCTTCAGATGATTCCTTTGGATATTGCAGTCTCGGGCGCTGGCTGGGGAGCTGGGCCTTCCATAAAAGCTCAGCCCAGAGGGTGGGAGTGCTGCTTGTACGGTGGGTCTCCTCACCCACGAGCTTCTCAGAAGCTTTTCCCCAGTTGTAGATGCCAAGTGCCTGCAAACCCCCAGCTGTGCCTGGGTTTTTCAGTGCCCAGCCCATGGGACCCCAGCCCCACTCCTTGCACTGCTGGAAGAGTGAAGCTCCTCAGTGCTCTTTGCACTACCCATCAGCTCGTTGTTGGGTTAATTATCACTAATAATTTGTGTTGCAGCAGATTCAAGGGTCGGTGGTCACAACAGGGCTTGCTGAAGGACCACTGGAGTCCCTGCCTTGACAAAGGGACAGTTGACATGGCTGGACCTGGCAAAAAGGAGACCCAGGAGGGGTTGCTGGTCTGGATGTGTGGACAGACCATTCTCGGTAAGGATTTTCGCATGTGCCACAGGGATGTGTCACCATGTTGGGCTGGTGCTGTGGGATGGCTGGGGACACACTAGCAGGGAAGAAGTCACCCTGTGTTGTGTCCTTCAAGAGTGAACCACACACAATCAATGATGGATCACATCAGTGCTGGTGGGGAGGGACATCTAGAGAATCTCCAATCCAACCTGCTCCTCCAAATGGGATTTTGCTGGTTCCTCTTGTCTAGCCAAGCCCTGAAAGCCCCAAGGGAGGGAGATGCCACCATGGGCCCTTGCTTCAAAGCTGCACCACCCTCTCACAGAGAAGTTTTTCTATGATGTGTCTCTGCCAGCTGCTCCTTCCTACCTCAGCTCAGATTTTCATAGAATCATAGAATGGTTTGGGTTGGAAGGGACCTCAAAGATCATTTAGTTCCAACCCCCCTGCCCTGGGCACCTCCCACCAGAGCAGGTTGCTCAAAGCCCCATCCAGCCTGGCCTTGAACCCCTCCAGGGATGGGGCATCCACAACTTCCCTGGGCAACCTGTTCCAGTGTCTCACCACCCTCATAGTAAAAAATTTCTTCCTGATATCTAATCTGAATCTTTTTTCTTCCAATTTAAAACCGTTTCCCCTTGTCCTATCATTACACTTCTTGTCAAAGAGTCCTTTTCAGCTGTGGTAAATCAGCTCAGCTCCACCAAAGCCAATTTTACTCCAGCTGAGGCTCTAACTCCTGGTACTCAACCTCCTCTCCCTCCCCCTTCCTGCTGAAATCATTCCCTCGGTAGACACTGTAGGGTAGGTGCTTGTTAAAGTCCTATAATCCATCGTGGAATGTTCCTGCTTTTATAGGAAAAAAAGAAAAAGGTGGTGCTTAACCCAGGCTCGCTGTGTGCTGCTCCAGGAGATGTTGGTTCAAGTGCATCACACACCTGGCTAAATGCTTCAACAAACATTGCATCCTTCTGCTGTCAGACCTGAATTCCCCTCTCCATCCCCTCCTGGCTCAGTTACCACACAAAAAGGTAAGTCACAGCCAGACTGTTTATCAGCTGCTAATCTCCTTCCCGAGGGATTTGGGTCCCCCTGGGCAGGCCAACAACCACTGACATCCTGGGAGTGTGACCATCTCCTAATAAGCACATTCTCCTGATTGCCTTACAGCTTAATTATATCCCGCATGGTCTCCTGAGTAGCGTGATACGGTTAAGCACCTCTGCAGCATCTTGCAGGAGACTTGATGGTAGACTTGACCTCTCCCCTTGGCTTATCTCCTGCAACTCCATGAGTATCAGGAATGGCACCACCAGCCCTGATTGCCCCCAAGAGCTGGTGATGGTGTGGGTGGGATGGTGCCAGCAGGAACCAAGGTGATGCTCTGGGATCGTATCAAGCTTTCTGTTTTAGGTGCTGGGCAGCAGTTAGAAATTACAAATTAGAAATACAGGTGAAGAAGACAAGTGAATGGATTTGCACAGAACTACCTGATGCTGCTCATGGCCTGTGAGTGAACCCCTGACTGATGGTGGAGAAAACAAGGAGGATGTATGCATTGTTGTTTACGTGACCCGGGATTTCAGCTTACTGTTTCCTATTTGGTGTTATTTCCTCCACCACATGGAGTTGAGGTCTTCACTGGGAGTCCTTTCTAACTGGTGAGTGCTTTTCCAGCTGTGTAAAAATCATCCTGAGCTGATAGAATCATAGAATTGTTTGGGTTGGAAGGGACCTTAAAGACCATCCAGTTCCACCCCCCTGCCCTGGGCAGGGACACCTCCCACCAGACCAGGTTGCTCCAAGCCCCGTCCAACCTGGCCTTGAACCCCTCCAGGGATGGGGCAGCCACAGCTTCTCTGGCCAACCTGGGCCAGGCTCTCACCACCCTCACAGCAAAGAATTTCTTCCTGAGATCTCATCTCAATCTCCCCTCTCTCAGTTTAAAACCATTCCCCCTCATCCTATGGTTCCACTCCCTCACCAAGGGTCCCTCTCCAGCTTTCCTGGAGCCCCTTGAGGGACTGGAAGGGGCTCTAAGGTCTCCTCAGAGCCTTCTTTTCTCCAGCCTGAACAGCACCAACCCTCTCAGCCTGTCCTCACAGCAGAGGGGCTTTAGCCCTTGAATCTCCAAATAGGTATAGCAAGCTTAGATGTTGGACTAAATCAACCAAATAAATCCATAATGTCAAAGAGAAATGGAAAAAAAAAGAAAAAGAGACCCACCTAAGCCTTTGCTCACATAACAGGAAAAGGATGGCTGGGGGCTCTGTCCACGTCTGTCTATCAGTGAGTGGAAAATGCCCTGCTCCAGGAATCCGCCTCTTTCCTGCCTGCTGGGGGATGTAGCTGCAAGTGCTCCCCGCAGGGAATATCCTGTTTACCCAAACCCCCGCTTCCCACCGGCGAGCCGCACGTTCCGACAAGCACCGCTACCTCGGAGTGATGTCTCCTAGGGAGCAGAAACAGTTGTCTTAATAGAGAATTGATTAATATAAGGCTTTTTTTTTTTTGAGGCAAGGAACCGGCAGGATAAGAGGTCTGGGAAATGGCTGCAGCCCCTGGAGCAGGGGGTGGTGGCATCCAGTGGCCGTGATGACTTCTTCTCCACTCTATCCCACTCAGTGCACGCTCTGGGGATGTGTCCCCATGAGCTGTTGCACCTTTTCCCTATGGATAATTCCCCAGGGCTCTGTGGAAACTCACACGGGAACCTGTTGGCTTCAGCACAGGCTGGAATTGCTTTCAAACACCTGGTTTGAAGCCTCCTTGGCTTCGTGTGGCTTTATGTGCCTAAGTCTTTTAGGCCATTAAAAAGGCTTTTTCCCAAAGGGCTTTAGTGCTGCTTCCCATCACCAGGGATGGTCCGGGGAGTGTGCGAGCGAGGGACGGCAGCTCTCAATGGAGAGAGAGGAGTTATTTGGCTCCTGGGGTTTCTGCCAGCTGGAGTTATGGCGTGTTCTAGCCCAAACATCCCCAACCACATGATAAATATTATCAGTGTTATTAAAATATTATACCGGAGCCAGAAACGTTTGAAAAACATGTTACAACACTAAGCTGAGCGTTTTAACGCGGCGCTGGGAACAGGCTCTCTCTGTTCTTAGCACAAACTGAGTGAATTTTTTTTTTTATTCCTTACAGCAATTTGCCATGGATGGGGAATGTATCAGTGCACAGTGGACTTGGGCCAACCCTTCCAGAGGGTCCATGGTGGCAGCAGTGGGGTCTTCTGTGGGTCCTTGCTCAGCTCCATGTGGTTCGTGTTTCAGATGGGGGCACTTTGCAGGTCTGAGCGTAGCTGGGAAGGAAAGGGGTGCTGCTATTTTTTGGATGTGGAGGGGTCTGGCCATGTCTGAGGGTGGCAGAGCCCTGGAAGAGCCCAGAGAGGTGGTGGAGTCTCCTCTGGAGACATTCAAACCCACCTGGACACATTCCTGCGCAACCTGCTCTAGCAGGGGGTTGGACTAGGTGATCACCAGAGATCCCTTCCAACCCCATGTGATTCTGAAGGGAGAATATGGCATCATGGGATGAAGGTGCAGCATCCAAAATGCAGCCTTTCCCACAAAGCCAAGGACCCACCCAGCCATGAATCCTGGCTTCAGCTCATCCTCCCGAACGTTTGGAGTCGAGACCATGGTGCTAGAACACCCGTTATGCACAGATAAGAAACCCATGGTTTAATGGAACAGTTACTTCCCTGAGCATTTTGGTGCCTAAACCAGTGTCTGATGTCTTGGGATCTGCATCTAGAGTATATTACAGGCTCATGGCATCAATTATCAATTAGATCCAACTCAGGTGGACTCAGCCTCTCCTCCTCCTCTGCTGCCAAAGCAGAGCCTGATGGCAATGATAGCTGATAGCAATGATGGCTGTGGAGACAACAGCTATTAACCCACCTAATTAAAAGCTTCAGCTGGAAGAAGCCCTCTGGAGGGAGAGCTCTGGGGCGTTTTGCTCCTTGTTTCATGCTGGGATGCTGATGTGCAAGCGCAGAGCAGCTGGCACAGCCCAGCCTCAGCCACTCTCCACACCCATGGTCCTGCTTTTTGAGGTCTTTTATATCTCTCAGTTCAGCAGGTATCTCCTCGCAGTGAGACACCTTCCACCAAGGAGCCGGGCTGCAGGCGCGAGGGTAGCAACGGTGTTGCCCAAGAGCAAATATTTGCAAAATAGAGCAAAACCGACTCTGCAGCGGAGCCGTGACTCACCCGGTTCCTCTTCAGGCTCATCAGGAGTAATTGCCGTGCAATGCTGAGTCTGCACTTCGGAGGCAGATGTCTTGGTTTGCTGCTGAAGGGAGAGCATTTGGGGGTGGATGTGTGTATACCCCTTTAGTTCATATGGGAAATACTTAATGCCTGTTTTTCCTGCTGTGTGGGTATAGAAATAAACCAGAGTAATCCTTTCTGTTTGCAAAAGCAGTAGCGGGGCATTTCCCACTGCCTGGGAAAGGGTCTCTGGGTCCCGTTGTGGAGCAAGGACCCTTAAAGTTGTCACAAGCAGTGCCATTTAAATACAGGTGAGTGGCCATCTCTGATAGCTTCACCCGTGTTGCATCAGGGATGGTGTTTCACTCAGCATCTGCAAAACCAGCTCCAGGACCAGCCATGACCCAGCTGTACAGTTCTGTTCCACTTGGCTGGAGATCATCCCCATTTGCTGCATTCACAGCATCATGCCAGGGTGTCCCCAGATGAGACCCTCTTCAAGTGTGCCAGCTTGGTCAATCCCTGCAACTCATGGTGATGCTCCCAGCAAATATAGCAGGACCCCAAATAAAACCAGCCAGTGCTTTTAAAATGCATTAATGCCAGGTACTCCTCCAGCTGCCTCTTCAGCAGGCAAATTCAGTCCATAAGTCCCTGCTTAACTCCTCTCCAACCTCTTTTTGACAGTTCCCCTTGCAGAAGATGGAGGAAGATCAACCAGGAGTGAAGACATCTGCAGCGTCTCCAAGGTAAGTGCAGCCCAGGACCAGTGGTGCTAGATCTGGTGAGGGAAGTCATATAGAGCTGAGTAAAAGTTATGCCTATTACAAGCTCATCTGCTTTTTAATTAAAGGGGAGCTCACGTCCTCATCCACTTGATGAAGAGTTTTGGGTGATGGATGAGTAGAAATCCAGATGTCCAGCTTTTGTGCTTGCAAGGAAGAGGGAAGATGTGAACCTTAAAAGGTGATGGAGCAAATACACCGTCCTGTGGGTTTCATCTTCTACTTGTGAAGGGATCTTTGAATGAGAGAGATGGAGAACACCAAATTCTTCCCAGCTGGAAGAGATCCATGGGGATCCACGGGTGGCACACAACTCATCCTGTCCTTGCTGATCCCCCCACCCCACCTCAGTTTGGGTGCAAAAAAATAGAGGAAATGTGTCCTTTGCAGGTGGGTCTCGATTTCTTTCTGGAGTAAGGCAAAGAAAAGGGGGAGACAGGATCCATGTGAAGTCCTCATGGATCTGGGCATGCCTGAGTGGTCAAATCTCCTGTTTTATGTGCTGACAGGGGGATGTGTGCTGGAAGCGCAAAATAGACCCAGCATGCAAATATTTACCCTGCCCTGAGTAGGTTAACAGACACTGTCAGCCTTTATTTAATCTTTCAGTCTGGCTCAGTTCAGGTTTGCTAATTTGGGATGTCTTTTTAAATTTAGAGCTGTTTCTTCTCTGTCTGTCCAGCTGGAACCATGGTTTCAAAAGCCAGAGAAAGGGGTTGTCCCCATCTCGCCCTGTGGCCCCTTGCTTTGAATTTACTTAATAGCAAGCTGACCTGTAGATGGACAGTCTTCCAGCAGATCCAAGCCTAATTCTGTTCTCCTCTACCCTCCTGTGAAGCCAAAATTGAGCCAAGGGAAGAACAGACCTACAGACATAAAGCCTTCTCTAGGGGCAGGATTTGGCAGCACATCCAAACCCCTCCTGGGTTTGATCCTGAGTGATGTTACAGCCACACTCGATAGACTCCAACTGCAGCCACAATTACTTTAAACACCTTTATAGGCACTTATATTGTCATTATGGTGTCTTGCTCAACACTGACAAACAAAATTCCTACTTTCCAAGTCACAAGGGGGGCTTAAACCGAAGGGCTAGTTGACTCCACTGGAGAAAGACACTTTTACAGCACATTTTTGTTGCTATAAACCCAGTCTGAAATAATGAGACTCGTGAAAGGATATGACCTAACCTATAAAATGCACTTATTAAAGTTGTATGATAAATCAGAGAAGGACACGCTTGCCTCTTCCCGAGGAACTGCGTGCGGCCGGACAAGCAACCGAGGCAAGGCAGATTGATTTCTGGTGTGCGGCGCTCTCCCAGCTGGGGGTGAAGAATTAACGCAGGTCAAATTGCTCACAAACCTCTGTCAAGGAATATATATGTCTCGCCGAAATGTCAGGCTGGAGGAAAGAAAACCCTGAGCTCTGTGGTCCTGCTGCAGCCCAGCGTGGATGATTTCATTAGTTATATCCCTCTTTGCTCTTGCGCCTGGATGCTGCATTTTTGCCCCCTTCCCCAAAAACTAAGTGATGGGTCTCCAGCAAGATGTCCCACTGCCACGTTAGGTGCCCCAGCCCCAAATTATCAAGGTTTGCTGCTTAATTCCCACTAGTGTTTCCAACACTGATGTCAGTACATTCAGTTCTGCCTCGAGGGATGCCCAGAAATGCCCAGACCAGATTTGGAGAGATTTAGGTAAGTGAAGTGGGATGGTCTGCTCAAGGTGAGACGGGGCAGTCTCTTAGGGTTTAATTTCATTTTTACCAGTCTCATGCTAACATTATGGTTGGTGGACAGGGAACGGCTGCCTGTTGGGTGGGCTGGAGGGGGCTGGGTGTTGGTGGTGTTAACAACCTTGTCACTGAGTGATTAAGTGCACTAATGGAAGGTAGGTGGTGGGGGATGGAGAAGACCCTTTTTTTTTTATTATTATTATTTCCCCACAAAATACGTTCTCATTCTTCAAATGCTTGGGAATCTTTTTTTAACCCCCTCAAATGATTTATTCTTCTGCAAAAGGTCAGGCTGGAGGGGAGGCTCCCAGATTAATTTTCACCAGCAGCAAGCCCTAACAGGGAGCCAAGCAAGAAACGCCGTTAAGGAGCTGTGGGGATGCTGCAGCCCGAGAGGCGTGATGTTGAAGCGGTTCGTTCACAAAGCTGTTGGGTATGGACGGATCTGGCAAGTTGTTTTTTTTTTTTTTTCCTCAAATCCCAGTTCCCAGAACACCACACCATCACCGAAATGACCTCACATCCCTGCAAGGGCTGAGGCTGAGCCCTCCCATCCGCGCAGGGCTTATGTCGGGGCTGGTTAAGGTGTAGGAGCTGCATCTCCTGCCTTCAATTCCTGGTGGCACTAAGATGCCTGGGTTCTTAGCTGCCAAGTAATTTTCCTTTGGGTAATGCAATAGCGCATGGAAGAGCCTATTATTTGCCAGTAGCAAGAGACTCAGCAAGCACTAATTGGACAAATGAGGCTCCGGGGATTTACGAACTAATCAGATGAATATGCGATGGGGGAAAAAAAAGGCAAACAAGGCTCTGAGCCATCCTGAAGGGCACCTGGGAGGATGCTTTGCTCCTGGAAGCAAAGGGGCACGTGCTGTCTTTCCCCAGCTGCGGTGGTGTGAGAGACCGTGCTGTCCAGAGAGGTCCTTCCTCCCCTGGTAAACCATCTCCCACCGCTGCTTTCCCCAGGAGCATCTCTGCCGAGCAGATTTGTTTTGCTTCGTGGAGGCACAGATTGCACCGTGCGGCAGGTATTTGGAAATATTTCCCAGGCTCTTGGCATCCTTCCCAGCTCACGTTACCCACGGGGACAGGATGCCATCAGTTCTCCGTGTTTGGTACCGTGCTGGAGGGGAAGGCTTTCTTAGCTCTTTGCCTGTTCTCAGCCTAAAAGCTTCCCTCTAGGAAAGGAGGGAAAGAGCAGCAAAGGAAAGGTCATTATGGGGGAAAATTAAGATTTTTTTTTTTTCCTCTTTCCTTTTTGCCCTCAAATTCTCCCTTTGAAAGAATACCCTGAGCTGTGCTGGGCTCCAGCAGGTCTTTTGGAAGCTCTTCCTTGCAGCTATGGGACACCAGCCCAGCCGTGCTGGTGCTGGCTTCTAACTGAACTCAGCCACAGCTTGTCAGCAAGCCAGCTCCTGACCCGTGAAGGCAGGGACAAATTTCCCCCCTCCTGCTGCTATTGCACCCCGGGGACCAGGGCAGGGACTGCTTTATGTCTCAGGGGAGGCTGACAGCAGCATCTCTTGCTGTGTGCTGTGTCCTGACCATGCATGGGCTCACCAGGGAGACAAGGGCCAGCAATAACACAGGAGAAGAGTCGCTAGCCCTTTGCTAAGCCATGGGGCCAGCACAGGGTTTGGGGTGTAGGAAGGAAGAGGAGGAGAGCAGGAGGAAGAGGAGGAGACAGCAGTGATGGATGTCCCCTTCCTTCTTCCTGTGTCCCCATGGGTAGCTGGTTCTTTGGGGACAGTTTCATTGCTTTGGCCTCAGGGATCATTTGATGCTGCTTCCCCGCTTGGTCTGTGCAGGAAAACAGATTAGACTGTGATTTCCAATACATGTGACACAAGGCATTGGAATGGCTTAAAAACATTGCTTTTCCACTGCTTCCAGACATAATTCATTACCAGTTCACTCCTCCTTCCTTTACTGCTGCCCTTTCCAGCAACCCCTCTGTAGGGAGGAGCATTTATGGCCCCACCATCAAAGCACAGCACATCCTCAAACCGTAAAGTCTCTGAGCACAAGGTCTGCTGTTCTCCACGTCTGGGTCTTGCTCCATGACCCAGCTACCAAGCTACTACCATAAAATGAATAATAAGGTGCTGTGTTTAATCAGTGTCTGGGGCTGGATACTCCTGGTCCTGCAGCACTTGGACCTAACGCCATGAATGCCCCCCGAGAGGACGGCCAAGAAATGACTGATGGTGTCGAGTAAGTTATTGCAAGCCCTTCTGGTAGAAAAAAAGTGGTCCTTGTTGGAGTTGGGATGATAGATCACTGCGTTTCTCTGTAGTGCATTAGCACTTGATCTCAGAGGTCGGGCCAGAAAATAACCTTCTCCCTCTAATTGACATGCAAAGCTACCGCTGTGTATTAATTTGGGTTGGGGCTGAACTTGGAGCACCGGTGCTGAGATCAGAAAAATGAAGAGTGGTAAATCTGCAGTAAATGGCTTGGATATTTATAGGCTCTCGTATGTGAAACATTTATTTAAAAAAAAAAAAATAAAAAAAATTGCTGTGGGCCACAGGATGGCCTGGCTTTCTGCCAATGGCCAGGGTCAAAAAGTCCACAGCCTAGTCTGGTAGAAGCAGAAAATATGGGGTGGCTTTAACCTTCTGGAGAGCTTACCAGGATGGGAGAGGTGGCTGTCACCCGTGTTTTTATGGCTTTAAAAATGAATGGGTTGGTTTCACTGTGAGAACCATCGGTGAGGAGTGGAAATGCTGAGGCTGGAGTTACGTCAGGCGGTAAATGGGGGACCCTGGTACTCTCCACCTTCTTGTAGTTAAAGAGCAGAAATTAGCCAGGGAAGACATGACTTCTAAAATCCTAGAAAAATAGCAATGAAGGGACTCTCTTTCTGTGGTTTGAACCTTTGTCTGCATCTAGTTGATATTTTCATGCTCCCCTCTGTAGCATTGGTGGTCAGAAATGTGTTAGAAAAGAAGATGTCTTCTTCTCACAGCCCCACATGGTGCAGTGCCCACAAAGAAACCAAGGGTGCTGGTGTGGCATCGGAGGGTACAGACCAACGTCCCTTCAGTTTTGGGAAGCACCTCCTTATTTTTGTGGTGCAGCAGGGCTGTAAGTGCTGGGGTCCAAAGAAAAGCACTCAACCCTGGGAGACCTGCTACCACCGATACCTTCTGCACTGGGATTTTCACTTGAGCTAGGACCTGTCAGTCAACCCAAAGTGCAAATCATTTTGCTAAAAGTGAGATGACTACATACGGTGTAAAGAAATGATGTGATCACCCATTTCCTTTAGTCTGCCTTCAAAATCACCCAGCCTTGTAAAGAAAAGCCTTCCAGATCCTCTTTACAAGCCATAAGCCGCAGAACTATCTGGCTTCATTTTTGCATGACTGAAGGAGCTCTTCATTATGTCTTCCAAACTAATGGGAGAAGTCAAAATGAGGAAAACATAATGAAAAGGGCTGATGTAAACATAGCTGTATATTCCTGCAGGTCTCTATAGTTAGCTGCTCTCATTAATCACCGCCGTATCCAAGAGCTTATGAATTTCAACAATTATTTGTTTCTGTGTGTTTTTCTCGGGAGGAGAACAATGACTAATTGGTCCTGGGCTTCGTTACCGTTCCTGGGTACCACAGGAGTTAACAACGTGCCTCTGGCCAGGCTGTGTGCGGGCACGGGCTTGCAGAGGGTGAGTCCATACAAGAGGCTGCTGGAGTAGGAAGGGAGAGGAGCCTTACTTTTGGGGTTAGGGGGTGTGCTCGAACCTGGTGATTTGCACCTTTTTTGGGGGTGGGAATGTGATGGAGCTGATCTTGAGGGAGAGACACCATGGTTCCCCTTTCAACCTTTAGACATGCCCTTTCCATCCAAGACATCTGTGGATGTCCAAGGTCAGAACTGTGGCTGTTCGCTTGACCTGTTTTTTGATTTCTGACCTATTTGGCTATTTTTCTCACCCGAGTCATGTGCCACTCTGATCACATTGGGTGTGAGACACATCATGAGCTACTGCACAGAGTCGGGGCAACCGCCACCATCACTCCTAGTGCTTCCCTCTCCCCTTCCCCTGTTATAATTAAAGCACAAAGCCTGATTGCAGCACTCCTGCAGCCTGCTGCTGTTGATAAACAAGACTGTTACAAGCAGTTCTTCCCAAACAGGCATTTGCTGGAGAAAAAACAGTCTGGTTGCCTCTCCCTGACCAGATGCAATCTGTAGAGTGCATTTCAGGTATCTCCAGCTATGCTATAGCATGCACATCAGCAGGCTGCAGCTTATTATTATTATTATTTATTAAATATTTATTGTTGTTGCTATTATAATTGCCATTATTATAATGATTACTATTACCATTACAAACAGGCATTTGCTGGAGAAAAAACAGTCTGGTTGCCTCTCCCTGACCAGATGCAATCTGTAGAGTGCATTTCAGGTATCTCCAGCTATGCTATAGCATGCACATCAGCAGGCTGCAGCTTATTATTGTTATTATTAATAATTATTATTAAATATTTATTGTTGTTGCTATTATAATTGCCATTATTATAATGATTACTATTACCATTATTATTATTATTCTACTGTCACCCCTCCTGACCTGGGGATGAGCTGCAGCTGATTTAAGCCTGAGCACGGAGCAGAACTGGCCTGCAGCAGCAGTGAGCAGATGCCAGGGTTGGGGGAGGACACACTGGGCTGAGCCTTCATCTTTGAAACCCGGGGTGATGCCACGTCCTGGTGCGTGTGATTAACGAGCCCTGACTTTCTGACGGCCAAGCAGTGCAGGGCAGGTGTTACCCAGCCTCCTACTCTGGTCCCATGGGATGCCTGGTCTTTGATGAAGCCCCAAAGTTTGACTTTGCAGGGTGATGGTGGCTCCCAGTTGGGGGTTCAGCAAGCCCAGTGGCTAATGTTGCCCTCCAGAGCTCCCATTCATCATGGGAGAGGCACAGGGGGTGCAGCTGGGCTGGATGTTATAGGACCTGATGGGCATTGATTATCGCCTGTGGTGGGCAATTCAGATGATGAATTGGCTCAGGTTGAAGGAAATCTGCTCTCGACCCCAGTAAGCCATTTGACAGCCTGGTTTGACCAACTGAACCTATATTTAGACAAATGAACTGGTATAAGTGGCCAGTGGGAAGGAAACCCTCTCTGCCTTCATACTGCAGCCTTGGTCTGGCCCACTTTTCATTTTTTAAGGTGATGCCGCAGCAAAAGCATTTCTGTTCTCCAGTCTCTGCCAACATCTGTCTGCTGCTTCCACCCCCTGCCTGGCTATTTTTTGATCTGAACTTCCAGGTTGAGGTGAATTCTTTACAGTAGGTTTCTGTTGTTGTTTGACTCGCACAAAGAACAAGGACTCTATCGTTTTCACTTCGTGAATCCTGCCGGGACATGACAGAGTGTTTTAGAAGATGCTATTTAATTAAAACACCAACAACTGGAATTTCTGGAAAAACATCAGAGGTTCTCATAAATTATCCTGGTCTCCCATGTTTCGCGCTCCCAGACTACTACCTTTTGTTTAGTCCATATTATTTTGGAGCGTGTTTCAGGGGAATACTTATGGGCAAAGCATGTTTCTAGCTATGACTGGCTTACTTACAAATTACCCTTTAATCAACAGATTTGATATTAATTAATAATTCATAGACTGCTCTTAGGATAAAATTGCATAATAATGTCTTTGATGCAGCCCAAAGTGTCCATTGTAGATGGCATAAAATGTTAATTAGCAGGAAAATGCAGTTAGGAGAAAACTCTTTTAATTATGTAATAGGCCTCATTACAATGGGTAATCAACAATGCTTCCAAATTAGCCCACTGACAGCATTTATCTATACATAGCAAATAAACTTTTGTTTGCAGAAAATGCATTTGAGCAGTCAGCTTCTTAATTGCTTTCAGACGGTTTTTAAGTCGTCGCAGTCCCTACCAATATTTTACAAAGGACCCTGCTTCTCCCCTGAACGGGCTGTATGTAAAGCTTAGGCAATAATGGGGGAAATTGTTCACAAATATTTGTTCAGATATGCAAGCAAATTTCAATTTGACCTTTTACAGGACCCTCATCTGAATACTGGAGCATTCTGCTGACGGCGGTGCCCGGAGAAAAATGTAAAGCATTGGTGCATGAATATCCCTTGAATTTCACGTTGTGCATTAGGTCGCCTGGCTCACACTGGCTGCTTTGTTTGGTGAGTTGCATAAATCACCCAGTTGGGCAGCTGCAAACCAGGTCGTGTGCCCGATATGGCCAACACGACCCTAGAGCGTGCACAAAGACCTGGTTGAAAGCTACTTAGAAATCCAGCTTTCCTTGTGAAGGAAAAATGGGAAGGAGCTCAAAAAGCAGATGCCTCATTTGTAATCTCTGTCCCCAGCTAATTTGTCTAAGCCAGAGTCTAGCGAAATGAAGGGGTTTGTGCCAGGATGGCTGAAATGAGTCAAATCACCCAAAGTCAATGCCACATCTGGATTTGCACCTTGAAGCGTTTTGCTATTTCTGCCTTGATTTTGAGAGTTACTCGGGCTTCCTCAGGATAATCTGCAATCCTTGTTTCCCTCCAAACTCATCCAAATCTAGGACTTGACTTTACCACATTCCATACACAGGTGTGGTCCAGCTGGGTCCAGCTCAGACCTTTTGGGGAGTGATGATGGATTTATCATGTCGCATCCTCTTGTCCAACCCGGCAAACCTTCATTTCTCACTACAAATAATTAGCGGTGGTAATAATATCCTGCAGTCAGTTGCTAAGCAGTGCTAATGGCTGCTGATCTTCCTCAAAGGGATGGCATGAATCCTTGGGACACGATGACCTTTACTCGTTCTCTGTGGTCCCGCTTGTAATTCTCCTTTTAATATTGTACAATACTGATAGCCCAAGTTTATCCATATTGTCGAACAGACGGATACTCTATTATTAGATTTGTTCTTGCAGACACCTAGCTGTATTGGCCGAATGTAATTTATAGCCTCTAAAATCTGCGGACACAGATTTCTGCCTCCTTCAGTGTCTGGTCATTTCTATTCATTTCATCTCTGGAATCTAATGTAATAAAATTATAAAAGGCTCTAACTCCTCAGCATTTAATCAGCTTAGTATGAGAGAATTACATCAGCAGCCCTTAGGTGTACTTTATCCTGCAAAGGAAATCTCACATTAGGAGACAATCTCATTATTTTGGCTACTAAGGATTGCATGAATTTCTTAAGATCCACCAAGAATACTGAAAACTTGAGGGAGGCTACGTCTTTATTGATGGTAGACAAAGAGCAGGGGGGTTTTGCTTTGCCAGCAAGGCCAGCCGGAGGTGTAGCTTGGACCCAGAGCCACCATCTTGGATCCTTTAGTAAGATTTCCAAATGATCCAGGGTCCTAGACAAGATAGTATTTGGGGGTAGGTGGAAACTTGTTTGATACAGGCATCCCCATCCCTGTTTGAGGTACTTTCCATGCTCACAAGAACAGCTCTAGATCAAATTTGTGTTCAGCAGAAGATTTAGCAGGACTTTAGTGCCTACTGACTTAGAGATCCTTTTTTTCTTGCAAAAGAGATGTTGGTGCTTCCTCTCTCTTCTCTTCTCTCTTGATCTCAGTTTCTAGAAAATGTCCTCTTGGGCTATACCCCACCCACACACCTGGGTTTCTCACCCTGAAATCTGGAAAGCTCCCTATGCTTTCCATAGATCTGTGGGTCTCTCCTTCCCTTAGCCCATCTCTGGGTGTGGACTGCTAAATTCAGTGTATTGGTTTGTAGGGCATTGATGGGGTAATTCTTTGCCTCTGTTGTGTCTGGAGAAATTGCAAGTTTTACTTTATTGGCTTTTTTTCATATCCATCTTATTTCAACCCGCAAAATGCCAGCAATGGGGGCAATAAAGTAGACAAAGAGCTGGTGCTGCCATCTCCATGTGAGGGAAGAGGAGTTCCAAAGAGTGAAGTGTCATGCCCACCTGCCCAGGGTCGCACAGAAGCTCCGTAGTGAAGTAGAAAGCTAAACCTAGGTCTTCTCTGGGTTACATTACTGCAAAGCCACTGTGCCCCACATCTGGTCCCCAGCCCTGCCCGTGGCTGAAGTTGGGCGAAAACAGGATTTCCGAGACTATTTTTGGTGCATCCAGATGTAGGCTTGGCTGAGAAGCAGAGGGGAAGGAGGAGGCAGAAAAGGAAAGAAAGAAGCTGTTTAATGTAACACCGGGATTACGGGAGTTTCGCTCTCTGGGCACATTGAGGTTGGGGTTGTCCAGACCTGTCCTTCTCTCCCACCTCGTGGATCCGTGCCACCCTGATCCCACAGGATGATGTTTCTGCTTCTCTGGGCACTAGAGTTATTTTAAAAGAAAACAGCTTGCTTGTTTTCCAGCCCAAGTTGTTTCGGCCAAGCTCAGCCCCTCCAACCACAGTCTGGGCATTTATTTTTGTCCTCCAGACTTTCCGAGGCATTTCTTGGGGTTGTTTGTCTGGTTCTTGCTGGGAGTGATGGAACATGATAAAAATAGAGAGGAGTCCCAGGCTCAGGTTCATTCTTTTGCAAAACTCACAGTGAAAGTTAACGCAAGGCTCAGAACAGGGTCTCATTGCCAGAGCAGGATACCTGTTATATCTTGGAGGCACCCATGGGGCCTGGGTGATTCAATTCAGCTCGTTAGGGTGGCTTCCAGCTCGCCCTTGGGCCTGACTTAAAAATATGGATTTGTTAAAATATTTAAGAAGCTGTGTCTCTGGCTTCAGGAGCTAAATTTGGTTCAGACATAAAGAGTGGAGCCCCCTCTATCATCATGTTGACTCTAGAACCTAGGGCTTTAATTAAAATATTAGCCATGATGGGACTTGCACCTTCAGGCTGAGGGTAGGCAACACTGAGTCCCATTCCCCCATTACCTTTGGTAACACCAATGTGAAGGGAAAACTTTGGACTGTCAGAGCCCAGGTTTTGTTTTGCAGGCTGGTGGTACCACGTTGGAGCCTCTCTGAGACGGTCCTGGAGCCAGGTGGCCAGCATCTGCTGGGTGTGTGTCGTGTTATCCTCTCCTCTGGGAGCGAGATGAGCAGCCACTTGTGTTGTTTTGTCTCTGTTAATTTGACAATGTGTTGTTTTGCCTTCCTGAGGTAAGCAAAATGTCCTTTGCACGCGAAGGGGAGGTCTGTGATGGTTCCTGGAGGGTTCATCCCCATTGCCAATGATCCCCCTGAGAAAGCACTGCTAATGCACAGCTGAGCTCTGCCCCTCTTCCATCAACACCACTGGCAACCAATTTAGCTTGTTACTGGTGTGTTCAGCTGGTCTGGAGCCTGACAGCAGGGTGCTTCAAAGATTAAGATGGTTACTCTGAATCCCCAGGGAAAGAAAACACCGAGAGGAGAGAAGAGGACAGGATTGAAGACATGAGCTGCAACATCCCCAGCTCCCTGGGGGTTCCAAATTGATGATGGCTCGGGCTTGGGTCTGTGCTGCAGCTGCAGTTCAGCCCTGAGCTGGCAAGAAGTCAATGACCTGAGGGCAGGTCATTGTCTGCCTGCCTGGGCAGGGGGGCTGTTCATCAGGATGATGGGAACCGTCACAGGGTGCTGCTGTGGTGGCCGAGGTCATCATCGATGGGAAATCAGCAGCCTGTGATGTCCTGACTGTGCAAATGGCTATGGGGTCTTTGTCCCCTGGAATTGCTCCGTCTGGGGCTACCTGGTGCAAATGTCTTCCATTTCCACCAGGAAATCTCTTCTGGGCAGATTTGGAGCATTTCTAAATATTCAGCCATGATCTTTAGTATTTGTGGATTTTGACACTGGCAGTGAGAACCCACAGTAGCACTGCAGTTTTGTTGAGGACGGCTGTATGGTCAGTATGCTTGGGCCACATAGCACCTAGAGAAGAAGACAGATGCTGTGGCTGCCCCAGACTTTTGAGGAACCCTGAGCAAGGCAGCTGTGGATATAGCTCACATTCACTCTCCATCCGTGCTGCTTGAGATATATCATATCCCTTCCAAGGTGGCTACATGGTGTACATGCTTTGTGGATGTCCAGGGACCAAAAATCTCTCTGCTCCTCTGTTTTACCTTCAGATAGCTGCTCTTCACTCAGGAGCTGACCTTGTCCAACACTGGCTGCCTCATTGGCAGTGAAGAGGGAATCGCTGGTGAGCAGGTCAAGCACTGGAGTAGGTTGAGTGTTCCACCTGGAAGCATGGAAATCCTTTCAGTGCAATCCTTGGAAAAAAATAATGCACTTGAATACATAAGGGTACTTTGACATGGATGTTCAGGGGAAGAAGATTTCTCTCCCTGCTTGGCAGGAGGCAGCCACGATGCAATCAGTTGTGCTGCTTTGGAAGAAGCCCTCGGGAGGTAAGTTTGGGGCATGTCTTCAGGGTCTGAACTCCCTGGGACCTCATCCGTGCTTCAGGGCTGATCATAATCCATCTCCTCTTGCTCCTGCATAGCTCTTCTTTGCGGAGCCATAATTCAAACCAGCATTATTATGGTCTGCTGACTGTTGCCTCCAGCATGTTTCCTCCTGGAAGCTGCAGCACAGCCCCGATGCCATTATTTTTGAATGTCCTTTAAGCAGAAGTGTTCACACCTCTCGATTCAATTCGCTGAGAGTGCTTTAGCATTCCCGATGCTTATCTAAACGTATCATATTTCAAGGTTTGTTTTGTGGTCATAAAAATTTGCTGTTGGCATTCACAATAAAACTCTTTGCTGGATCTTAGCCTAGTAACAAATGTGTTGGATTGGGTTAGGCTGGGAGAAAAGAGGCTTTAGGAGTTTATGAGAAATGGGCCTCCAAACTGGAACACTTTAAGCTGCTCTCCTCGCTCCCAGACCGATCAGTTGAGATAAAACAAACCGAGCCTGCGGCGCTTTTCCTTGGCAAGTGTCTCCCGTGGAGCTGGCAAAGCTCCCTCAGCCCAGGGCCTTCAAGTAGCCCCTAATGAAGACACTTGAGGCACCGATTGAAAGTTGACCTCTGTTCAACTCTGGAAAAGAGGGGGACGCCAAATGCAAGGGAATGCCCCCCGTGCTGGCCCTGAACCCACTCTCTCTGCAGCACCCTGTGTGACAGGGAATCCTTCTGGATTTTTGGTTTAAAACTCTGCATCGCCCCTGCCAGCAGTTCGTGGATGGAGAGTAGAGAGATATTTGGAGAGGGACTGAGCGGTCCTGGGGCCAGGGAGGCTGCAAGTTGTTACGAACTAAGCTGTTCTCATTCTGCCTTCTTATTGGCAACAGAAAGTCACCCCAAGCTGGGCTGGAAAGCCCCCAGCCTTTGCACAGAAAGGGGGTCAATGACAGAAAAAGTGGAGAAGTTGGGAATGGGTTTGATAGAAAAGCAAGATCCCAGTTCATGGGATGGTGGAAGTGGTCTGAGGGTTGTGTAGAGTGGCTGGAAAGGAGGAGATGTCCTGAGGACCATGAAAATCAAATGCAGAAGTGTGGTGGGTGCAGGACAGCCCCAGTGAGTGTGGGACATCTCCTACATGAGATGCCGCCTGGGGCAGACAGCAGTGGCAGCACAGAAGGGCATTTGACCCAGGCTGGCCAACAGGATTATTTCATACCATGAAAGTTACATTCAATATAAATCAGAAAAGTTTGAAGTGTAGCTCTCTCTCCCTTGATGGCAGCGGGTCCAGACAACTCCTTGCCCCGGTGCCAGACCCTGAGGCCTTCCCTTCCTCCTGAAGCCATTGCTCTGGCAGTGTCCGCCATTTGCTGTCCCTGCTGGGAGTGCACAGCTTCCTGCTGATATAACTGGCTGAGTATAATTCCTGTATCTTATATCAGTATTGGGATTAATACTGGTTCTTTAGTGTTAATTATTTAGTCTTTGTCTATGAAATCTATTTATATTTCAACCCTTGTGTTTCCTTGTGTTCCCCAATTCCCCTTTCCGGGTGGGAGGGGTCATCGGGTGACAGAATAATTGTCTAAATGACAATAGATTGTTATGGGTTTTCTCAAACCATAACAAAAGTGGTTTTGACACAAGGCTGGGACACTGGAGATGGTGGGTTTTGGACAGTGCATCCTGTGTGGTCATGCAGGTGATGTTCAAACTGGGACCGGGCCAGGCTGGATGGGCTGGTGGCTGGGCAGTGCATTGTCGTTATGAAGAATGTAGGTGCATACTGCTGACCTTGCAGAAATACTCCTATTTTGCTTATAACTTTATCAGTTCCTTCATTTTTGAGCTCCAATTCGCTTAATGTTTTTCTCAGTCTGGGCTTGATGTGCTATGAGAAGTCACATCAACAGTGATCTGCCTGTTTTGTGGCAGCAAAACGGGAAAGGCAAGGAAAAGTTTGCAAAGAAGTGGGCTGAATACTCTGTCCTGCCTCCAGCATGGGTGGAAGAGGCAAGCTCCAGGTGTGGCAAGATGTTTGTCCTTATCCTGCAAATGTTTCTTTGAACGGGCTGCAAAAGATGAACTCTAATTGCTTCCAGTTGCATGGAAGAACGTGGTCATGATGGATCTGGGAGATCTGCTAACACTCCGCACAGATTCAGATCTCTGGAAAAACCTACAGGGTGGAAGACACAGCACCAAGAAGAAGGGGCTGGACAAAATGGGGAAAAAAGCCTCCAAAAAAGGTGTTCTCAGAGCAACAAAAGACATCAGATGTGGCAGAGGGATCTCCTCCCTCTTTTATCAAAGCCCAGGCAGAGCTGGATACGTGCTCAGCAGCTCAGCAGGCAGGATATTGTGAATTCCAGCCTGAATCCCAGGGAATTCAGCCCATGCTTTTGGCAGGCAAATGCTGTCTTTGCTGCAGGTAGGCAGCAGACGCACCCTTTGCCAAGCTGTAGATCAAGTTTTAGTGCAGTTTTGCAAAACGAAATGTAGCCATTGCTCAAACAGTTATTGAATGGAAGCAATGAAAGAAACCTGCCACGCCGGGTCAGGGCCCTGTCTTACACTTGCAGCTCTCAGTTCCTCTTACAAATTAATCCCTGCTCACAAAGCCTTTCCTATCAGCTCAAAGATCATGTCTAGAGCCCTGAGGGCTCTGCAGTCCAGTAAGAATTGCTGGGGTCTGCTTCGAGTCAATGGAAATTGTCTCTGGACTCAGATTTGGATCAAGCTCACCCCAGTGCTCAGGCTCATACAACAAATGCCCTTTTATCCCTCGCTCATTCCCCAAGGAATCAGTGGTGAAATGTACGTAGATGGTAGCTCTCTGTCAGCTGGGCTTAAGGCAGGTCTCTCTCACCAGGGATGTTTTCCACCAGGGAAAAGTTTCACCAGGGATGTTTCTTTTCCACAGGTGAAATTGTTGTCTTCGAGCCTGCTGGCAGAGCAGTCTGACATCCAGCCCGCTCAACATTTAATGCACACTTGATTTTGAAATCTCTCACTTTCCTTGCCGCCCTGCCTCGGCTCTTTGACTCAGCCAGGACGTGGGTGGCACTTGTGAACGTGTATCTGTGCTAGGTTCCAGCTTTGTGCACACTTAAAACCAAGGTCTAGCATGTCTAAATCTCTTACTTGGTTGCTGAAATGATGCTAGTAGTATTGGTGGTAATCTAAGCTGTTAGCTCCTGTTTATCGCATCAGCTCCGGGACCATTTCTGGAGCATCCTGGCTGCTCGGGAAGTGTCATTGCTTCCTGGCAGTGAAGGAGACAAGGAGGAATGGGGATGAGTAATGGGAGGGGATTTGCCATCCACAACCTGCTTCAGAGGTTGAATTGTGTTAATATTTGCAAGTTTCTTGCCCATCCGTGTGAGGCTGCCCAGTTTCTGCCTCTAACGCCCCCATATAAAGATGCCAGGTTTGCTCTAGTCTTGGAGGAACAAACCCTGGAGGAGAGAGGAGATGTAAGTCTTTGAGGTCTGCACATCTTGCAAAGACAACGATTCACAGTTGCCCTCGTTACCTGGAAATCTGTAAGACGCTCAGGTGATTAATTTTAGGTTTGCTCACATAAGCCTTTTTCTCATCCGGGCTGTGAAAAGCGAAGCAAAGAAGTGAGAACACCTTTCAGAGAGGCACTAATGATCGGGGATGTATTGCTTTTAAGCCAGGCACTGACAAGAGCTTCAGCCTGCTGCTGCACAAGCAGCACGTCCAATTAAAGATTATTTTATTTTAAGACCACATCATGAAGCTTTGCCAAACGTAACACTGGGCCATGTGGAAGAGGGCTCTGCCATAAAGTGACCGAGGTCACATATTTTTGTGGCTCCTGTGGTTTCCCTCTGGGAAAAGGAGGTTATAGTCCTACTTTTCTCCTTGCCTGCAGCAAGGACCTCAGTGCAGGGGCCAGTCTTGTCCAGCATGGCTGGACACCGTTTCCTGGGCCTCCAGATATCTGGTTGAGCACGTGGTGCAGATGTTGCAGATGTGCTCCAGATGCTTTTGCAATAGATGTAGTGAAGGCTTTGGGTTTCACACAGCTCCACCAGCAGAGATATGTATGGGAGGGAGGGCAGGAAAGGGGGTGGACAAATCTAGGGCTTCTGTCTTGAAAAACAGGGCAGACCAGGGACCAAAGGCTCCCAATCTTCAGTAATGCAAGGGATGGTTTCTTTCCCAGGACAGTTTGGAGATGACTGTGGGACTCTCCTTGGATAAATTCTTGAGCTTAAATACTTTTGTCCTGGAGCTGAAGGAAACAATGCTTGTTCTTCCCAGGCTTTCACCCGCTGAGCTGAATCAGCCTGAGGCATCCTTCACGTTCAGCCCTGAACAGGTTATTTAAATTCCAGAGGTAAGTAAATGGTAAATCAGAAGCAGCGTGATAGACTACTTAACCCATGTCCCATTCAATCCACACTGTTGTTTTATATCGAGTTGGACAGAAAATCCTCTCTTCTTCAGCCAGATAGAGCCTGGCTCATGGGGCAAGCAGCTCCTGCATCCCTGCAGACTCTCTCTGCTCTGATGATGCTTCTCTTGGAGCAGCTGTTTGTGTCTCCCCAGCCATCAGCTCTCCCCCTGCCCATCGTCCTTGCCGTCGCTTCCCGTTTCTGGCTGCTGACTCAGGTTGTTTTTGCTGAATCTCTCTCCTGTGCTGAGCAGCTTCCTTCGCTCGATGGGTCATTTCCCATCAGCAGCATAAACATCTTTCAGTTGTCAAGTGAGATGTTGCGCGCTGGCAGTCTCTGGCCCTGGTGACATCTGGTTTCCAAGAGAGGCTGAGCAGGGAGTTTCAAAGGGCTGAACATGCTTTTCTCTGCAATATCTCCAGGAAATTGGCTCAGGGTGAAGGAGAAGTGCAGAGATGGAGGAGGGCAGGCAGCACCAAGAGGTCCCCTCCAGCTGGCATGTCTTTTCAGGCAGGATGCAAGGTGGGCTCACAAAGGCAGAAGGAGATGGGCTCTTTTTGCAGAGACAAGGGGTTAGTTCAAAAGATATAAGAAGGCAACCAAAATTAAGCTACCTAGAGAGAGCAGTGAGATGTTTGGGGGCTGGTTTAATGGCTGAACGATGCTGAATGTTGATGCACAGAGGAAGGTTTCCTTCGGCTCTGCCCCTACTTCACTTTTGGTGGTGGAGCTGTGATTCCTATGTAGGTATCTTTGATGGCAGAAGCAAAATTGTAGAGGTAACAGAGAATTGGACTGCTGTTGCTGCTGAGCACAGGTAAGTTTGAACTCTTGTCATGTAGTAGAAGATATGTGGTTTTGGTAGGACAAGAGGAAATGGGCACAAACTTGAACATAAGAATTTCCATCTAAACATGAGGAAGAACTTTTTCACATTAAGGGTAGCAGAGCCCTGGAAGAGGCTGCCCGGGGAGGTGGTGGAGTCTCCTTCTCCAGAGACATTCAAACCCCACCTGGACACGTTCCTGTGCAGCCTGCTCTGGGTGGACCTGCTTTGGCAGGGAGTTGGTCCAGATGGTCTCCAGAGGTCCTTTCCAACCCCATGCCATTCTGTGATTCTGTGGTGGTGTGAGGTAGTAGTTTTAGCCAAGTCTCTACATCCAGACCATCACAGGGGAGGAGAGGGACCGAGTCCTTGTGTCATGTTTTGGAGATGGGAGAAGGAAGGAACAGCAAACCCGGATGCAGGATGTCACAGAAACCAGGTGCCCAATTTTTTGCGGTGGCTACAACCCAAGGAGAGGACCTTCCCTGCCCTCCCCAGCTGAGAACAAGCATTGTGAGCAAATGTCCCTATGCTGCTCGGATGCCTGGAGATGCCCACTGCAGAGGAAGGACTTGTACCAAAATTTCTGCAGACTCTTTACATGCCACGCTCTCCTGACAGAGTGAAATGTGCTTTGGTTGGCATTCCCTGGCACAAGCAAAATGAGCTGGTGACACACAGAAGGATCTTGGGTACAGGGCTTGCCTGTGCTCCAGGAGTTTCCAGCTGAGGATGGTGCAGGTGGGTCTTCTTGGTCTTCTCTGAGATACTGAGCCAGGCCACATGGGCTTCTTCTCTGCCTGGCCTGCCTTTGAGAGCTAATGGAGGTTCATCAGAGGGTTTCTGGGAGATATCAAGCTTGCCATCATTATATTTGGTTCTAATATTGATGCAAAATGTAAAAAGCTAATCAGCCAGCCCTGTCTGCAACTGATGGAAGAGGTAATTTCAGCACTATCTGCTTTTCATAACATTTAAACGTTTAGTCTGGGGAGAGGTGGTCAGAGGTGGAAAAAAGCCAATCCAAGCGAAAAAAAATAAAATACTAACTCCTCCACTGCCAGGAGGCCATAACAGATCATTGCTGTTCCTCTGAGGCAAATCCAACTTTTCCAGACCCAGACCTCCTCCTGGATTGTGGGGGATGAGGAGCACCGAGTCCTCTCTCCGCAGCAGAGCTCAGCTCCCGGCAAATGACATGTTCGCACACGAATGCTGGTTTGTGGTGGGGAAGAAAATAGATATCTCCAGCCAGCAGCTGTCCCCGAGGAGGGGCTCTGAGAGGACATGGGCTGTGCTAACTACAGCCACGTATCCGTAACGAGAAGCGCTGTGGGAGAGAAGAGCAAGGTGGGTGGGGGCTGGTTTCTCAAGCCTCGTAGCGTGGGGAATGGCCAAGCAGAGCTCTCTTGAGGGTCTGGCTGGGCAAATAGAGGAAGCAAATGGGGCCCCATCACCTCTGCATCTCTCGTTAGCCTCTGGAGCTGCCGCATCCCAATGAGCCCCCCACGGCTCATCCCATTAGCTCTATTTAAGGGCTGGGAAGGGGTTTGTTTATCCAGACATTGGGAGCAAAACATGATTACTTTTTTTTTTTTTTTTTTTCAGTCAGGGGCATCTTATTTTAGGTTAAGGAAAACAACAAGGAAAGGAAGAGCAAATATAACTCCCCAGGAGACAGCAAGCCTGCTGTGTCTGCCTCGGCAAGGACCTGTGCCTTGGATGTCTGTAAAACTCAAACCACTGACGTCCTGCAGAGGGGAGAGAAGTCAACAACTCTCCACGGCCACGCAGCCTACAAAGAGGGAAAATTCAAAAGAAACATTAACCAGGAACAAGTCTCTGGGCTGAGAACCAAGAGATCTGACACTGCTTCACCAGTTCTGGCTGAGAAGAGCTGTGGGGTGACTGGGAACAAGCCCAGTTCCCTCCCAGCATGTCTGCTCCCTGTCCTGCTCTTTGGCTGTTTGAACCAAAGAGCCTGGACAGGCACTGGATCTCTAAATGTACCTCCACACACTTACAATATGAAAACCAAACCCAGCCATTTCTTCCCACTGTAATGTCACCCACCTCTAGGAAAGCTCCTCCAGAGTTTCGAGGGCTGTTCCTGCAGTTGGAGCCACTTGGCTTTTGTGGCAAGGTGGAGAAAATCTGGCTTCCCTTTGGAATCTGATCATTCATTTTTTTATCTCGAGCCAGGCTGTTGGAGAACTCTGAGTATGGATGAGGATGCATGAAGGTCCCTTCACCTACATGAAAGGGAGAACGTGGGTGCTTGCTCTGAAGATACAAGAAAATAGGAGCTCACAGAAAGGTAAGAGAGAGGCAAAGAGAGATCCAGGAATGAGGGGAATGGAAGAAACACTTGGACATTTTCTAGGATGTGTTACACCAGAGGACATTTGTTTATCATAGAACCATAGAATCACAGAATGTTTTGGGTTGGAGGGGATCTTAAAGACCATCTAGTTCCAACCCCCCTGCCATGGGCAAGGACACCTCCCATTAAACCAGGTTGCTCAAAACCCCGTCCAGCCTGGTCTTGAACACCTCCAGGGATCCATAACTTCCCTGAGCAATCTGGGCCAATGTCTCACCACCCTCAAAGTAAAGAATGTCTTCCTAATATCTAACTTAAATCTACCCTCTTCCAGTTTGAAGCCATTACCCCTCATCCTATCACTACATGCTCTTGTAAAAGTCCCTCTCCAGCTTTCTTGTAGGCCTCCTTCAGATACTGGAAGGGTCTCTAAGGTCTTCCTGGAGCCTTCTCTTCTCCAGGCTGAACAACCCCAACTCTCTCAGCCTGTCTTCACAGGAGAGGTTCTCCAGCTCTCTGATAAAACTAAAAGCCCTGCAATGCATCAGTTTTGAGGTCATTTGCTCTGGACAATGTGGCAGTATGCCCCTTGATGCCCCACTGCCAGCAGGCGATGAGTTCAGTCACTGTGTGCAACTCTTGTTGAACAGCAGGAGCAGAGTTGTTGGAGTACCCAGAAAACCTGTGGTCCTGGGGAACGTGGTGCCCCGTCTGCTGAAATGGCTGTGCCACAATGGGACCTGTCACCTGGCTGCTGGGGTTGAATGTGAGTGGCAGGATTTGTCACTGACATTTCAGCAGGGTCCGGCTCTCAGGTAAGCACCTAACAAGGCTCAGAGGGAAGAGGAAAGAGGACAATAACACTAATAGCAGCAGCCATCCCTAATATGATGCTGGCCTTCTCCCTAATTGCCTTTTCCCCGCTTTGTTCCTCCAGTGCATTGACAAAACAATGGGTTTAGAAACGTCAGCAGCAAAAGCCACATAACTGCACCAGCTTGTGGTGCTGGATTTTCTTTGCCTTGTCCATCAGGTCATACTTACCCATGTCTGATAGCCCAGGGCCATCACAAGTCTCTTCCCCCCAGGGGGACATCCAAAACATCTTTCTCTCTGGCTCCAGGTTGGGTTCCCAAAGGGGACATAGACCTTATGATGGTGGTGGCCAAATGCCTGGCACCTCACTGCAAGTCCATCAGTGTGGGACTCCATTGTGTTTGCTGTAGCCCCAGTCCTTGGCTGTGCTCCCACCTGGGGCTCAGCCCAGCACTGTAGATGCCCTGTACGGTGCCCATGAAAGCCAGAAGAAAAGGCTGGTGGGTGCTGGGAAAAGGGCACCTTCTGCTGCTTTGGGGTGTGGATCAGAAGGGACAATTTTCATAACAGCCAAGCCCAGCTCTGCCACAAAATCTGGCTACAAGCTGCTGTGGCTGCAGAGTGTTAATTTTGGAGAAGAAAAGGCAGGATCAGCAGCCGATGAGCTGAATTGTTTTGTTAAATAGGAGGTTTCCATGTCCACGGCCTCTCTGGCTCCCCGCTGCACCCTCAGGCTTTGCAAAAATCAGGGATTACTGCTGCCCCCGGATCTGTGGGGTCTTCAGCCCCGGTACCTCGTGGTGCACATCTGCTCCGGGGGCTGCTGTGGAAGGGGGTTGGGATGGGCAGGGTGGCACGGCCGTGTCCCCCCCTCCCTGGGCCAGGGGTACCCGTACAATAGGGAGCCTGGGGCATTTCTCATAGAGGTGCCAGTGTGAGCCACAACAGAGGCTGCATTCAGGCTGTGGAGGGGCTCTCCCGGGGTGGCACTTGGGTCCCCGCTGACCCCAGGGTGGGTTTTCTTGGTTAAATAAAATGCTGGAGAAAAAAAACCCAAGCAAAACCACACAACACCCCCCTTGCCATGTTTGATGCAGGCCCAGGCAGCTTGATGCTCTCTGGCTGGGGTCAGAGGAGGTGTGTGGTCACCCAATATTCACCATTACCGGGCGATGTGTGGATTTAGGGCAGAAATCTGAAAAATGCGGTGTCTTGCAAGGGATCTGCTGGAGCTGGGAGGAATGTGCTGAAGGCGAAACACGATGGGAAAGTAAATAGAGAGGAGGTCCCCCAAGAGCAGGGAGGAACCCAGCCCAAGGGCCAGAACTCTGGCTCCGGGACTCAGGAAAGAAAGAAAAGAGGCACGGGGAGAGGGGAGGCTGTGGTGGGTTGGAAAAAATGGTTTGGAGGTGGGCTGGGGGAGTGAGATGTCAGGCCATCAGTGCATCCCCACCAGTCCCTGCCCTGCTACCATGAGCGCTGCTCTTCAACGGCATATAGTATCGTGCCACAGGAGATGAATTTTGCCTTAAAAACTTGAGATGGAGAGAAAAGAGGAGCAAGAGATGCCTTAGCCCCAAGCCTGAGGAGGCCCAGCAGCAGTGCTCCTGGGCTGAACTGTCTTGGGTCTAGCCAGAAAGAGAAAGAAAAAAACCACGTGTTTGCTTTTTTTCCCCTAGAAATATGCTGTTGTTTTTTTTTTTTTTTTTTTTTGTTTTTTTTTTTTTTGTGTATTTTCTTGTTTGGTTGTTTTTTTTTTTCAGACAGGAGACACAAACCAAAGCAAACCTTTCTAGGCAAAAAAAAAAAAAAGGAGTTTTGTTTTGATTTTCTCTCCACCTTGTTCGATCAGGGTTTGCTTAGGTCCATGTGCAGGCAGAGTTTGCTCACCACCATATATACTCTTAAAGCTCTTCATACATGGTCAGGCACCTCTGGCCCAGCGTATCTGCTGTTACTGTGAAAACCAGAGAATATATGGACAGCCAAGAGGCACATCACAGACCACTGCCTCCTCTCCCAGAAACAGCCAGTTTTCCAGCTAGTGCTCCTCGAGCAGAAAGGTGTTTATGTGGAGCCATCAAAGTCCACCGCCTGTGGGAAAGCTTGGTGGGGGAGGCAGCTCCCACTCGCAGCATCTCTGGCTGTGCAGCTCCTGGTGATGATGTGGAGCCATCTGAGGTGTGAGGGTGTCACCGCCGGTGGCTCAGCCCTGGCATGGTGGGGGCTGCTGGTGTCTGGTCAGGTTGGGGGTGAAGAGGTGCTGGCCGACCCGTGTCTCTGAGCGTGCTCCTCTTCTCCGCCAAAGACATTATTTCAATACGGCAGTTTCCCTCATGACCTTTCCAGCTGCTGGTTTGAAATGATTTTTTGGCTTCTTGTCCTGGAAGGGATTTGGTGTCAGAGATGAAGTGTCCAAACATTTAACCCCTGCTCTCCCCCATCTTCTTCTTCTTTCCATCAGCACTCGAAGGCCTTTCAGCTGCTCTTGCCTTAAGGCGAGCGGCTCTGAAGAATGGTTCAAGGTACAAGGACCAGACCCAGGTTAAAACCTCACCCAGAAGATGAAGATGTTGATCCTGGAGTGAGGCAAAGTCCCTTGGGCTCCCCACAGTCTGTGGAGAAGAAGCAAGCCCAGAGGCTCCAGACCAGGGTGGACAACAGCCCATAATGATTTTCCCTGCCTCCTACAGGTAAGCTGTTTTTTTTTTTCCCCAGATTAGGTAGAGCATCTTGGAAACCAAAGAGGCCCAAGACCTTTGAGTGGCAGATGACGTAAATCAAGGTCTCGTTTAACCGGTGTGAAACACCAAGGGTGCATCTGTGGTGGACTGGTTTACGCAGGTAATGTTGCTTATTCATGAGCTCCCTAAAATGCTGAATTTGCCTTGAAATTGTTTCCCAAATGTGTGAGTTGAGCTCACCTTTGGGCTCCAGCCCTCTGGGGCTCTGTGTGCCCTGACCTCTGGCTTCCCTGTCTGGCTTGTTGGTCTGTGATGGGACCAGTCCCCTTTCCTGAGCAAAGGAACCCCACAGGGGTTCCTAGAGGGGCATGGGGAAGGCAGTGGAGAAGGCAAAAACAGGGGAAAACAACTTTCCCCTCAGCACCCCCTCCCTTGCAAGTCCTTCCCACTCCCAGCACCATTTCCAGAAGCTTTCCAGGCTTGCAGGAATCTCAGAAGCACTTTGACCTCCTTTATTCTGCCTTGGTAGCACCATACGCTTTATTCTCTTCCTTCAGAACTCATCGTAACTATGCGGGGGATGTTTTTGAAACATCAATTTCTCCCCAGGAAGCAGAGAGCTGCTGCCTGGCCATAGCAGACACAGAAAATATATACAAACACACGGAAAGGCACAATTTCGAGCCCTGAATTCAGCCCAAGTGTGAGGAACTTTATGTCTTTATGAAGGAACCGTTGTGCGATTCAAAGTCCCAGATGTAAACAACAGCAGTAGGCAGTGCTCAGGAAAGGTTACAAAACCCGAGACGTGGTTATTGAAGTCTTTGAATGATCCATCAAAGGCGGCAATACGCTCAGAACTGGTGGAGCTGGGAAAGGCTGCACAGCATAGAAAGTTGGCCGCAGAGGACTTGGAGGAGTTACGTGAATCAGGCAGGAAGGCAGACAAGTGTGGAGATTGTTTTGTGACGGCGATGCTGCTGCTCTTCCTGAGTGTAATTAACACCATGGATATGCAGGTCGAAAACTGGTGACATGCAGGGAAATCGCCTGCTGCATGGACAAGCGAGATGCTTGATAACGTGTAGGTGTGAATGCAGATACATTATGCTCGAGGATGGGAAGGGATCTGGAAAGCTCGCAGGCATGTCTGGGCATCCCCATCTGCCAGGGCTCACTGCAGGGCCTGTCCTGCACCTATGGTTTCCCCACCATAGGGTCAGCAACGGACGTGGCTCCTTCTTCAACTATACCAGGTTGCTCAGAGCCCCGTCCAACCTGACCTTGAGTGTTTCCAGGGATGGGGCATCTCCCACCTCTCTGGGCAACCTGTGCACCAGAGATGGTGCCACCATCTTCAGTGCAAAAAATCTCAGCCTTATATAGAATCATAGAATGGTTAGAGTTGGAAGGGACCTTAAAGATCATCTCGTTCCAAGCCCTGCCCTGGGCAGGGACACCTCCCACCAGACCAGGTTGCTCCAAACCCCATCCAACCTGGCCTTGAACCCCTCCAGGGATGGGGCAGCCACAGCTTCTCTGGGTAACATGGGCCAGGGTCTCATCACCCTCACAGCAAAGAATTTCTTCCCCAGATCTCATCTCGATCGCCCCTCTTTCAGTGTCAAACCCTTCCCCCTTGCCTTATGGCTCCCCTCCCTGATCCAGAGTCCCTCCCCATCTCTCCTGGAGCCCCTTGAGGGACTGGAAGGGGTTTTAAGGTCTCCCTGGAGCCTTCTCTTCTCCAGGCTGAACCCCCCCAACTCTCTCAGTCTGTCTTTATAGGAGGGGTGCTCCAGCCCTTGGATCACCTTCATCTAAATCTTTCCTCTTGTAGTTTAAAACCATTTTACTCCTTGTCCTACCGCAACGGGCCCTATTAAAGCACAAAGGGGTCTGGGACCGTGATTATCGCTCCAAGCTGCTTCTATATTAACATTAAGAAGAGATAATGGCGATGCTAATAAAAGCAGCAGCAACGACAGCAGTGCATGATGCAGGACACGTCTCCTGGGGGAAGGTGGAAAGGCAGCAGACGGCCGGAGGAAACGGGAATGTCCAAAGGCCACCTTGGGAGGGCTGTCTTCGAAAGCTCCTTTCCTACCGGGCTTCCCAGCTGATGAGCACAGAAGGATTTCACAATATTAACTCATTAAGGCTGACAGTGTCCTGGGGGGTGTAAAAGCAACGGGGCATCCTTTCATTTACATCTCCACGGCTGTTTTTCTGAGCGTTGCCAGTGATAGAGACACGGGGAGAGGTGTTTGGGAGCAGGTGCTTCTCCTCCTCCACGTTTTTCCCTTTTTGCCAGCCAAAGTTTTCTGTTGGTGCTGCATGTTGTAGGGCTGTAGCTTTTTGTGCCCGGGAGATAAAACGCCCACCATCTAGCAACTCATTAGCTGTCCTTCGGCAGCATTAGTGGTTAACAGCCCAATTAGTTTCAGTGGTTAAAAAAAGGAGATTTTTGCAGACCCAGGGGAGAGATTGTTTATCTTCTGGTATTTCAGACAAAAGCGAAAAGTAGCAAGTTTCTTGTTAGAAACATCAGCAGAAACACGGCCTGCTGTTAAGCAACTTATGGCTAAAACACTGAGCCAAAGTGGCTTTGTTTTGTTTGTGAGTTATGTTAAAAAGTAGTGATTTTTAATGTCGTGAAACGCCTTGTATTATCAATGAGCAGGCACCAAAATGTCTACCAGGATCCTGGTGTCTGTTACCGCTTCTGAGTAGTTTGTTGCTTTGAATATCTGCAAAATTCTGTGTTCAGGCTCAGCATCAGAGTCACCTCCTGCTGTGGAAAGAAGGCAGATTTTATAACGAAGATAAGAATGTGCATTGGGCCTTAAGTCAGGGCAGAACATCGCAGGAATTGCAGAATAACGGTGTTAGAGGTAATGGTGTGCATCTGTCATCTTAAAGCCTTCCACCAGCATCCGGATGATGGTCATCCCTGCCTTCTACCTAGCATATCACAGCTCAGAGTAGGCAGCTTTCACTTGGTAAGGAAAGCTCTTTAACCAATTTCTGGGTCTTGGCTCTCAAGGATTGGAGCAAAGGCAGGTGGAAGAACACCTGAAGTCCATGTCCACGTGGTTGGAGACCACCTGGAAGCTGTCCAAAGCATTGCTTGGTGTTTGACTGTGACCCAGATCCCAGCCCTGGTCAGCAACTGAAGCCAAGGACTGAATGCTCCAGGACAAGCGTTTTCTGCTAGTGATGCTGCACACTTTGCTAGATTCATGACGTGTTGGTAATCTCATGAGGAACACTGCTTGCCTCACATTTCCGGACTGAAGAAGGTCACGCAAAGTTCAGGCAAGCTTTGGGAAAATGTTTGAACTTCAGGACGTTTGTATGAACCCAACCTCTGACCTCCTGAGCCTCACATTTTACTAATTCATAAGTACTGAGGGACCAACCCATCTACGTACATGTGTGCGTGCATTGTGGAAAGATGACCAGATTGTTACAAGAACATAAACCAGCAGGGATGTGAGTGCATTATTCCGGCCTGTTATGTCTCAACACTTGGCAGAAGGAGAAGGAACAACCTGGATCTAGATGATGCCTCCAGAAACACGTCCATCCCTGAACAAAATGAGATCTGTTACTGCTAGGACTCCAATAACTCAACCCCTTTGAGGAAATGGTCCTTACACCCTATTTATTGTCTTGTGCCTGGGTCCCCCTGGAGCTATTCAGGCACCATGTACAACAGCGTGCACATTATTCCTGAAAGCATATGGAAGACTGGCTCATTGTTTGAAGAGGGAAGGTGGATTTTATCATTGTGGCAGTGAGCTGGGGATGCGATCGCCAGAACACAAAGGTGGCCTGGGGGGTTTGGTGTGGGCTTGGAGGGACCCTTCTGGCTTTTGAGAGGTTGTGGCTCTCCTCTGGCCCTTTTTCTCCTGTCCTGAGGGCTCGTGCCCCTCAAAACCAGAAATCAGAATCGCAAGTTATTTAAAGGTTGCACTCTGTTGTGCATTTATATACGTGTATGTAAATGCCAAAGGATTGATGGAAACAGGGAAAAGGAGGAAGAGCAGAGTGGGGTTTACATTTCTGCAAGATCCTTGCAGGGCAGAGAGGGGGATGCCCAGCAGCAGGTGCCACCGGTGCCCAGGAGCAGGAGATCAGAGGGCTGGGGACTGTGTCCTCCAGCAGCAGCCCCCGCTCAGCCTGGCACGCTGCTTCCCAGCTGATTTCGGGGTCCTTGGCCACCATCCCTGGCAGCTCCACAGGGAAACTGTGCTGCATCTGGCCCCGCAATCTGACCACCGAGCTCGGTGAAGCATCGCTAGCATGTGGCCAAATGTGCTCATCCCACCCGGAAAGGGGGTATGGAGATGAGAGGAGGAGAGATGCTTAAAAACGGGAAGTTAAAAAAACCCTTTCCGATGGGCCCCGTTTCCTGCTTTTCCACTCAAAAGCAGAGTGCAGGGAAGGGAGCAGCAGTGTTTCCCGACAGCTTGCTCCCGGTAGCTATAGAAACTTAAAACACAGCCACAGTAACACAAATACATCTCTTTGCTGGAGCTTCCTCCCCTTGTGGGCCGGGGCTTTTCCCTGACATGAGTCCTCCCAACCCTGCAAGACCCCAGGGAGCCTCAGCCTGGGCTCTGAAAATTTTTTGGGCCAGTTATGAATGAACAGCGTAATTTATTTTTTTTTTTTTAAGTTGGAAAAGGAGAGGCGGGGAGGCCAAGCAGGGAATATTGGGGGACCAACAGGCACTGAACTCAGGGCAGAGCTCCAACCCTAAATATAGCATTTGTGACAGCAACAGCATCAGAGCAGCTACGAGTTTGCTACCAAAGGGATGGATATATCGGAGCAGAGAGGCTGCTGGGAGGGCAGGGATGCCGGAGAGCGGCGGATGCCAGGAGCAGCTTGTTGGCAGAGTCCTGGTGGCACCCTCCTGCCTGCAGGTCTGCCAGGCTGGGCTCTGGCTCGGATCCGTGCGGCTCTGTGCCACGCCGTGAGCATCCCAATGGCTTTCAGGCTTCGCTGCACACCACGGGGCTCGGCGACCTGCTGGGACAATGTGGGTTCCCTCCATCATGCCTGATGGGCTGAGATGTCTGCTGAGATGATTAGCAAGGACACAGGTGGAGGAGAAGGGATGATTTTTTTTTTTTTTTTTTTTCTGTTCTCTGGCTTTTCAGGAAATGTGGCGAGTGACAGGACCTTAGGAGACATCCATCCTGATGCACATTTCCACGTTCAGATGTGCCCTACAACTCAGCATCCTTGTTTTTTCCCAGATTAGCGACAAAATGGGACAGAGAGACACCTGAAAAGTAAGTGCCATGTGAACTACGTACTTCATTGTTTGATTTCCCCACCCCCCAGCAAACAAATAAATAATCAGAGCCTACTAGACATGGGATTTGGGGGCCACCTGCGTGTCAGCAGATTACTCTGCTCTTGATCTCGCCCGCCACTACGTGCCAAACCATGGTGGCCCTTTTGCAATCCCCTTGCTGGGAGTTGCCTTCAGCTGCTCGGGCTGGCCCTGCAGCAGCAGGTGGGGGCGTCAGCACAGCACCCCATTTTAGAATCATAGAATGGTTAGGGTTGGAAGGGACCTTAAAGATCATCTAGTTCCAACCCCCCTGCCCTGGGGAGGGACATCTCCCACCAGACCAGGTTGCTCAAAGCCCCATCCAGCTTGGCCTTGAACACTTCCAGGGATGGGGCAGCCATGTCTTCCCTGGGCAACCTGTTCCAGTGCCTCACCACCCGCACTGTAAAGAATTTCTTCCTAATATCTAATCTAAATCTCACCTCTTCCAATTTAAAACCGTTTCCCCTTGTCCTTTCACTATACTTCCTGACAAAGAGTCCCTCTCCGTCTCTCCTATGGGCTCCCTTCAAATATTGAAAGGCCGCTATAAGGTCTCCCCAGAGCCTTCTCTTCTCCAGGCTGAACAACGCCAGCTCCCTCAGTCTGTCCTCACAGGGGAGGTGCTCCATCCCTCTGATCATCTTCGTGGCCCTCCGCTGGCCCCTTTCCAACAGATCCATGTCCTTCCCGTGTTGAGGACTCCAAAGCTGGACACAGTACTGCAGGAGGGGTCTCATAAGCGCAGAGTAGAGGGGCAGAATCACCTCCCGTGACCAGCTGGCCACGCTTCTCTTGATGCAGCCCAGGATGCAGTTGGCTGAATTTTCTGCCCTTGAATATTGTTCATAGGAAGTAATTTGGTTTAAAGGGAGCTTACGGCTTTTGGTATTGGTTGGTTGGTTGCTTTTCTAGGGCTAGCGAAGAAAAATGGGATTTTTTTGCCCTTGTAAGGGACTAACAGGTGGGTTTCCCATCAGCATGGACCCTCTGTGTGTGGATGGTGCTTGGGTGGGCTCCAGAGGAGACCTTGTTCTGTGTTCTTCTGCTGCTGCTGGTGAAGAGGCAGTGCTGCTGGTGGTGGGCTTCCAGTGGACACCACCATGTGGCTTCCCCTGCAAAGTTCTGCCCATGAAGGAAGGAGAAACACCCACCCTCATCCCCCCATCCACCCCATGGCCTTGCAAAAGGCACTGCCCTTCTCCCAACCCTTTGGAAAGGGGCACCATCTTCGTAACCTTTAGAGGGACACTAAGTGTAGTTCCTTACCCAGGGTTAGAGTGTGGTGTTGTCAGAGAAGGAGGGATGCGAGGACCCCAGAAGAGGTGAGGCAGGAAGAGTAGATCAGCATAGAAGGAGATCAGGTGTGGACCACAGAGGATGAAATGACAACGTTGCAGGAGCTGGTGTACAGGAGAGCATCTCCCATATGGCCATTGCCTAAAAATAGGGCTGTTTCCGCAGCTGCCTGCAGTGTCTGTTCCCATGCATTGCTGCACCACTGCCAGGAAGTTTTTCCTAATAATTTTCCTAATTGATGTCTTTCTCTGCTTCAGATAAAGCTGATTTCCTCCTCTCGTAGCCACGGCGGATGCGGAGAACAATAGGTACTATGCCTGCTCTGCCCACCCGTTGTGACGGGGACTCTTATCCTGCTTCCTTAGCCCTGGTGCCCAGACCTCCCCTGGAAATGGGGCAGTGAATGAAGCAAATGAAGCAAATTCAGAGAACCCACCCAAGGGGAAAAAAAAAGCCACTCCAAAGAAGTGATTTGGAAAATAACTTTGCAAAGGAATGATGGAAAGCAGCAACTGAATGAAGAATGATGTTTACAGGACAGAGAAATACACATAGATATCCAGAGCACAACTTTTATAAAATTAATAGAAATAGAAGAATCTCATCACTGGCATTTCTGTGAGCATCAGGAGTCAAGAAGCAGCTGAGAGTGACCAAGAGGGCAGAGGAGAATCATGACCAAGCTTCGTGTGTTGTGCTGCCCTGAGCTGAGAAAGGAAGATGCTGCTCAGGGAAACTGCAGCTGAAGGAGCCCTTTGCAGGGCAGAGAACCTGCTTTGGAGACCCAACCAGGGATGCAAAGCTGCTTATTGCGAAAGACGCAGCTGAATGTATCCAATTATCACTCTGTCTCTGGGTAAAGTAGACAAAACCTGAGCTTGGTTGGTTTTTTTTGCTTTTGTTTTTGGTTTTTTTTTGTTTTTAAATAGCAGATGGTGAAAAAGTCTGCAGCCCCCAATTCTTTAATCCTTCCTGCGTTGGCTGTTGTTTCCAGACCATGTCTGGTTGCTCTTTCCTGAACTGGCTCCAGCTCGTCTGTATTACCCTTAAGCTGTGGTGCATCGCAGGGAGCTGAAGCATCCTGCAAAAAAGCAGAGGTGTCACCTCCCACAGATGTCCCCAAGGGTGGCCCTTGCGCCTGCCCTTTTCCCTCACGACCAGCATCCCAAGCTGGATCCCACCACAACCTCCTCAGGTATTTTTGGGAGATATATAGACCTCTCCAAAAGCTATTCCCTCACTTGGAATTGGGCATTAGTTATCCATCCAAAACACAGCTTTTTATTTCTCTGTTCTTACTGAATTTTGCCTAGCTCACTCAAAATAAATGCCATGAATTTATTAAGATTTTTTTTCTTTTCTAATTATCTGCCTTCCAAAAACCTTGCAGATCTCATATCCCACAGTTATCTGTACGTTTTATAGCACACTCTTTAGTCTCTCATCTGGGTTCCTAACTCAAATGTTGGGTATCTGGGGACTGGGTGCCTCCTCGGATCCCCCCGCAGCCTGGCAGGGAATATCTGATAACAGCTTGCTGAGCACAGGTTTTTTTCCCCTCCTTTGTGCCCCCCCCCGCCCCCCCCCGTTCCCCTTTATAACCTCACCTGGATCAGGTTTCCCTTGTTTGTTTGCAAAGTTGTCAGCCCAGACCCTGCCAGGAGGTTCCCTGGAGTGAGGATCTGTCACAGCTACAGCTTCCCTCCATCAGCCGGGCTGGTTTTCTTGTCAAAGAGTGAAAAAGAATTGACAGGAATTTGCTCTCGAAAAAATCCCTGTTGGCAATTTTTCTTCCTCTTATTTCCCTCTGATCTAATGCTTCTAAATTGCTTAACAATTTGTACCGGTAGCTTTCTGCGTGCTGAGATCCAGGTGCTGCCCAAATATCACCGTCGCATTTGGGTCTTCTTTCCCTGATCCCAAACTGATGGGATCAGTTTGGCACATTTGATTCTTCACTAATTCTTCGGTCAGTGAAAGCTGGAGGGGGCAAGAGACATCAGCTCCCCACACATCCTGCTGCCACACCTATAGATTTGGAGGCCCACCTCCCCGCCGTGGAGGCAGTGCCCGCCGAGGACATTTGGGAGAAGCTCCCTGCTCTCTGAGGATGCAGCAGAACCTTTCAATGCGGTGTCAGAGGTTAATTGTGTTTAGGTATTTGGAGCTTGGCAACATTTATGAAGGAGGGAGAAAACATAAGGGACCGGCGTATGGTCTCAACTGCTCCATAACGATGTCAGCTGAGGAAGATTTACATAGGAGCTGGAGCATATGGCATGCTTTATCGCTGCCATCATCTGCCAGGACATGTGCCGTCACCTAATTACACACCCACATTTCGTCTTCTCTCCTTTCCATCTCCTCTTATTTCCTGCAGAGGCATCAGTGCTGGGTTTTTTAGAGGGAGCACTGAGTGGTGCTCCATCAGAGCGACGGGACAGCCCGGCCTCTGGGCTGTGGGAAGAGGTTTCCCTGCAGGGATCTCCTGGGTTTGGTCTCTACTCGTGCTGGTTGGTGTCTGAGAAGCTAATGCACTTCTTAGCTCCCATGTGGCTAAAATCCAGCTGGACTGACTCCTGGGGAGATAAAAGGCAGAGGATAAGAGCAATCAGAGAAAATAGATGTCTATTTAACATGACTCCTGTTCCAAGGTGACACTCTGTTCTGCATCGTTCCTACATGCTTGTCTAACTTGTTCTTATAGATTTCCAGTGACGGAAACTCCTTTGCTTCCCCAGCTAATCTATACCTCTGCTTAATTAACTTTGTCATTAGAAAGATTTCCTCAAGTCTCACCCGAATGTGCTGCACTTTAATTCACCACTTCTTGACCTACCTGTGGTGGACGTGGAGAACTGTCTCCAAAGGGCTATTGTATCTCTGGGGACTATCAGGAGGTCTGGGTGGTTGTCCCTCAATCTTCTATCCCCATTTCCTTCAACCTTAGATAAAATTTCCTCCACCTCTGATCACCTCTATTTCCCTCCTTTGGGCTCTGCCCAGTTTGGTTGCATCCTCCTGCGATGGTAGTCTCCAGTTGAGACCTTGCCAGTGGTGAGCCATACCAAAGGAAGACTCCATGTGTCTTAAATCCAACAATTGTGTTAATTCATCCCATTTTTAATGGATTTTTTTTTTTTTCAGGAAAGAAAATATCAGTGGCCCTCATGACCCCATGATATCAGTGAAGAGGGGACAGATATTGCAGTGGAGAAGACAGGATCTGCCCATCGTGGTGGGATTTCTGACTGCCTGCAGCCGTGGCCTATCAGTTTGAGAAAAAGCATTTCCAAACTGGAAAAAAAATATATATATTTCATGATCCAAATGTTTTGCATTTGGAGTTTGATTTCAGTGGTATTTTCAGACCTGCTTTGGTTTTAGTGCGTCTCGTTTTGCAGGGATGAGAACATTTTGTGCTGATGGAATTGTTCGGCTTAATTGCATGCTAAAAGCATGTTGATGTTTATATTATGTGAGTATTAATTTTAATCTCCAATATTAATCAGCAGCAATGCAAACAATGCATTGAGCATTATCTTTGCCAGGTTGTATTTGTTTATAATTTAATATTTACAACAGGTGTTTAATACTTTATATTGTGTGATAATGTTTCTCTGTTATTGTTCATCAGGGACAGGAAAAGAAATTAAGATTTTAAACAGCAGCAAGGGAGTTCAGATTAAACACCAAGAGCATTTTTTCTTATGGGGAGGGCAGTGAAGCACTCAAGCATTTTGTGGGGATGGTGAGGAACCCCTGTGACCTGAGTGTCCCCAACCCACGCCGCTGCATCGGGATGTCCCTTCAAGTCTCTTTTGTCCCTGTTTGTCAAGTTCCCTATTTTCCCCATGGGGAAGGGAAACTCCAAAAGTGGCAGCTTGGGGGAGGCATTTCTGATAAAATGTCCCTGAAAACTCATAGATTTGTTTGTCCTAAAAGATCCATTTTCTTTATTTGGTAGAAAACGAAGAGGATTAAAGGCAAGATCTGGATGGGCTAAAATTTGCTTTGATTGGGATGTTGGGGTCATTGAAGTAGTTTATACATGAACTGCCCAGAAAACCACGGTCCAGTTTCTCCTGCTCCCAGAGTCACCCAAAATTTATCTGTTTTCTCCCTGGCAAGACTGAAGACCACGTATCTGAAGGTGGATGACGGCGTGTGCCTGAAGATGAAGGCTAAAAATCTCTGAGGTAAGAAACTGCTTGTATTTTTCGCTTGTGAAACTGGTGTCTGTCCTGCGGATCTGCTGCACACCTGGAGCACCCAAATCAGGCACAGCATGGGAACTGTGACTTTTTTCACCCCAAATTTGAAGGGCAGAAGAACCTGCTACCGTTCATCTTCTGCGTATTAACCTGGAGGACACCCAAATTACTTTTAAAAAAGCAGTGCCCCTTCCTCAGCTGTTTGAGCACTTCCAGAAGTTTTTCCCACTATTTCCTTACCCGGTGTGTCATCTTCTTGGAAGATGCCAGAAGATGACACTGAGCTAAGGAAACCTCTGCTGTGTCCTCTAACTTTCAGAGCTACGGCAGGATAATTTCCTCGAATCTGGCTCTCGATTTCCAGCCTGAAAACAGGTTAATCCACCCTGTCTTCTTCAAAAGGTATTTTGAGATCTCATGGCAAGAGTTACATAAGAGCTAAACAGCATTGTTATTTTTCACAACTTAACCACGCTTTTGACATTTTTTGACTTTTAAATTAGAAAAGGGTTTTTCTTTTTTTTTTATTATTATTATTTTCCAGGAAGCCATTTAGTTAAATTATATTTTAATAGTGTTTCAACAGACTTTAGTACAGGAAATAAAGTACTCAGAAGTTATACACCTAAGCGCTGATTTGCATTATATTTCCCCACAAAAAAAAAATATATTCGTTGTTGCTATGAAACCAGAAGTTTTGCTTAGATCAGATCATTTTGTTCTCATGTCATGGATAAAGGAACTGAATGAACAATGCACCGCTAATGGCTTTCACTTTAAATCTACTTAAAGAAACCTTTCACCTCCCACACTTTCCAAACAAATAAGGTCTTTTTGAAATGGTTTTGGTAAGTTTAGTGCTCCTGAAAGTGCCTTCTGTAGCACGGGTGGGAGAGGCGAGAGGGGTGCTGGGGCTGCGCGTTGGCCTGGTAATTTGAGTTTTGCAGTGATTTATGCCCCAATTAAGTCAAGGAGTGTTTTTTCCCCTCTGTGGTAGTGAGGGGGCTCTGAGAGTCCTCCTGCTCCTGGGTCCTGAGCCCCGGTGGGAGCCCAGCCTGGCACCAGGATGTTGATGGTGAGATGTCAATATGATGAGAATATACTTTTTGGTTGAACAGCTTTTTCTGGTTGCCGTTTTGAAAAAAACTGTAGTTATGAAAGATTCACCTGACTCCCGGAGCTGAGTCTTTCAGAGAAAAAAAACCAAAAAAAAAAGAGGTGAAATGCTGTGAAAAAATTGCCTTTGGGTGACAATGTGCCTGGCTGTGGGCAGGCAGGTCCTCTGTTTCTTTGTGTCTATGTCCTAGGTGCATGTATCTATATCTATATGTATACATATAGATAAAAATGCATATTCATACATGCTGTAAATGTAAATATACATGTACTCTATGTAGCTTTAACTTTAACAAAAATTTTTGAATATATGTATGTGGGCCTGTGTGTATATATATATATACACACACTGTCTTTTTTATCTCTCTCTATATATACACACGTAAGCATATTCCTGAAAAAGGGCTTGAAGAGAGAAAGTTTCTCTTGCTTTTATTCTCCTTTACTTCTAATTGTGGATGATGGATTACATTTATATGGTTTCCTCTAATCTCTTTTATTTAATACAAATATATCTCTGTAAGAATTCCTTGGAAGAACTGTGGGCAGAAAGCTAATTTAGCTTTGGGTACTGATTCATATTCCTTCCTCGCTGCAGACATAACAGCTATGGGCTTGTAAAAGCTGGCGTTTGCAGAAAACCCCCACCTGCTTGAGGGAGCAGCTCTGGGGTGTCTCGTGAACCCCCGTCTTCCCCCTGTTATCAGCAGGAGGGTGGCTGCAAGAATAGTGCTTGTGTAACAGCCCATGAATGGGAAAGGAGATGCCGCAGCCAAAAGTGGAATGAAAGTCTCTTTTTAGCTGCTGAACAGAAGATAGGAGTTAAAATATGCAAGTCCGCGATAGAGCCAGAAAAAAAAATGTGGGCTTTGTTAAAATTAACCAGTGAGGGCTGTTCTCCATCCTCCCGCCGCCGCAGTAAACACCACTGCTCCTCTCCAAACAGGAGCTTATTTTGGGGTTCACCTTGTGCAAGCTTCGACCCTGCCATCCTGATTCTTGTGTTGGAGGCAGTGGGTGCCACTAACTGCAAAAAATCTCCCCAGCTAACCCTGGTATGTGTGTGTGTATATATATTATATATATATATATATATACACTTACAAGTCTCTAGCAGCTCTGTTTGCAAAATAAACTTTCACTCTGTGAACTAAAAAAAAAAAAAAAAGGTGGTAAACTCGAAGTTGTTTGGAGCGAAGTGATGCCATCTGTAAAAGCAGAATGTTTCTAGAGCTCCTGTTGCTGGCACAGGTGTAAGTCATGTCCTGAATTACCTGCTTCACTAATGCAGCGCTCGTGGCCAATTTAGGTTTAGACTGAGTTTGCGGGGAGCCTGAGAGAACAGCCCTGAATATGAACCTTATTTCCACCATGGCTGCTTTAAAAAGGAGCATCATTAACTACGATGTAGCTCATTAAAGCGGGGATGAAAGGAGAGGGCAGCTCAGAGCGAGGGGAATTAACCCAGCAGGGAGCAGGGAGGGATGGAGATGAAGGGGGGTGTAATATCCAACGTGTGGGGCTCCAGGAGCAGGTGGGTAAAAAACGTTTACAGGTAGCCCCTAAAATTTTGGGAAATGCTTTTTCTATTCAGGCAGCAGGATTTACCAAGGTGGGAGATAGCTGTGAGTAATTTGGGATAAGCCCTGTGCTGCACATAAGCCACAAATTCAAATGGGTTGGTTTCAAGCTTTTTGCAAACTCTGGCATTAAGCTTCCAGTAGTTATACTGGTTAAACTGGTGGTCTTGTATAGGTACAGAGGAGACAGCTCAGGGTAATGTGTCACCTTTCCCTGTTGCATCCTCAAAGACAAACTCTCATAAGAAGGGAGTCCTCAGTTTTTGGGGCAGGAAAGGAGCAAGACCCACATCTCTCCGCTTGAAACCAGCACTAATTCCCAACTGGTTTGGATGGGAGCAGGAGGGGGATTAGAGGATGTACAATATGGAGCTGTAGTGATCCCAGTGAACTTTGGGGTTTGTCGCACCGGGGTGTGATACACAGCCTGGCTGTTTATACCTTCACTAGGTTGAATTAGCATCATTATCCCTTTACGAATGAGTAGAGATTACCACGCTGCCTCTTAAAAAAAAAAAAAGCAATTACCGTATCTATTGGGCAGTACATTAAATGACACCGTTTAATTACAGCCTAATTTATCTCTGAATGAAAAATATTTAAAATTGCTGTACAGTATATTATTCCATTTAATTACGGCAAATCTCTGTCCGTTGGCTGCCACAGATGAGCTCAGTTGGCAAGGAGGCTGCATGCACCAGCGAGCGCTTTTCTCTCCTCTGCCTGATGAATCAGCTCCAAAAGCAGCCCCAGCAGCCTGATTTCTGCCTTTGGTGGCCTTTCCGAGCTTCGGTGGAGGTGAGATGTTTCCCAGCCATCCCCAAATAAGCAGGGCTGAGTTCAGCATCACTGCTGCTGAGCCCTCCTCGGGAAGTCCCCCTGCATCCTGGGCTGCATCCCCAGCAGTGTGGGGGGCAAGGGGGGGGATTCACCGCTCTGGGGAGACCCCCCTGCAGTGCTGCCACCAGCTCTGGGGCCACCAACAGCAGGAGGACATCAAGATCAGGTTGGGTGGGGCTTTGAGCAACCTGGTCTAGTGGAAGAGGGATTGAAACTGGATGATCTTTGAGGTCCCTTCCCACTCCAACCATTCAATGGTTCTAATTCACACTTCTGCAGGTGCTGGAGCCCTTTGGAAAGCTCATGCCAAAAGGTGTGCCTCATCTTTGGAAAAGGCCTCACCGTATTTCCACAGTAGGCACTACAAGAGGTCAGCTTTGGGGCTGTTGCGGGAATCCCAAATCAAGCTGATACAGGGCTCAAGAAGAGGCTGGAACATCCGTAAGGGATGTGGGATGATATCCCAGCCCTACTGAGATCAAGGAGGAGTTGATGACTGTGTCCCTGGGGTTAGGGTTTCTCTTGGGGCTCTGGTGAGGTCTCCAAAGTTAACTCAGAGGGAAGCCAAGCTGAAATCCAAGAGTGGTCCATCCTTTTAGTCCCTTAGCAGAGTTACGTCATGCCCCAAAAGTTTATATTTCACAAAATTCCTTGTGTTTTCAGCCACAGAAGCTCAATAAATGAAATAATCATGGGAAGATTTGCCAATTTGGCATAAATTTGGGCAGAAAGAGCTGTTGCTGTGAGCCAAGGAACAGATAATTTGCAGTCCGTGCTGCTAACCAGTCACAAGAAATGCGCCTGTTTTATGCGTGTGTGACTAATGGGCCAGTAAAATAGGGCTTTAAAATAAATAAATAAAATGGCTGTGCCCCTGGTCATACGCTCTGGGTTTAGATTGAGTTCTGTCATGTCCCATTTAGCCATGCCACGTCTGAAGCAGGAGGGTGCATGAGACACCGGGGCAGCGAAATTATTGCAGAGTTTAAACAAGCCCTTCTTAATTTGACAAGAGAGAGAGAGAGAAGATTCAATTATTAAATTGAATTTATAAAGCCACTCCTGGCAAGGTCTGCTGTCTGAAAGGGCAGACATGGATGTGATTGTGCGTTGCCATCGGAGGATCATAGGATGGTTTGGGTTAGAAGGGACCTTAAAGATCATCCAGTTCCAACCCCCTGCCATGGGCAGGGACACCTCCCACCAGACCAGGTTGCTCCAAGCCCCATCCAGCCTGGCCTTGAACCCCTCCAGGGATGGGGCAGCCACAGCTTCTCTGGGCAACCTGGACCAGGCTCTCACCACCCTCACACCAAAGAAGTTCTTCCCCAGATCTCACCTCAATCTCTCTTCTCTCAGTTTAAAACCATTCCCCCTCAAATTGTGGCTCCCCTCCCAGATCCAGAGTCCCTCCCCATCTCTCCTGGAGCCCCTTGAGGAACTGGACGGGGGTCTAAGGTCTCCCTGGAGCCTTCTCTTCTCCAGGCTGAACCCCCCAACTCTCTCAGCCTGTCCTCCCAGCAGAGGGGCTCCAGCCCTCCCAGCATCTCCGTGTCCTCCTCTGGACTCTAACAGGTCCGTGTCCATTTTCTATCTAAATATACATATATAGATATATCTTGTAATATATAATATTCTTGCAATTCTTGCCGAAGGCAGATATTCCCTGTGGCCAGTTGGGATCATGGCAGACCCTTAGCTCTTCTCTTTTAGCCCAGCAGAAGAGGAAAGTGCCTTTTCCATCAGCGGTGAGAGCCGGCGGCGGTGCCAAGTGCCCGACCGACGGGGTGTTTTGCCGCTGCCCGCCTGTTTGCACAGAGCTGTGGGAAGCAGGAGAGAGGATTTCATGGCTTTGGGAATACAAAGGGCAAACGCTGCCGAAACAATAACACTTTTGTGCAGCAAACCAGAAGATGTACAGCTGCCCAGTGGAAACCTTTTTAAATATACGATGGCCGTTAAACATACAGTCACAGCCTTGCAATGCGCAGCGCGAGAGGAAGGTTATTTCTATTATTCTGACTTTCTGTGATACTGGCATCTTCTGAGCAGCCTGGAATTGGGCACGAAGTTTAGGGAAGGCTGGGGAATGAACACAGGGAAGGTTCCCACTGCTTTTGCCCTGAGCTACAAACCTTCTTGTGTTAAAGACGTTTTCCTCAAACACAGGTGTTATCACTGCTTCATCCCAGGGCTATGAAATATCCAGGCATTGCATTGCAAAGGGGAGGAAAAACTCCTTTCCAGAAGAGCCACCAAGCTGGTGAGTGGTCTAGAGAACAAGTCATAGGAGGAGAGGCTGAGGGAACTGGGCATGTTTAGTTTGGAGAAGAAAAGGCTGAGGGGAGACCTCATTGTCCTCTACAACTGCTTGGAAGGAGGTTGTAGAGAGGTGGGTGTTGGCCTCTTCTCCCAAGGGAATAATGGCAGGACCAGAGGAAATGGTTCTGAAGTTGTGGCAGAGGAGGATTAGATTAGATATTGGGAAGAATTCCTTTACTGAGAGGGTGGTCAGGCACTGGAACAGCCTGCCCAGGGAGGTGGTGGAGTCACCATCCCTGGAGGTACTTAAGAAACATGTAGACGTGGCTCTTCAGGGCATGCTCTAGTGCCCGAGATTGTTGGTTTGTGTCTGTTTGTGGGGATTTTTTTTTTTGTTTTGGGGTTTTTTGTTTATGTGGGGGGTTTTTTTGTTTGTCTGTTTTTTTTGGTGGTTGGACTCAATGATCTCAAAGGTCCCTTCCAACCATGAGGATTCTGTGATTCTGAGCTCCTCCAGCTCCATGGCAGGGCAAGCCCTGGCCCTAGAGCACAGAACTGAGAACATACTGAAGTCCTGGTGATTTCAGTGCTCGAGTGCTTCGTTGAACTGTTTAGCCTTAAATATATGTTTAAGGTTAGGTATTTTCATGCCCGGGACCTGGCACTAACAGACACATCAGCACCTGGCAAAGGGTTTTTGTCACCAGGATCTCATAGCACTTCACAAAAGGGGAATGAGGTGCTGGTCTGCCTTTAGCAAAGGGTGAAGGAAAGAAGAAAAACGGGAAAGAGAAAGAAAAAATTTAAAAAGGAAAAGAAAAAGGGAAAGAAAATGAAAAAGGAAAAAAAAGCAAAAGGAAGGGAAAAGAAGAAAAATGAAAAAGAAATAAAGAAAAATGCAAAGAAGAAGAAAAATTAAGAAGAAATAAAGAAAAAGAAAAAGGAGAAAAGAAAAAGAAGAAAAAAAAAAGAGAAGGAAGACTGGCAGACTATACTCTTTTGCATGATGCCGCTTTCATGTCTGGGTGGCAGATATGAAAGATGCTAGAGATGGGAAGATCAGACTGAAAGCTTTAGGGCTCATTTGCCCTTAAAAACCACCTGGAAGCATGGTCAGGTGTGAAGCGCAGAACCTACTTGGTTTGCCCTCAGAGCTACTCAGAAACAGCCTGGAAATGCTCTTCTGGACCCCAAATCCTCCTCCATCTGTGGAGAAGATGTTGCACAGCCCCATGAGCTCTGGTACCAGCAGCTCCGTGGTTGTGACATCTCTGAACTCCTCACCAAGTGAAGAAAAATCGGTTTTATTTCTTGATTAAGCAACATTGTTCTTTTTTTTTTTTTTTTTTTTTCCTTCAGCCTGGCAGTTTCTTCTTCATTATGGCTGGGAAAAGGGAACAGAACTACAGACGCAGGAGGAACCTGACAGCGCTCAGCTTGGCGGGGAATCTGGGGCAGTGTTTTGCTCTTAGATCTGTACCACAACTCCTGTCTTTATTAGAGAGGTTGACAACTGAGCTTATTTCTCCGTGTGATAAACCTAGGGTAGTAAAAGGCTGTTCCCAGATGATAATAGCTGGCATATGGGAGTATACACACAGGTAAGCACAGCAGCAGTACCCCCGACAGACACCGTGTCAGCAGGCTGGGCCAAGAGTCTTCCATTCTAATGGGGTGTGAAACGTCACGTGAAATGCACTCACTCAGTGAAAATCAGAGGGAAATGTTGCTTTCGAATGAGCTCTTTAATTAAGAATTTTTTTTAGTTTAAAACTTTCATGTGGTCCCGGAAAAGCAAAAAAAAACCAAAACCAACAAACAAAAAAGCCAACGCAGCCGATCTTAGCAAGATGAAACAAAAGTATTGGAAAACTGGGAGGGGGAGGATGAGATAATTGAGGTTGTAAAATGCTAATTAGCTTCTGGGATTGCAAAACCATTTGTTTGAGTTTTTGGGTTTGTTTTTTTTTTTTTTTTTTGGCTGCAGATACGCTTACCATGAAGATACGCAGCTGGATTCAACCTGGGGAAGATGGGGCTGGGGGCGGAGGTCAGGATGGGCAAGGTAAGCTCTTTGCTCCCCGAGGCACAGACACGAAGCTGCCACAGCTGTAAGGTGTCTTTCAAAGTGGGTGAAATCTCCAGCTCTTTGTGACCCTGGGGAAAGCCCTGGTGTTTCCCCATTTGCTTCACGTTTGGCTGGTGCCTCTCAGGGCCCCCTCCCCGTGATGGGAGGTGAGCAAGGCTGGGAAGTCACCCCCTGTCCTCCCCATCTTCCCTCTTGCCATGACTTTTTCTTTTTTTTTCTCCTTCTGGCTGCAAATCTAATAAAACCCAAACCCCGTGCGTTTTGCAAAGCCTTTAATTTAAAATACCATCCGTAAATCCGGTCAGCTTTATTTTGCCATGGATGGGGTTTTTTTTAAGCTATCTTCACTGGTTTTGCATTTTTCCTGGGGTTTCTGCTCTGAATCCCCTTAGACCCACGGGCAGGGTTTCCTCTGGTGCCCACATCTGCCCTCGCCCTCCTGCCTTCCTATTCTTCCCCGCAGCCACAGAAACGCTCTGTATATTGTCTCTCTGCTATATATGGTCCATGTGCTACACAGCTATACATTAGTATTCCAAACACGTTTATGCACAGTAATCGTTATAGGTACTTTTTGCCTGGAATGACCCAGGTTTGGTTTATTTTATGAAGGCAGCTCCCTCAGCCTGTCTTTAGGGGACACACCACCCTCCATCCTGCAGACGGGCGGGTTGTTTTCCTGCAGTAAAAGGTCTCCTATCCGTGCTGGCTCCCGCTCAGGATGTATTAGCCTATGGATTACATGTAATGCAACCCATTATGCAATGCAGCCCGGATTACAGCCCCATAAACTCCGTGTAAGCGCGAGGCTTTGCGAAGCCGAAGCCGCCTTTAGCATCCCCGGAGCGACAGTCGCCGAGGTGAGGCTGCTCCCACACGGAGGTGTTTAAAAGCTCAAGCCTGGCAGTTTGGAGCTTTCCATTTCCAATAACCCAGGGGAGCTGAGCCCTCCCCGAGGGACACACCTCGGTATGGGGTGCCCATAACCTGGGGGGGGAGGCATTTGTGGTGTTTCAGCTCTTGGGGGACATCCCGGTGGGGATGGACGGGGAGCACATCCCTGCTGTGGGGTGTGATGCCTTTTTGGAGCATCCTCTGGTCCCTGGTGACTCTTCCCTCCGCTCAAACGCTGCCCGCCTGATCCAGAATTACACGCTGGGGTGAGGTCTGCTGCAAGGTCATGATGTCTGCATGACCCTTTTTTTCCTTCTTTTCCCCCAATTCCAACTACACTTTCTGCTTTTCCCCCTGAGCTATAATAGCGCCGTCCTTTGCCTTTTTGGAGTATCATGCTAATTGGGTTGGAACAGAGGCTTTCATTACCCAAAGCAATAGCTCGCAAACGGAGTGGCACCAATTATTTTTCTACTGAACACAGAATTATTTAATCTGGGGCTGAATTTTGAAGCAAATGGTAGAAGGGGACAGGGGTGCCCCACAAGCTCAGTTGTAGGGACACGGGGTTGCTGATGATTAACTGGGAGAGGAGCATGGGCAGGGTACCCCTTGCATTTCAGATAGGTTTTGGGGTGCTGAGAAGGTGTTGGATCTGCTAAAAGGTGACCCACTGCAGGAGCCAGCCAATGTCAGGATTTTCCACGTCCAAGGTTTAGCCTGTTTGGAGCTCTGTGTGTCTGTCGTGGAAAAGGAAGGAACCTGGAATTGCAATGGTCATTCATAACGAGAGAGCGGGTGAGGATATTAATCTTCTTGCTTTCAAGGTTAAGCTTAATTAACCTCTCACTATTAGACGCCAGGATGAAACCTCGCAGGAGGGACGGAACACCCGCGGGCTGCTGGTTCCCATCCCTTAGAGCACAGGGAATTTTTCCCAGCCTTACCCAGGTGATTCAGTAACGTGCCTGCCCAGTTGGCATCCTTGTCCTTCCCTTCCCAAGCTGGAACCAGAGGATAATCACAGAATCATAGAATTGTCTCGGGTGGAAGGGACCGTTAAGGTCATCGAGTCCAACCATCAACCTAACTCTGATAAAAAACCATCACTAAACCATGTCACTGAGCACTATGTCAACCCGTCTTTTAAATACCTCCTGGGATGGTGCCTCAACCACTGCCCTGGGCAGCCCATTCCAAGGTTTAACAACCCTTTCAGTGTCAAAATTTTTCCTAATATCCAATCTGAACCTCCCCTGGCGCAACTTGAGGCCATTTCCTCTTGTCCCATCACCTGTTCCTTGGGAGAAGAGACCGACTCCCCCTGACTACACTGTCCTTTCAAGGAGTAGTAGAGAATGAGAAGGTCTCCCCTCAGCCTCCTTTTCTCCAGGCTGAACACCCCCAGCTCCCTCAGCTTCTCCTCATTAGACTTGTGCTCCAGATCCCTCACCAGCTCCGTTTCCCTAAAAGCAAATAGTGAGTCCACATAATGCTGATGAAGACAGGAAAAGCAAAATTTCCTCTGAGGGATAGAATTTGGGGTTGCCACCACCTCTTGGCTTTGCCACAGCCAAGCAGAAGCTGCAGAAAAACATGCTTGGTCCAGGGGAAATACTGCTCTAAGATGTTGTAGGGTATTAGGACCCTACAAAGCCGGGCTGTTGCAATAGGGATAGAAACCTGGGGGCTGTGTGGTGCCTGCAGAGCAAGACCTTCTCTAATCCCTGCCCTCTGTGCAGCTAATGCAGGAGATTAAGGGAGGGAGGACAGATGCTCTGCTCCTGCAGAAACACCCGACTTGGCTGCCGCGCCACGTGCCGGGTTTTGTCCTCCCGGCGAGCTGCCGTTGAGGAGGAGGAGGAGAGAGGGAAAGCAGGGAGGAATCATCTCTGATTTAATCAAATAGGAGGGCACACGTCCGCGGGGATCAGATCAGCCCCACATGGGAACGTGAGCCCCGCCGTGCCTGATTAAATCCCCCTCCCTCTCCTTCAGCATATTACACAGATGCTGGCCACGGCCAGATGTTTCTGGG
>NW_015090883.1:637988-675157 GCF_001431845.1 Calidris pugnax
CACTTCTGCCCATTTCACCCCTTTGCTGTGATGCTTTGGTATATGGACCAATACAAAATTTCCCTCTGTGGATGATACCTAAATTCTTCATCTGCATATTATTAGCATTATTGACTTGTCCCTCAAGTATAGATTCATAGAATCATCTAGGTTGGAAGAGACCTCTAAGATCATCTAGTCCAACCATCAACCTAACTCTGATAAAAAAACATCACTAAACCATGTCACTGAGCACTATGTCAACCTGTCTTTTAAATACCTCCAGGGATGGTGCCTCAACCACTGCCCTGGGCAGCCCATTCCAAGGCTTAACAACCCTTTCAGTGTCAAAATTTTTCCTAATATCCAATCTGAACCTCCCCTGGCGCAACTTGAGGCCATTTCCTCTTGTCCCATCACCTGTTCCTTGGGAGAAGAGACCGACTCCCCCTGACTACACTGTCCTTTCAAGGAGTAGTAGAGAATGAGAAGGTCTCCCCTCAGCCTCCTTTTCTCCAGGCTGAACATCCCCAGCTCCCTCAGCTTCTCCTCATTAGACTTGTGCTCCAGATCCCTCACCAGCTTCGTTTCCCTAAACGCAAATGGTGAGGCCACATAATGCTGCTGAAGACAGGAAAAGCAAAATTTCCTCTGGAGGATGGAATCTGGGGTTGCCACCACTTCTTGGCGTTGCCACAGCCAAAGAGAAGCTGCAGAAAAACATGCTTGGTCCAGGGGAAATACTGCTCTAAGATGTTGTAGGGTATTAGGACCCTACAAAGCCGGGCTGTTGCAATAGGGATAGAAACCTGGGGGCTGTGTGGTGCCTGCAGAGCAAGACCTTCTCTAATCCCTGCCCTCTGTGCAGCTAATGCAGGAGATTAAGGGAGGGAGGACAGATGCTCTGCTCCTGCAGAAACACCCGACTTGGCTGCCGCGCCACGTGCCGGGTTTTGTCCTCCCGGCGAGCTGCCGTTGAGGAGGAGGAGGAGAGAGGGAAAGCAGGGAGGAATCATCTCTGATTTAATCAAATAGGAGGGCACACGTCCGCGGGGATCAGATCAGCCCCACACGGGAACGTGAGCCCCGCCGTGCCGGATTAAATCCCCCTCCCTCTCCCTCAGCATCTCACACCGATGCTGGCCACGGCCAGATGTTTCTGGGGAAGGTGTAAGAAAGTCCTGGGGCAGTCAGAACCCCCCTGAGATGTTTTCTGTCCTCTACCTCTCTGCCCTATTTCTCTGCCGTGTAAAGGGAACTGTGGAGGCTGTGGTGCTCTGGGCTGGGGGACGGGCTCTTGTCTGCTCGGGGGTTTCTTTATTTCTTTTTTTTTTTGTTTGGGCTGCTCTTCGTCACCGCTGCAACTGGCAGAAAAAGCTGCATTTGTGGCTGGGGGCTGCAGTGTGACCCGCAAAGGGAACTGTGGAGGCTGTGATGCTCCAGGCTGGGGGACGGGCTCTTGTCTCCTTGGGGGTTTCTTTATTTCTTTTTTTTTTTGTTTGGGCTGCTCTTCGTCACCGCTGCAACTGGCAGAAAAAGCTGCATTTGTGGCTGGGGGCTGCAGTGTGACCCGTGACACCCTGCCAAAAGGCACCAGGGATGTAGTGGGGACATCAGGCTCCATGGCTGTGCCCTGGGCTGTGTCACTCGCTCCTGGGGACACAGCAGTGTCCCAGTGTCCAGCAGCACAGACACAGCCTTATAAAGTCCTGCCAGCTCAGGGAAGGGAGCAAGGCAGTGGCTGGAAACACTCATCAGCGCTTCATTTTGTATTTGAAGTTGTCCCTTGTCCCCTAGAAGCTCGGAGTCAGCAAATGGAGTTACTCTGCCTCCTCCTCCCGGCACTGAGCTCGCTGCAGGCAGAGCCCCAGCCCCTGCTCCATCCCCAGCCACGCTCCCTGAGGACATGGGACATGGATTTTTCTCAGCTGTTCCCTCCAGCAAAGGCAAACGATGGGCAAAGCCCAGGAGAGGTCGGCTGGGGACAGGCACTGGGTCCCCAACACATGCCCCTGCCTCGGTGGATAAATTCCCTGCTTCCCAAGCTTTGGGGCAGGATCTTGTCTTCACCTTCCCCTGCTCTCACTTTATTGCCCTCCTTGACATCTGGATCCTGTTGCTCTTTGCAGGGTGAAGGGCTGGTGCTCCTCACGCTGCTGCAGAAGCATCTTGTGTCGAGCCTCCCCCAGCACAGCCGTGCTGCAGAGATGCTGGGTTTTTTATTTTTTTTTTTTTTTGCTCTAGAAATAAGACCCATCTTTTCTTAGATACAGCCGTGCTGCAGAGATGCTGGGGTTTTTATTATTTTTTTTTTTCGCTCTAGAAATAAGACCCATCTTTTCTTAGATCTGCAAGGCTAATTGAGTGGAGGAATTGATTATCATGGGCATGAAAAATTTCTTATCTCTTTAAATCCATAAATGACTCGCACTGGTTTAGTTCAAAATCCCTGTAAAGTCCTTGTGTGGTGCGCCAGAGAGCAGAGATGCTCGTGCAGTTCCTTCCCTTGAGGAACACCAAATCCAGGGAATGATGCCCCATTGCCTGATGCCTCTTCAGAGAGGAGCTGTGATTTGTGTCTCTAGTGGCCCCGTGTTGCTCCAGCCAGCAGGACTTTTCCCTGGCCATAGGGGTGTAGACCATGGAGGCAGCTTGTTTTTCACTGGGGATGGGGCTAATGCAGGTACATCTCAGTTCACCATTGGATTGCCATTACCCACTGGCCTGAAACAGGTGGGATTTGCCAACCCTAAACATGCTGAAAGCGATGAGATGCACTTGGTGGTAGGAAACTTGTCACAGCAAAAGACTATGGTGTCAGTTATCTAATACCATAGAATGGTTTGGGTTGGATGAGACTTTAAAGACCACCTGGTTCCACCCCCCTGCCCTGGGCAGGGACACCTCCCACCAGACCAGGTTGCTCCAAGCCCCCTCCAACTTGGCCTTGAACCCCTCCAGGGATGGGGCAGCCACAGCTTCTCTGGGCAACCTGGGCCAGGCTCTCACCACCCTCACAGTCGAGAATGTCCTCCCCAGATCTCATCTCAATCTCCCCTCTTTCAGTTTAAAACTGTTCCCCCTCATCCTATGGCTCCCCTCCCTGATCCAGAGTCCCTCCCCATCTCTCCTGGAGCCCCTTGAGGGACTGGAAGGGGCTCTCAGGTCTCCCTGGAGCCTTCTCTTCTCCAGGCTGAACCCCCCCAACTCTCTCAGCCCCCCCTCCCAGCAGAGGGGCTCCAGCCCTCCCAGCATCTCCGTGGCCTCCTCTGGCCCCGCTCCAACAGCTCCATGTCCATTTTATATCTAAATATACATATATAGATATATATTGTAATATATAATATTCTTGCAATATATTATATTCTTTTATATATAATGCATTTTAAAGGAATATATGCATTTTAATGTGTGCATTTAATATTTAGAAAATGTACTTTAAACCATGCAAAATGCCTGAGCTCCAGGTGGAAATACAGCGAGAGGCACCATCCCCTGATGCATTCAAGCAGCTCTGACGTTTAAACTCTGCCTTTTGCCATGAACCTCAGCATGAACCTCACTGACACACACGTGTGTGCAGTGTCACAGAGAGTATTACAGGTGCCAAGTGTTACAGTTTCAAGCCAGGCTTTGGGAGACTCCGTGTGTTTGCGATGAATCCTGGCCCATTAATGATTGCTTCCTTGTTCTTTTTTTCAAGCAGGATATTATCACCAGCCTGAATGGATGCTTTCTGTATTATTATTATATTTTTTTTTTTAATGTATCCTTCTTTGTGGGCAGAACCACGTAGTGAGCAATCTGTGTGCTCCAAACAAGATAATGTGATGATACAGTGGAACCCCTGCTTGGCTGGAGATTGCTAGATAATATATGGTCTTCTGGTGAGATAATAACCCAAAATGGAGTGAGTGTTTCTCCCTGCAGCGTTTACATCAAATACTTAAAGTAGCCCTTTGTGGACAGAGAAGTCAGAGGTGGTATCATCTGACTGGAGAACAGAAAATACTTGAAAAGGGGGAAAAAAGGAGCTACTCATTGAGATGATTTTATTTTCTTGAGCTTGCGAGGCTGGGAGGCTGCGGGATGAAAGGGGATGGAGGGAATAATTGGAGTATAAAGTGTGGGCAGCAAAGCTCGCTGCTGGGTGAGTTAATGAGCTATATGAAAATTAAATCCCCGGCCGGAGAACCTTGTATGAAGATGCTCTCCCTTGGGTTTCTTCTCGCTGGCTGTCAGCGAGCACTAGAAAACGGGCTGTACGGCGGCACGGATTTTGCTGTAGATGGTGCCAGCCCAACCTTCTCACACTCAATTTCTTTCTTTGAAAGGCAGCAAACTTTCCAGGCAAGGAAAATACGGCGGCTGAGGCCTGCCCTCCTTCCCTAAAGCATTGTCCGTGTGCCGAGTGGAGATTGCAGCTGGAATTTAAGGGTCAGTGATGTTATTGTGGGCTGGGGAGGGTGCTGGGAAAGCAAGAGGATGGGTTAGAGGTGGCACAAACCAGGGCAAAATGCCATATTGCAAAGGGTGAGCTGATGAGTTTGGGGGATGAAGCAGATTTTTTCACTACACTTAAAAGGAGGAGGAAAGACCTCAGTGCATTCGCTGTGTGCAACTTATATACGATGCTGCTGGGTAAAGGAAAATGTGACCCTAAAGCAAAACAGATATGAGGAAATATTTAAATGCCCGTGAAAAGCTGGGGAATTCCTCTTTGGGAATGTGCCACAGAGTTCTAATCTTCGTCCCAAAAAAAGCTGAGTTTAAATCACAGCAGGTGCAGCAAAGGGTCGCCGGGGAAAAGGGGCCTATTTTAGGCGAGGCCATGAAAAATGTCCTCTGTGTTTGGCCAAGGAGGTTGGGAGAGGACGTGATGCCTGTCTATAAATACAGCGGGAATGTAAACACCAGGGAGGGGAGCAAACTGATTTAACTGGAAGGGCGATGTCAGCAGAAAAACAAATCGCTCTGAACCGGGCAGGAATAAATCTACAAGGAGATCGGCGCACGGTTATGGGATCCTGGGATGACTGGGGCTAATAGGATTGGCGGGGGTGAAAGACCTGAAAACTAATTTTGAGGCAGAGCTTGTTAAATTGATGAAAGATCTGACAGGGCCGTTTCTGCCGGCAGCAAACTGGGGGCTGAGCTGGGAAATCCCTTTCCATGCGTGTTATTACCCTGAGCTCCCCGAATTTGCATCCACAGCATCCCGGTGACCCGGAGCTCACGGTAATGTTAGTAGTGACTATTAATAGCATCACATTATTATTTTTCTTCTTCCCATGCCTATCCCATGAAAAAAATAAAATGAAAAAATAGAATATCTGAAAAAGGCTTCTTTGCACCAGACTGCAGCCGGCTCCTTTCAGCTGGCAGGGGGGACTGGGCTGTGTCCTGATGATGCTGGGAGGTCCCTGGGCTATTTTTGAGAGGATGCAGAGGGTGATAAAACCAGTACGGCTTCAACTGGTGAGGCAGGCATGGACTGGAGGATTTGGTGGGGTCTGGACATTGTAAAAATCAGGGGAGCAGTGCTGCTGGCCGTGTGGTGCTCTGCCCCAGGGACAGGGGAGGCAGCAGGAGCTTGAAGGGACCGGGATGAAGGATGTTGGTGGTGGGGGATGCTCAGCTCTGCCTGAGAGAAGGAGATTTGGGGGAGTGTGGGCACAGCAAACCCCCTCTGAGCTGCTGTGTGCTGGTCCTGTTATGGGATCCACATTATTGCATTAGTGCTTTATAAAACAGCAGCTCAGAAATGGGGAAAAATTGATGGTTTCCACCCTCAAAATAGCCTGAATATTTCCTGTGAGCAGACAGCCTCCAGACAGATAAGTTGTAAGGTCCTCTTGGTGCTTTTTTGGGATAGGACCTCGCAGGGATTTCAGAAAGGGTCATGCGAGGGAAGTGGGAGAGGCTTCCCTGGAGGGAAAGGGTGTTTGTTCCGCAGCAGGAACAGACCTAGGGATGATTTCCCTATTTTTTTCCCCGAGGCATTTCGGTTTTGTTAATTGGACGAAGCTTGCAGATCTGTTAATTCGTTGGACTGGAAAACGCTTAACCTCGTGATGGGGGTGTTTGGGTAAAGCATTTGGGAGGCTGCGCCGTTTGGACACAAAGGGGTTTGCTAAAGCTTCTGTGGGGTCACAGCAACCTAATTGGGATTTTAGGGAAATGCTGGTTTTGTAAATGGGCTGGGTTTCAGATCACGGAAGAAGGCACCTGGAACGTGCTGTCGGATGTAGGATAGAGCGTTAAATGAGCATGCAAATTAGATGGCTCTCATTATAAAAGGGCAAGTTTGATGAACGGTTCCTGAGAGCTTTCCCCAGAATGATGCCTTTGACTTCTGCTGCTCGCCTTATTATGGCCGGACGAGGAGCCTGGGCGGGATAATGAACTGCTGATAACGCTGCGCCTCGGAAGAGCACGGCTTTGATGCCGGCAATAAAGAGCCATCATTTGGCCTCTGAGCTACTAAATCTGGGCATCGTCACAAAGTTTAGCCCAGCTGCTCAGGAACATGGCAAAACCCACCATCAGGTCCTGGGGGGGCTAGGGTTTGTTTGAAAGTCAAGGTCAATGTGGAGCCTTGGTGGAAGTTTTTGGCAGGTCTTGTGCCTTGTTGTCCTGCTGGGGCTGGCGTGGGTAGGTGGGTCTCCCCCTGGGTGTATTTATGGTCAAACCCAAGGTTGCATGAGAAGTTCCTCCCAGCAGTTCCCCAAATTCTCCCCAGGAGCACCCCGGTGCCCAGGTGGAGAAGTCAAGAGTCATCTCCCTGCACTTGGCTAAGTCCTTGGGATGAAGCAACTGTTTTTTCCTGCCTAAAATAATCTTGAGTATTAAACCTCACGCCCTAGACCTTCTCAGCCTGATGGTATCACTTCAGAGGCATAAGATGATTCCCCTTGAGCTTCCTGCTTGCTGGAACAAGTGTGTTTCAACTCAGCCTGTGTCTGCTCTTTTGTGTAAGAAAAATCCCATTTATCTTTCCCGAACACCAATGGTTGGAGGATCAGAGAAGTCCATCACATTTCGAGGCAAGTTAGAGCAATTCTCACATGCAGGGGATAGATTTTGCTGAATAGGATGTTTTTTTGTTACCAGTCCCAAAACTTAAGATGAGAAGCCTGCTTCTCATCAGCCACGTTCCTGTCTTCAGTGGCCACCTCTTTTGGTTTATCAGAAATGTGCTAACAGGCAGGAGAGCCTTGGAGGTTAACGGAGTGAATCTGTCTTTATGGGATCTGTGCTGGATTCCCCAAGCGAGGCTGCAGAGGGTTTCCTGAACTCCCCTGCTCTCCTGGAAGAGGTGTTAGGCCCTGAGACATAGCTCCAGCCAAATATCCCAAGGTGATGTAGATGTTCATGGTTCTCCTGGATAAGTTTTCTCTGGGACAAGGAGAACTGATACCTTGAGCATCTGGGAGTGTGGCAGACCCAAAGCATTTTCCTTTCTGACTCATCTTCTTCTGGACCAGAAATGAGAAGCTGTCCTGTGCACTCTCCGTGCTGCTTTTCCTCGTCTCTCCTGCACCCTTGACCTTTGGCTGGGGGTTTGTCAGGGCCAGGACTACCCCTCTCAGTGTGTCTCTGCAGGTTTGGGCAGTGAGGTCCCGGTGTTGGTTATATCCCTCAGCAGGAATCAAAATTCTCTTAAGCTGGAAACTACACGAATAAACCTTTAAATTGCAGCAGACCCTGCGCTGCTTTCCTGACTCTGACAACAGCAGTTAGCAGCCCTGTAATTGTCACCGTAATTGTAGGGGACTTGAAAACCCTGAGCCCTGCCAGAAACATAACTTAATCTTTTCTGAGATGTTGCTTTTGAGGGCTGAGCGTGGGGATTTGCTCTTCTCACAGTGGCAGGGGACCAACCCTGAGCCCAGGACCGGCGGGGAGGGTCTTGGGGGGCTGCTGCACTCTCTGGTGCCTAACGAAGAGCCCAGGTAAGGGCAGCACGTAAGCTTGTTACAGGGGCTTATTCACCAGATGGACGAGCTGTTCCCAGGTAGATCTCGTTTTTCATTAATATGCCATTAGCCTTATTTGTGTGCCCTGCTCACCTCCCCAGATCCTGTTCCTTCCCCCCGTCTGGCGGAGAGATTGTGTTTCCAGCTCAGCCTGTCCTTGGCATCGCGTTGCCATCACTCCTCACCTCCCCAGCCGAAAACAAGCATCAAGGGGGGCTCAGACCACCTGGCTACAGCCGTGCCAGCCTGTTGGGGGCTTGAGAGAGGTCTGGAGTGTGGCACTGGGTCGTGGTCCCAAGGTGATGGGGAAAGGCACTGGTCCCAGTTAGGGAGCACGGCTCTGGCTCTGCTGTCCCTCTCTGGCTGCGGGCAAGCAGGGAGTAGAAAACCATAATTAAAAATTAATTAATGAGAGATGCCCCATCCCTGGAAACATGCCAGGTCAGGTTGGACGGGGCTCTGAGCAACCTCATCTAGTAGAAGATGGCCCTGCCCGTGACAGAGGGGTTGGACTAGGTGGCCTTTAAAAGTCCCTTCCCACCCAAACTACTCTATGACTTGACTGCAAGAGATGCCAAAGATTTCCCTAGTTTCTGCAGGCGTGCTTTCCTAGCATTACAAAAAAAAAATTCCTGGGAGCTTGGAGCCCCTGGAAGGGTATTTGTGAGCTTTGCAGCGTGTCGGGGCGAGGACAGGAGGGTTATACAAAACACCCCGACCCACGGCGCAGGGGAGAGCGATTTGGGGCCGGGAACCTGCTGGGTCCGTCTGTAGCATGTATCAAACTCCTCTGAAAAACTAAAGCCTGGCAAAATCCCTCCTCCTGTGTCATTCTTCCTTAAATGTTTTCTGTCAGTACATTTTGTTCTCCATTTTCCTCGGTACGTACTGAAGTGGGAGATTTTATAATGATTCACAGTGTTCTGCCGAGCAGCTTCAAGCAGCAACCGGGGAGTCTGTTAAATAGGCATCCAGCCCGGAATATTTTGTACACTATCTAAATGCAGCGCTGTAATTAAAAGACATGCTTGAAATAAATGACAGAGGGCTTGGGGTTGGGGTTTTTTTCCTCCTCTTTTTTTTTTTTTTTTTTTTCCCCGAGGGAGATGGAAAAGGGGGGGGTTGAAGTTGTGCTCAAGTATCAAAAGGCACAAGAAGAATATATGAACAAATAGTATCCCAGCAATGGGGGCCGGTGCAATTACTTTCAAATGCTAGATGTTCAGTTATCACCCAGGGAACTTTCTGTCTGATTAAAAATAATTATTGCTGGCATTAAATCTGTTTAGAATTACCCGGCGCAATTCATCTCCTATTGCACGCCGCTACCATATGCCTGGTTTGTTGAGTGGAAAAATGTCTCTTTCGTTTGGATAAATAATGCTTTGTAAATATTTAGAGATGAACGTTCTGGATCAGTGAGCGGCTATTTTTTTTTTTTCTGACGATAAATATGTGCAAATGAGCTGGGTTTTGGCGGCGGCTGGGTTTGAGGCAGGCACTATCTGGGGCCAGATTAATCCCTATGTAGCCATACAGGGGCTGTGCCAAGATGACTTACCACGGGGACAGCAGAAGGGACATTTCTGCTGCCGAGAAAGTGGGGTGAAAGCACCTCTTTTAAGATTTTAAGTCCATTAAGAGGAGCATCTGCAATGCTTTCCAGCCAGCTGTGGTCTCAGGTACCTGGATATTTGGCAAATGCAGTGAATTTCCCTCGTTCCCGCTGCCAAAGTCCCAGGATGACCCATGAGGTGTGGAGAAGGGCACAAGAGCTGGATCCTGCATCATGTCCAGATCTGACCCTGCTCCCCAATGCCTGGAAAAAGGGTCTGCTGGGGACAGGGGACACACAAACCTCTTGGCGTGCTCCAGCCTCCCTGCCTGCTGCCGTCGCAGGCTCGTGGATGGGACCGTGGGTTGTTGCTCCTGAACCCCTGGGACAGCAAGGGAGCTGAGGCTTTGCATCTCTCCCCTTTTGCACATCAAAACCGCCCAGCTCGGTGCCAAAGAACATATTTGCTGAAGACACATAACCACCAGCACAGCTGCTCTGGCTGGGTCTCGGTGATTCACGGCGAGGGAACACAGCGAGGGCTGTCGGAGGGTGCACAAGAGTGTTTGAAGAAAGAAGTTTTTCACATGCAGTGCTTTGTCCAGAGGCTTTAAACCTGATGAGATGTCTCAAACAGGCTTTGCAAGGGGTGGGAGTTCAGCCAGACACATCCCTCCACTCCTGAGATGCCTCCCAAGGGGTGTGGGGGGGTATCCAAAAGATGAATTTCTTTCCCTCAGGATATACAAAGTGGAGGAGATGCACGTCCCAAGCCTGCTGGTCATCTTCACCGAGGTCCTGCCACCTCTTAGTCTCCGTCTCCTCTTTCTTCCAAGCGAATTAAAACCAGCAGGAGATCTCAGTCCTGCCTGACTCGGGCCGTCTGTCTCAGCAAACACTCTTCGGGTGTGTATTTGCTTTGCATTCGATTAAAACACGAAGGCAAACAATGGGCATTAATGAATTCATTCGTTTATGATGACAATACGTTTTCCAGTCCTCCAATTGATTTGCCGAGCAAGCTGATAAAAAGAGCAAACCTTGCATTATTTACCACCCTGAGTCTAAATGTAACGTCTGAACCAACAGAGCTTGTTTGTTTTTTAAAATTCAAATGAGGACAGCAATAATCTCCTTTCCGAGAGGCTGGAAGTCCCCTGCAAGGAGGGGTTTCACCCGCCTCCCTCAAAAAGATGTCACGGCTTGAAGCCAGCTTGAAGGACCTGGTGTAATTTGTATTTCCTTGAGTTTCAAGGTCTGCACTAATGCACACAGGGGCAGATGCAGGGTCAAGTTGCAAAACCTGGAGACCAGAGCAAAAAGGCTTTTGACAGTCAGCTGAGTCATCAGCTCCTCGTGGTTAATTAGACATAGTTTCTAATTAAAGTCATTATTTACCTTGGAAAGCAGAGAGACTGGGCTGCCCCAGCCCTTGTTGGGTGCAGGGCTTGGATTTGCTCCGTTTTCTGGGTGGGAAACGGAGGCATGAGGCTCCTCCAGGTGCCTGGAGGCAAAGCAAAAAGAGAAATGAAGAAATAGGAGCCACTGGGAGGGTCCATGTCACCTCTGGTGCTCCAGGGTTTCTTCTGCACTGTCCCACATGCAGCAGCAGCCACAGGTTGGAGGGGGACGAGCCGTAGGAGTCCAGGTGACCGTAACTGGATCAAAACCACCCTTGAAGAGGTTAACAAAAAAAGTGTTTTCTGGGGACGGGTAGGAAACGGAGGCATGAGGCTCCTCCAGGTGCCCGTTTTCTGGGTGGGAAACGGAGGCATGAGGCTCCTCCAGGTGCCTGGAGGCAAAGCAAAAAGAGAAATGAAGAAATAGGAGCCACTGGGAGGGCCCATGTCACCTCTGGTGCTCCAGGGTTTCTTCTGCACTGTCCCACATGCAGCAGCAGCCACAGGTTGGAGGGGGACAAGCCGTAGGAGTCCAGGTGACCGTAACTGGATCAAAACCACCCTTGAAGAGGTTAACAACAAAAAAAAAAAAAAAAAGAAAAAATAAGGAAGATTAAAGGAATTCTTTTCTCTCTCCAGAAGATCAGAGACCACAGGCCGTTCCTCTGCCTCCATGCTCGGTCCAAGACCAGATGGAGCAAACCCATCCTCTGCTTCCCGCTCCAAAACGCAGCAGCATGCTCAAGCCTTGACCAAAGAGGCCATTACAAAAGCAAGTCAAAGCCTTGATTTAAACCAGCTTGTTTAAATATTTTCGTGCTCCCTGTGGTTAGATTCCAGACTCTTGCTCCCGGATTACTTTAGCCTGGAAAAAAAAAAAGGCGATACGTCGGAGGAGGAGAAGAAAGGCCTGATTCATTGATGAGGGCACGGCACTGCTGAACACAGGGTGCTACAGTTTCCCCAGGAATGCTTTTTGGGTCTTAAAATGCCCTGTAGTAAATAAAACAACCAATATTGCCAAGGAGGCAGTTGGGGGGGGAGGGATAATTTTTCCCAAGCTAACGAGTTACAGGATGCTGTTTGGGTGAGCGGTGATACTCCCTGGCTGTAATTAGCAATCAGTTGTGGCTGCTAATGAATAGCCCTTTTGAATTATTTTTTGTTTAGGATCAAGGGGCTTTGGATTTCCTGGGCACCTCTTTCTTGCATGCCCATGGCAAGGGGTCAGGAGGACCCTTTCCATCTTGTTTCTCCCCCTGAAGTGGCAGCTCCATGAGCAAGGGGGATCTGCTCCAGCCTCACCCACAAATTATTTATGGTCATTACTGGCTTCCCCTTCAGCCAGCACCTGGAGTCTTTGGGGCATCTGGTGCCACAGAGGTGCTCAGCAAGCAAAAACTTCCCAGCACTCTTACCTTGATGTCCAGACTTTCTTGTCTTTCCTACAGCCAGGGATGTGCTTGCAGGAACCCCTTCAAAAGCCACAAACTCTGATGCCTGGAGAAGAAATTGGGGAGATCTCCCCCATAACCTACATCTGATGGGCACTTGTGTCCTTCTCCCCTTTTGTTGGTGACTTTGGGCCTGGCTGAAAGCCCATCACGTCCATCAGCATCTCTCCAGACCAAGCACAGGATCAATTGTTTTTTGCAGAAGACGATTTTTAGGAGGAAGAAGGCAGCTGATGGCAGCGCGCGCCCTTTCCAAGCAAAGATAAACAAGGGTGCCCCAAATAGCTCCGTTCTTGCTGGCAAGGGGTATTTTTAACTTGCAACACAACACAAAAATAACACAGACGGCTGGAAAAAAATAAAGGAACGGCTGCTTTGCAGGGAGAGGAGTTTGCTGTGTTTCGCGGGGAAAGCAAGAAGCGTCTTTTCCGCAGCCTTCTCCCAGCTCTCCCATAGCCACACCATTCTCAGGAGGTGTCACCCATGGTGTTTTGGTGATGTTTTTAAATGGCTGCTATAAAGTAATCAAGGTTGAAAGGTCAGGATTGAGTAAAAGCAACTCCCAGGCGCCTGCTTTTACACCCTGGCTGTGCCCCAAACCAAGAAAGAATCAGTTGACTTTATGGGTCCTTTCATCTAGAGATGCCTTGGACATCTGGATGCTCTGGCTAACGCTGTCAGAAGGCAGAAAATACAGCTCTCACTCAGTGCCATGCCAAGAAATGACCTTTTTTTTTTTCTTTTTTCCACACACCTGCCTGCAGCCTGCCTTCCCCATCGAGCCAAGGCTCCCCTGGACCATGTTGGAAGCAGGGCTGAGCCTGCCCATGGCAGGGAGAGGGCTTCACTGCATCCTTCGGGGTGACCAGGGGTGTCTAGCTGTGATAAGAGCCTTCATGGCTCCTGCTTTTCCTTTAGTAAAGAGCAGGAAACAGCTGGGATAAGGACGGGACGTGCAGCGTGTGGGGGAAGTTTTGGAAAGAGGTTTAGACCCCTGGGCTACGCGAGGCATGTGGAGGCTGCCAGAGATGTTATAAATTCAGGTGGAAAAGCAGCCGTAGCCCCATGCAGGTACACGCACACACACGCAGAAGGGAAATTAAGCCTCTCTCTTGCTCATCAGAGCTTCGTTTGGGGAGAGCAGTCAGGAAAAAGAGCAGTTATGGAGGAAAATCAGGGCCCGTGCTCACATAGCAGCCCCACGTCAGGGGAAAATCAGGGCTCTGCTCTCCCTGGCCCCTCTCCGTGTTGCCATGATGTGAGTCAGCTGCTTCCCTCGGCCTTCCCCTCCAGGATGAGTAATTCAGCCGTGATAACCTTTAACGAGTCCCAGGGACTGTCACAGCCTCATATTTAAATGCAGCCTGGTGTTTTATTAGCAGAGCCCAGGATGGAGACAAAGTGCCAGTGTGGGAAATGTGGAGGTGTCTGCTGGGGGCTTCAAAGGAGACCCCTCAAGAAATGCATTCAGTGGGGAGGGAGCCCTGTAACTCAGCCTTGCTGAAATTGCAGCAACTCCCAGTAAATCTTATTTGTGTTTTAATGCTTAAAAGCTCCAGCAGCTGTGAGAGCCCTCGCTGCAGCATTGCAGCACCTGGAGCCAGCCTTCTCCAAGCTGATCCTTGCAGTGCTGGGGCCACCCGTGCATGGAAGGGGAGGTGTGGATGCAGCCTGTCCCTGGAGCAAGCCAGCAATTTGACCACCAAAATGTATGTATCTAACTCAAAACTGCTCCCTTGGTTTGCTTAAGCTGTGGGCTTTTTGCAGGAATAGAATATTTAAGTTGGAAATGACCCTTAAGATTGTTGAGTCCAACTGTTAACCTAACACTGCCAAGTCCACCATGAAGCCATGTCCCTCAGCACCACATTTCTGGCTCCTTTTATTTGTACAGAGACTTGGAGAGGTGAGTCCTGGCCTGTGAGTGGGACGTTTGGTGGTTCTGGGGTGCAAATAATGTCCCCAAGCATGATGGGCTGAGTCTGGTGGGATCTGAAATTTCTCTGAGCGGGTCCTGCATCGCAAGAAAGGGTAAAAAACCTCACACCAAGCCCCCTCTCTTTTTTGACTCACACATGAAGTGCCTATAGCCCATAACTGGTGTTCTCCCTTTTTGACTCGCACATGAAGTGCCTATAGCCCATAACTGGTGTGCTATAATTGCACTCAGGTTGGTGAATCAGGGAGGCAAGATGTCAAGATTCCCCCCTCCCCTTGCAAATTATAACATACTATATTGCCGTTATAGGATTATGACTATGTCTAATAAGTAGGAATTTTGGGTGCTGGCAGCTCTTTAAACTTTACTGCCGTGATTTCTTTGCCTGTCTGGAGGCAAAGGCGGGCGGTGAAGTCATGTGGGCAGAGAGGGCCACGTGGCCACCCAAGAGGAGATGGCTTTTGGAGGCCAGGATGAAAGGAGCCGTTGTGTGTGCCTGTCTGCTGCCCGGCATGGGAACGGCTTGGCAGTCAGCAGGGCTCATCATGTGTCAGCTCCGAGCACGGTTGCTGCCCTTTGATTTTGGGACTGAGGGGGTTGGTTTGATCCCCCGAGGTAACGGTCAGCCCCGTGTTGGCCATCGTCTAGACCAGGGATGCTTCAGGCTTTGAAGTCATGGGGTTTTGCAGGAGCGTGTGATCATTCAAGGCAGTGCGAGACCTTCGTTGTGGTCCTCTCCCTGCCCAAAGGGCCTAGAAAGATGCTGGTGGTGATGGAGATAGTGAAAAAGCAGATGTAAAGACAGCAGGATAATATGATAGCCACAGGTGAGGTGTTTTAAAACCACTCCTGCTCCTACCTGGCTTGTACGTGCTGGTTGTGTTGTGCCTCTCTCATATGTTGTAGATCCTAATCCACAAGGGACTGAGCCCAAAGCTGATGGGCACATGAGCTGTGTTGCTTGGCCAGTGGCTGGGTAAATCCTCAGCACCTCTTGCTGCCCATGAGCTGTCCTGGTTAGGGAGAACAAGGCAGGTGTTATCTGATACCTTAAAATATTAAAAGCCTTTTGGGTACCTGGGCAACAGGTTGCCCAGAGCTTCTTACCTATCTCAGTTCATTGACTACCCGTAAAACAGCTCTGCGTGTTTTCTTTTTTAAATCAAAAGTTCATTTTTTTGTGGGTACTGGGCAGTTTCAAAATATGAAATCTCAACCCCCCCGATGTCAAATTTAAAAAAAAAAAAAAAAAGAGGTCTTTCTGTAATCTGCTGATTTTTTTCAGTGCCAGTCTTAAGATTTTGGGGGGGTCAGCTTATATTTCAACAATTGCAGTTGGTAAGACTGGATTTGAAGGACTATTATCTGTATATTAAATGTCTGGTATTCGGTTGTGTGTCTGTATGCATGGCCTTCCCCTCCAGGATGAGTAATTCAGCCGTGATAACCTTTAACGAGTCCCAGGGACTGTCACAGCCTCATATTTAAATGCAGCCTGGTGTTTTATTAGCAGAGCCCAGGATGGAGACAAAGTGCCAGTGTGGGAAATGTGGAGGTGTCTGCTGGGGGCTTCAAAGGAGACCCCTCAAGAAATGCATTCAGTGGGGAGGGAGCCCTGTAACTCAGCCTTGCTGAAATTGCAGCAACTCCCAGTAAATCTTATTTGTGTTTTAATGCTTAAAAGCTCCAGCAGCTGTGAGAGCCCTCGCTGCAGCATTGCAGCACCTGGAGCCAGCCTTCTCCAAGCTGATCCTTGCAGTGCTGGGGCCACCCGTGCATGGAAGGGGAGGTGTGGATGCAGCCTGTCCCTGGAGCAAGCCAGCAATTTGACCACCAAAATGTATGTATCTAACTCAAAACTGCTCCCTTGGTTTGCTTAAGCTGTGGGCTTTTTGCAGGAATAGAATATTTAAGTTGGAAATGACCCTTAAGATTGTTGAGTCCAACTGTTAACCTAACACTGCCAAGTCCACCATGAAGCCATGTCCCTCAGCACCACATTTCTGGCTCCTTTTATTTGTACAGAGACTTGGAGAGGTGAGTCCTGGCCTGTGAGTGGGACGTTTGGTGGTTCTGGGGTGCAAATAATGTCCCCAAGCATGATGGGCTGAGTCTGGTGGGATCTGAAATTTCTCTGAGCGGGTCCTGCATCGCAAGAAAGGGTAAAAAACCTCACACCAAGCCCTCTCCCTTTTTGACTCGCACATGAAGTGCCTATAGCCCATAACTGGTGTGCTATAATTGCACTCAGGTTGGTGAATCAGGGAGGCAAGATGTCAAGATTCCCCCCTCCCCTTGCAAATTATAACATACTATATTGCCGTTATAGGATTATGACTATGTCTAATAAGTAGGAATTTTGGGTGCTGGCAGCTCTTTAAACTTTACTGCCGTGATTTCTTTGCCTGTCTGGAGGCAAAGGCGGGCGGTGAAGTCATGTGGGCAGAGAGGGCCACGTGGCCACCCAAGAGGAGATGGCTTTTGGAGGCCAGGATGAAAGGAGCCGTTGTGTGTGCCTGTCTGCTGCCCGGCATGGGAACGGCTTGGCAGTCAGCAGGGCTCATCATGTGTCAGCTCTGAGCACGGTTGCTGCCCTTTGATTTTGGGACTGAGGGGGTTGGTTTGATCCCCCGAGGTAACGGTCAGCCCCGTGTTGGCCATCGTCTAGACCAGGGATGCTTCAGGCTTTGAAGTCATGGGGTTTTGCAGGAGCGTGTGATCATTCAAGGCAGTGCAAGACCTTCGTTGCGGTCCTCTCCCTGCCCAAAGGGCCTAGAAAGATGCTGGTGGTGATGGAGATAGTGAAAAAGCAGATGTAAAGAGAGCAGGACAATATGATAGCCACAGGTGAGGTGTTTTAAAACCACTCCTGCTCCTACCTGGCTTGTACGTGCTGGTTGTGTTGTGCCTCTCTCATATGTTGTAGATCCTAATCCACAAGGGACTGAGCCCAAAGCTGATGGGCACATGAGCTGTGTTGCTTGGCCAGTGGCTGGGTAAATCCTCAGCACCTCTTGCTGCCCACGAGCTGTCCTGGTTAGGGAGAACAAGGCAGGTGTTATCTGATACCTTAAAATATTAAAAGCCTTTTGGGTACCTGGGCAACAGGTTGCCCAGAGCTTCTTACCTATCTCAGTTCATTGACTACCCGTAAAACAGCTCTGCGTGTTTTCTTTTTTAAATCAAAAGTTCATTTTTTTGTGGGTACTGGGCAGTTTCAAAATATGAAATCTCAACCCCCCCGATGTCAAATTTAAAAAAAAAAAAAAAAAGAGGTCTTTCTGTAATCTGCTGATTTTTTTCAGTGCCAGTCTTAAGATTTTGGGGGGGTCAGCTTATATTTCAACAATTGCAGTTGGTAAGACTGGATTTGAAGGACTATTATCTGTATATTAAATGTCTGGTATTCGGTTGTGTGTCTGTATGCATGAAAATTTCTATCAGTATGAAAATTGAAGCCACCTCAGATCTCCTGCTAATAGTGTCTTTTTTAATTTGGGCTTGTTAATGATCTGTGTAATTTAAGGACAAACCCCTGTACCTGAAACATTCCCAATCACTTCAAGTCACTTATCAGTGCTAAGGACTGTCCTGTCCTCACAGAAAGAGGCAGCTGGAAAACATGGGGGTCTCTAGATCCAAACTACAGGTGGATGTCTCCATCTCAGAGAAGGGATTATGTATGTGTACACTGGAGTGTCCAAAATCCAGGGGGCTGTGCATGTTTGGGAAGATGCAGCATGTCTTTGGGAAAACCTCTCTTCTTGCTGGAACAGCCCCAAAACCCCGTGGTGTTGAGGTAAAGAGTTGGGACAAGGGATCAAGTAAATCATGCCCAGTTTGGCAGCTGATGCTCCAGCTAGGATTTCTTCTTTGGAGATGTTGTCTGCTGGGCTTTGTCTCCCTGATGGTCTGCTGGGCTCCTTGATCAGCAGAAGGTGGAGGAAGAGAAGGAGGAGGAGGCCTGTCACACAGTGCTTTCTCTTCTGGGGATTTTACAGCACCCGTACCTGCTCCCTGAGCTTCCTACCACATCCTTCTCCTCTGCAGAAGGATCTCACTCTCCGTGCTGCTGTCTGGTCTCGTTTTTCCCCCATGGCTCCTACCTCATTCTTGGAAGAGAGGTCCTACATCTTCTACAGCTTTAATTCATCCACCTCTCACTGTGCAAGACACGAGCAATGTTCAGCACATGCACACATTTCAGTTAATTTATGGTCCAGCTTGGGAACTCCATGGCTTCTGGATGTTGTTGAGTGGTTTTGCAAGCAAAATAAATATCATCCCTCCAGGATTTGGGCTGATAGCTTTATTTTAGGCATTTTCCCCAAGGGGGAAATATAGAATCTGCCCTTTAATTCCTTGCTGATACCTGTTCCTTCTGAAAAACATTGCTCAACTGAGTCATGGGGAGAAGAAAGATGTCTAGTTGCAGAGTCAGCTCCCACCACTTGGGATTTATGCCACAGACAACATCAGCCCACCGGGACGTAGCTGCTGAGGGCACCTCGCCAGCGAGGGAGGAGGTTGCATTGATCCTGTTGGGTGCGTGCAGAACAAGGTGCCTTCACCACAAACCCAGTGCCGGTGCCTCACCAGAGGATCTCGTTCCGGTGGTAGGAGGAATCTCATTAACACCAACTTCGGAGGAATCCGGCTCTGCCAGCCAGAAGACAAATGCAGCCGTGCCGTCGTCGTTTATCAAATGGGGAATGACCTTTGCTATCCATTAGGATGAAATGAAAAGCTCTGGGCTTTAACTTTGTTAAAATGCACGTGGCTGTCTCTTTGAGATCTCGGAGTCGGCGCGTTGCTGAGATTAATCAAATTGTGCATTTTGCTCGTCTTTAAACGGTATTGTTAGATAATTCAATCTCTGCGTGGTTTCAAGACGGCGGGCAGAAGAATGACACTGAGCCTGGCTGCAAAATCACCCTGCTGTGGTCAACGGCTGAGGAGGCAGAAGGGCTTTGGAGCCAAGTGCCAACGTAATGTTTTTAAATCACCTTGCCTGGATTTGAGTTGCTTTTGGTCAAAATTAAATATGTGTGTCTATAAAGCTGTGTGGGAGAGTTCGACCAAGGGATAATGGGTGCATCTTGCTCTGGTCTGCTACACACCTCCCCCACGGGAAGAAGGTATGGGGATGGGTTTTTTCTTGTATTTCACTTCAAAAAATGCTGATGTCCCAAGGAAAAAGTGGCCGTACTGAAAAGATGGAGAAGAAGGCATTGCTCTACCACCACTGGCCATCAGAAAGGGAGCCTAGAGAGCGAAGTGGGGTAGGGAAGAGGTGGGTGTCTGTGCCTCTATGCCCCTTCCCTCCCAGGGGAGGGTGGGTGGCTGGAAGGGGCTGGTACACCACTGCACGTCTGGAAAATCCTCTTTCGGCTAGCTACTGAAGCAGGAGGCCTCAGGACATGGGTTCTCTTCTCTGCTCATACCTTGTATCCAACAGCCACCCACCAACACAAATTTGGCTCTTCCCTAGGATAAGAAATTGGCTGATTGGCCGTGTCCAAAGAGTTGCAGTCAACGGTTCAATGTCCAAACAGGGGTTGTTTGGTGGTGTCCCTCAATGGTATTGGGACTGGTGCTGTTCAGAATCTTTATTAGTGACATAGGCAGTGAGATTTAGTGTACCCTTGGCAAGTTTGCAGGTGACCCCAAGCTGAGAGATGCAGTTGATGATACACTTGAGTGATGCCATCCAGAGGGACCTGGACAGGCTTGACGAGTGGTCCCATGTGAATCTCATGAACCTTTCCAGTATTTCTATTTTCTTGGCAATCCGTAAGGTGATGATGCTTCTGCCGAGCATTGAAGGCAGAGCACTGAGATGGTGGTCGAAACCTTCTTGTTTTCACCCAGGAGCTACACCCAACTCTGCATCCCTGGGTTTTCAGCCATTGCTGCTCCATGGGAAGTCAGTTCCTGCCATGCAGCCAAATCCCATTCCCAGCTGACTTGAGCAAAGGCAGAAGAGGCTTGGAGCAAACGAAACAAATCCCCAAAGTCCATGCAGCTGTGTGAACTAGGTCTGGTGAAATCAGTTTGAGGTCTCGCCTTACAAACTTCTCCACGTGGTGGAACTGAAAAACTATTAATTGGGTCTCTGGTGAGAAAAAAACAACATCATGTTGATGGGTTGTAACCCAATCTGTATTTATTTCAGTGTAGGTCTGTGCAGATGCTTAATGTAAGTCTAGAAAGATCTTTTTTCTTTTTTTTTTCTTTCTTCTGCTTAACGTGTTTGCTTATTTACAAACATAAATTAAATCTAGTTTAGCGGATATGATGTCACAGGGTCTTGTATGGAAATAACGGTAGGCTTTGTGTTCCAGCTGGTGTAGCTCAGCTTGCAGATAAGACTGTAATATTTTTGCATACAGACAAGCCTAGAAGCAAACATACATATATACTTGTAGCTTCAATGCAAAAAGCAAGAAAAAGCAATGATCATGAGTACTGGAGCCTTGTAAATCAACTGAGCACCGTGGGCTGGATGACAATAGCTGGACAAAGAGCGGCCAATACCTCAGTGGAAATCAATCCGTTAATGGACAGGTTTTCTTGTCTCTTCCCAGAGTTAATGCAAGTCTCTGCGAGAGAGAGGATCTAAAACGATTAGCTGGAAATACGTCTTGCTTTGAGAAGGGTCTTGGGGAAGTGCCTCTTTATCTGAAGTTATGTGAACTTTTGGTCTGCTGGTGACATCGATGCAAATCACCTCTTAAGTGGACTCGATCCTGGGTTTTTGTTATACCAAATATCACGGTCATCGCTAGATAGGATGCAGCATTTATTTCTGGGCTCTTGTAGTAATAATAATGTTTGCATCACTCGATTATGAATCCGTATGTAAAGGTCATTCCCACTGCGAATACCTGGAGGAGCTGCGTGGCACCGGATCCACGTCCCGCTCAGGCCCAGCTCTCCCCTGGGAACCACTCTGCTCTGAGAAACTGAGCTACGAGGCTTGAACGAGGAACAAATGACTAAATATTGACTCAGAAAAAAACAAAGATCCCATTTAGATGTAAATGGAAAAGGTGGGGGGAGGAGTGGAGAAGGAGGAAGGAAGCAGAAATACATAAAATAAGAGCCTACGAGCAGAATTATCTTGTTGCAGAATCCGTTTTCCAGACTTCCCTTGGTGACTTATCGGCAACACTCCACATATTTGTGCAGCCGAATAGCTGCAAGGCACAAGTACATTCTCCAGTAGCAAATAATTCCCTTTCCTGATAACATCTTCAGCAGGGCTTGGCTGCAACGTGCAAGCGCAACGGCACGGATTTTGCTCTGAAGCTGGGGGGGGGGGGGAAGATGGACCCAGCGTGGTGTTTGTCAGGCAGCTCAAATTCAAAGCAAAAGCAATATACACACCCAGGAGGGGAGGCTTTCAAAGGCACTGAGGTTTTCCAGTGGGAGATGGGCACATCGGTGGCATCGGAAGCTCCTGCCTTCACCCTGTCTACACAGTTGGCATTCAAAGAGTGAAGGTGACAACCAGGAGGTGATGGGAGCATTTTGGTTCTTAGCAGGACGGTGCTGGGGCACCAGCTCCAGACACAACACATTTTGGGGTGTGGAGAGGGCTGGGGAAGAGACATTAAGGCAGGAAAGTGTGGGTTTTTTCATCTTGCTTCCTGGCTGTGTCATGGATCTGGGCTGCTCATGGAGTCCTCTAACAATAACAACCAGGGAGGTGGTTGAGTCACCATCCCTGGATGTTTTTAAGGGACGTTTAGATGCGGTACCGAGGGATATGGTGTAGGGGAGGACCTTGTAGAGTAGGGTAGATGGTTGGACTCGATGATCCCAAGGGTCTCTTCCAACCTCAATGATTCTATGATTCTAATATCAGGTGTTGGTGCTGCCAAAGACGGGTCTGGGCACTGGCCTTTCCCAGGACCCACCAAGTCCAGCTTCACCCGTCTCTCCTCACCTGTCCATCCCCTCCACTGCTGGATTTGGTTATCTGCAAGCCTACTGTAGCTGTGTTGGCAATTAAACAAAAGCTCCCCATTGCAGATATGAGCACGGCCATCAGCGCCGGGCTGCTTCCCAGTTAGAACAATGGGAAGGTCTGGCAGGAAAAGCCCATGAATTTAATGGAGTGGCTTCTTCTCTTCCAACAGCACAAGATGTGCCTTGGTGGGAAGTGTCAACACTTCAGCATTTGCAAGACGGGGTCTGTCAGACCTCTCTGCACCAACGTTAATTGTTTATATGTGGTGAGGCGGCGCAGCCCAACAGACAGACCCAGGCGATTCTGGCCCTGGTTCAGCTCTTGTGTGACCGTCCTGCCTTTGAAAGACAGGTTGTCCACTGGTGTCACCCATCTGCCTTTGGTCGGGGAGTTGTCACCCTTGGGTGTGAGTGTGTGTGGCTCCAGGAAAGGCCACGGCGAGTGGGAGGAGATGAGACCTGGAAAGATGAAGTTCACCCATCTCCCTGGCCAGCACAAGGAGTGCTCAGGATGTGTGAAATTAGGTTAAAACAATGTAACATCCATGGGTTCAGCTTGTTATTTCTCTCCGGCTGGTGTCACCAACAGTAACTGACCAAGACAAAGTGGAGTACTTGGAGAGAAGGATTAACTGCGCTTTCAAGGTCAGTGGTTTTTCTGAGCTCTGGTGGGATAATAAAATATGAAGAAGCAAAAGTCAAAACCTCTGCTGCAAAGCCCTGAGCTCACGTTGCAAAATTGTGCCACTAGCAGGGGTTCTTCTGCTGCTCTCACATCAGTCCAAGGAGTCACAGGTTGGAGGGACGATGTGCTTGCCCACCTTGGCATGGCTCGCAAAATTGTGCCACTAGCAGGGGTTCTGCTGCTCTCACATCAGTCCAAGGAGTCACAGGTTGGAGGGACGATGTGCTTGCCCACCTTGGCATGGCTGCAGATGTGAGGGGTTACACGTGTCCTGCCCTCACCAAGCAGAAACACCTCTTTTTTCCTTTTTTTTTTTTTTCCCATTTGCTAAATCCAAGAGCCTGTCATCCCAGAGCATGGCATTCAGCCTCTGCTCCACACTGGAGGCACCAACGCAAGCAAAAATCAGCGCCAGAGCTCAGCCAAGGGACCCTGCTCCTGGCAAGTGCTGTTTATTCCCGCCTTGAATTTTCCTGCAGATGAAGAGCACGTTATCCTGGGAGACACAACCCAGAGCTGTGCTTGCAAATTGAAATCCTGGGCCCCGCACGCTTGCTGGGAAGCGTTGCATCGGTGGTGAACACCCACAGCAGGTTGTGCTTCACGGGGACACATCTGCAGGGGCTTCGCTGCTTGCAAGGGTCTCTTGCTCCACAGCAGGGGAAAAATGTGATTTTCCTGTTGTGTGGTGTTTTTTTTTTTCTTTTTCTTTTTTCTTTTTTTTTTCTTCAGTGGAAGGCTTTGCAGGCTGGGATTTGGAAGCTTTCCCAGTTTTTGCAAATAAAACTGTGAGTCTGTCTGTGGAGCGTTGGAAGAGGAATCTCAGGAACGTGGGAGCGTTCTCCCCGGAGCCGCTCTGGAGTTTCTCCTCCTGCTGCCTTGAAATACTCCTAAAGGCGGTGGTTGTTTTGCACATCTCCACCATGTGCTGGAAACAAAGGAAAAGTGGGACCTAACAGCGGTTTCCTTTGAAATAGGCTCCCCAAATTGCAGGATTAGGCCCTGCAGTTGCAGAATAAAAAGAAGGAAATATCAAGCACAGCGAGCGTAGGGCAAAATTAATAGCAGCAGTGATCCTAGCTTCAGTGGTTGCTGTTTGTAAAAGAGCTCAGTGCATCCTTGTGTCCTGTTTTTCATGTCACCACACAACGGAGGCTGTCTACTGGGGCAGCAAACCAGTTTCCTAACTCTAATGGGACTTGAGCAAGCCAAGAGATATTCAACGAGCTGAGAAAAAAGGCTGCAGCTGTCTCCCAGGCTGTATATATTAAAATGCGAGACCTTTCCTTCTTGTTGTTCCTCATCTATATGATGACTAATCACAAAGTTTTACGGAACAAAAGCTTAAGGGCATTGTGTTACTTATTTTGTGAGTTAGGAGTTGCAGCCCGTTCAGGAACGTGATGAACCCTGAAAAGAAACAGTTTTATCTTCTTAACCAAGGACTGGAGCCGCGCAGTACCACCAGCAGGATAATCTATTTCCTCCAGGCTGCTGCCTTAAAAAATGTCAAGAAGTTAAAGGGATTTGAGTAAAAATAGAAAACGACATCCTGGATGACGAGGGAAGGCTTCGCGTCCGGCAGGGAGCTGGGAAAGGCAGGAAGGCACCAGGCAAAGCCCAGCACCGGTGGGAAGCCTGCATCACATGGGGACCTCCTGGCTGGGATGGGAGGAGGGCAAAGAAACCCTGTGGAAAGTCAAAAATCCACCCTGGCCCTTTTTACGGGGGGACAGGGAGTTATTTCTGCTCGTTCTTGCTACTCTACAATGCACAGGGGGACAAAATGAGATGGGGCCAGGGCTCGAAAAGGCTCTGGGGGCTGGTGGGGTGGAGGTGGAGCGTGAAGCACCTTCTGCTTCCCAGGGCAGCCCTGGCACGGATGCCAACTGCCTTGATTTATTGCACACAGGCTATCTGGGCAAACAGGAGCTCTTGAAATTTCCTTTTGAGTAGCAGTGGATGGGCAACACCGGCGACCCCGGGAGGGAGATGTGGGGACACGGAGAGCTGAGAGGTGGCATTTTTCCAGGGCTCGGTGCTGAAATATCGTCTCGGTATAATTGAGTGAAAAAGACTCTGTCTGTCCTCTAACAGCAAATTAAACACAACTTTGTGGGCTTGGTGGTTTGCTGCCAAGTGCCAATACAGCTCCATATTAATAGCTTATGACAGGATTATTCTCCTTGTTTTTTGGCAGGAAGGAGCTCTTTGGCCTTAATCCTGCTTGTGGCTAAGGGAAGAAACCTAGCGCGTCCCCCAGATTTACCGACGGCGTAACTCTTCACTCCCAAACATTGCTTCAATCCCAAATTTTCAGAGATGAACAGAGCAGAACAGCCCTGCATCAACCCCAAAAATGCTGCCGGATGATGATGAGAGGTGAGGACGCTTCATACACTTCCCAGATGCCAAGCTCAGGCTTCTCCATGGACATGGATTCCACTGCGTGACCGTGAGCACCCAATCCTCCCCCAAAAATATAAGTTGTCAGGTTGTTAAATGGAAGGCTCTTTAAAAAAAAAAATTATTCCTGTAGCAAGCTCAGCATTTAAATGCTTGAAAGGGGTGTGTGGGGGGGAAATAGGGATGGAAATAGAGAAGCAAAAACAGTTGTCAGGTTGTTACATGGAAGGCTCTTTAAAAAAAGTAGCAAGCTCAGCATTTAAATGCTTGAAAGGGGTGTGTGGGGGGGAAATAGGGATGGAAATAGAGAAGCAAAAACGATTTGAAGTGGAAGGTTTAGGAGGGTAAAGCACTCTGCACACAACCAGGTCAAACCCTCTTTGAGGGGCATCTGGATGAAGGCTCCCACAGCACTAATCCTTTTTAAAAATCACAGACTCCAGCCAGGGACCTCAGCGGTCCTGGGGAATCTATTTCAGTGAAAATCTCCAAATCACACATGTAAAATAGTTTCCTGGAAAGCCCAGCATCCCACCCTTCCCTGCGCTTGCAGCGATGAGGAACCGGCCAGAAAGGCTTCGAGGGCTTGATTTTGGGAAACGTTGAGTTGTCAGCGCTCGCAACTGAGCTTCACTGCATTCAACTGGCAGCATTGCTGGAAATAAAAGCAGGGGGTTTTCTCCAAGAAGGAATTTTCAAAATTTGCCCCTAATTGTTGGGGTTTTGACTGGGTACGTCGGAATTTGCTGGCTTCTATGTGGGCAGCAAGGCTGAGCTGGCACTGAAGGCTTCTGGACGGGCCAGTGCTGGGGCTGGTGGGGTGGGGGGGGAATGGGACACACAACAAAGCTACGTGTGTGCAAACCACCAAAACCTCCAGGAAAAATGAGGACAGCCTTGAATTTTTATAAGGAGGTCAGCACAGCCATGGCTTTGTGCTTCCCACGGGAATCTATTTCAGTGAAAATCTCCAAATCACACATGTAAAATAGTTTCTTGGAAAGCCCAGCATCCCACCCTTCCCTGCGCTTGCAGCGATGAGGAACTGGCCAGAAAGGCTTCAAGGGCTTGATTTTGGGCAACATTGAGTTGTCAGTGCTCGCAACTGGGCTTCACTGAATTCAACTGGCAGCATTGCTGGAAATAAAAGCAGGGGGTTTTCTCCAAGAAGGAATTTTCAAAATTTGCCCCTAATTGTTGGGGTTTTGACTGGGTACGTCGGAATTTGCTGGCTTCTATGTGGGCAGCAAGGCTGAGCTGGCACTGGAGGCTTCTGGACTGGCCAGTGCTGGGGCTGGTGGGGTGGGGGGGGAATGGGACACACAACAAAGCTACGTGTGTGCAAACCACCAAAACCTCCAGGAAAAATGAGGACAGCCTTGAATTTTTATAAGGAGGTCAGCACAGCCATGGCTTTGTGCTTCCCACGGACCTGCGGACAATGTCCCTTCTCACTGTTACACATTTGCAAAGGGGAGGAGGGGGAGAAAAAAAGAAAAAAGAAGTCAAACTTTGTCTCCCTCACCCTGACGGTGCCAGCCATGCCCCGGGGGCCAGGGTGGAGGTGACATCCCTCAGCACCGAGCTCCCATCCCTGCTTCTCTCAGTGCGCAGAAGTGATGGCACCCTGACGGTGCCAGCCGTGCCCCGTGGGCCAGGGTGGAGGTGACATCCCTCAGCACCGAGCTCCCATCCCTGCTTCTCTCAGTGCGCAGAAGTGATGGCAATTTTGGGAGGCAGGAGTGTTTATCTTGACTTCACGCTGGAAACCGCATGGAGTAACCGGGAGTCAAAGCATGAATAAATAACTACAGGGGGGGGAAAAAAAAGAAACCCAAAGCCCCCAGGATGCTCGAGTGGGCTTTAAGGTTTTCACGTGGCACAAACCAGAGACATCTGTGCTTTTTCTGTCTTCCCTTATCTCGCCGACAACGCGGAGGAGCGTTTACCCACGCGCACACAGACGTTTATGAGAGGATCCAGGCGAAGGCACACTAAAATATTTAAATGTAGCACCACGCTCAGTCGATGACCTTTGCATAATTAGAAACTCTTTCTCTTTCTGATCATGGAAATGGCCCGTGGCTTCTGCCTTTGTTTTGCTTGCTGTAGTCCTCCATATGCTCCATTTGCATCCTGAAATCATCGATCGGCCGCGCGCCTCCAACGTAAAGATTTATAAGCAGCGGTGGTGGGGTTGGGGGGGTCCCAGGTGGTGGGTTTGCAGGTCACCGAGGCTTTGGCTGCTGCAGATGGGACAAGCAGAGGGTTTAGCTGTGTCAGGCCTCGCTAATGAGTTGCGAGTTGGGCCAGTCCTTGAAGGAGGGAGGCTTCCTATGGCTCTGTGCCCATCTGCTCCCAAAAATCAGGCTAGCAGAACGCCAAATAACTCCCCGCTCGCACACGGGGCTGTCACAGCCTGTTCCTCCTCGTAAAGATGTCAGCGTGTTCCTACCGGCGGCTTCAGCACGTGCCTGGAAATCAGGGGGTTTAACAGCCCGCGGAGAAGAAAATGGTACGTGTGTCTGTCTCAGAGCAGGTTTGGGATGCTCGGCGTATAATCAGCGTGGCGGGGGGCTGCAGATGCAGCCACAGGGCCACCTCACATTGCTTCCACCCTTTGGGGAACCAGAGTCCTAAAACCCTGTCCTTCACCCATTAAGTCGATGAGATTTCACCACCAGCTGCACAGTCCTTTACTTGTCCAGATGTGGATTTATGAGGTCGCTTTTGCTTTTCTGGATACTTTGATTTGACTAAAATGTCTGAACCGAGGAGTCCTTAATTCCAGAAGGCAGATGGCGATTTTTATTAGCAAGTAGTTTCCTCTTCTTTCTATTCCTTCAATAGCATATTTTTTCTTGCTGTAGTTGGCTGTATGCTATATATACATGATGGCTAACACTTCACGCTATTCATGTTGATTTTCTTTCAGCTCAAGGGCTTTTTTCATTCATCTTCTGTCTCTTAATGGCAACAGCAGGTATATGTGTGCTCTTTTCGCTCAAAAAAAAAGTGTCTCGCAATCTTTTCATAGCTTCTTCTAGTGTTTCCATACAAAATCTTCCCTAATTTAACATAACTAGTAAATCTCAGCAACACATAACCGTGCCTTTTCCCTGTCCGAAAAGCAAGGAGCTCTCAACCTCTTCCAGGATAACTCTGCTCCTTTGTTAAGGAATGACATTATCTGATGAGGTACGAGTCATCTTCATCTCCTAACGATTCCAGAGAAAGCCAGCAGCAATCAGGGGGCTACCAGAATTGCATTTCTCAGCCATTACCTTATTGCTGTGAAATACTGTTTCAGCCATCCATCTGCTAAAGAGCCCATAATAATGACAACTCCACCAGCTTCTCGGCCGATCCTGACAATAGCGAGCCTTTCAGCTTACAAAGCTAACGACTTACTAATTACCCCTACCGAGCAGGCGTAGGAGAAGTGACCATCTATAACCATCCATACAGGGAGAGCTCCCACGAACGGGAGGAAGGCAGCGCTCGGGATTTCAGGAGCTGAAGTTGGGCACTGATTTAACAGGATGTTGCAGGACATTGTTCCTTCTGCTGCATCTTCCCGACGTCTGCGCCCACCTCTGGGTGGTGGTCGGGTTTTTTGGTGGGATGCTCGGGTTGGGGTTTTTTTGGGGTTTATTTTATTTATTTTTTTATTCTCTCATACTCAGATTTCAATGTTTCGGGGGCAGCGACAGCCTTTTTTTTTTTTTTTTTCTGAGTTTATCCATCGCCCAGCTGAAGGCAGCCTGGAAGTCTGCCAGGAGCACCTGGCAATGCACTTAGTAAATTATAGTAATGAAAAGAACCTCAAATGCTAGGAGGTAGTTATAAGGCTTTCCTGATGTATATACTTTGAAGGCCAAGTGCTGCTTTTAACATATTCCGGTATGACCTGGCACCTCTTTACCCTAACGAGACGCAGAGGAGCAAACTGATTAATTGTTAGGTCTCACTGCTGGTGAAGCCTGAACTCCCAAGTAGTTATTAAGCGCGGATGCTCCAGTCATTAGCAAGAGGGTGTCTTTTCTTCTCTTCTGAAATCAGATGGAGGTATGGGTGCTGCAGAGATTGTGAGAGGCAGCGCTGAGGAGCCCGAGGAGATGAGGTGACGGGCCCCTGCCAGCTCCATGCTTTTGGCCAGGGAGCTGAATCCTGCTTGGGAACAGCATGGACTGGATCGTGCTGGGGATGGGGAGGATGTGTCTGTAACCCCGATTCTCTGCCGGCTGAACGGGAGCCAGGGGACCATCTCCCGTTTCTAATATGCCATAATTTCTGAAATGCATTTCATTCTCTGTATCGGAAACACAGGAAGATAATGTTTCGTTTTAAGTGGCTTTGTGGGTGTTTTTGGCTTTGCTGGTGGGTGAAATACTTCGGCGCCTGCAAATTGGGAAAGTTTTGGGTCTGAGGTTCCCGGCGCTGACATGGTGGAGCTCCCCTCATCCCAGCACTCCTCGAGCATCCCCTGAAAAGCAGATTCCTTGGTTAATAAAGAATGGTTGCAGCTAGACGAGGCTTTCAGCACACGCAGGGATCAGTGCAATTAGCTGATGAGCTCTCGCAACAGAAGCCTTTCACACACGGGCTGGTGCAGGGTAAACCAGCGCCAGGCTGAGACCTCGCACCCGAGCTTTGCCAGAGCTTCAGCCCTGGAAAAATGAAGCTCTTCTCCTACTTTATACCCTGCAATGATTTGGGTGTTTTCATTCTGTTCGATGGGGGAAGCCTGGTTGATTTATGGGACGGCTGAATATCTCTTTGTGGATGGGGACCCAGCCATCTGCTCTCGGAGCTGCTCTCCTGGGGGGTGGGGAGCATCATTGCCAGGAATGATTTCCATAGTAGGATAACGTGGTCCAAGCCTGGGGAATCAGTCTCACCAGCTTTGTCTGCTGGGATGAAGGTCAGAGTAGCAGAATTTCCCCTAAATTAGGTATAAGTAAATTACAGGGAAACTATGCCCATCCTCTACCTCCCGTCATTGTGTTAGTCTTAACTTTCAAATGGAGACAAAATTTACAACATCTTGGAGAAATAAAGTCCATTCCCAGATGAGAAACTGGGGTGGAGGAGAACCTCCTGCAACGAGGGATGTGGTGATTTTAGAATGGACTTGGCTCTGGGGTCCATCACCAGGCGTTGGAGATGTGGATGTACCTGGATCCTCCTGGGGAGAGGGCAAGAAAGGCAATGCTGAGGTTTGGGTTGCCAGTGCTTCTAATTTTAGCAGACACGTACAAAATGTGTTTATTCCCCCTTTGGCTATCACAAGCCCATCAGGAAAGAAGTTGTGAAGAGGGTGCACAGTGCCGGAGCTCCCGTGAAAATGGGTGAGCTATGGGGCACGGAGAAGAGCGCTACCCTTGGCTCTGCCCCATAGGAGAAGGGATATGGACCATCCACCCAGAATAACTGATAACATTAGAAAAGACATACAGAAGCTTCTTGGGATATTTTATTTGTCTTTTAGACTTAGGTTGATCTCTGAGCTACTCTTTCAAGAGAAGGACCTATAGTGACTATAAAGACTCAGGATGTCTTTCTTGAATGATAACAGCTCAATTAGAGCCAGTCATTAGACAGCTATGGCTAAGGTCATCTTCTCTTATGTACTTTACTTGGACATTTTCTTGCTGGGGCCTTCTATAACTCCTTGCAGTCAGCTTAAAATTTTTGGCTTCTCAGCAAACTTTCCCGTTATGAGCCAGCTGCCTGGCCAGGGCCCCACACCACCACCACCACCACCACCACCACCAAACCCTGGTGACAGCCTCTCCCCACTGGGAAAATGAGAGCCTACTTCTAGCCTCTGCTTTTTTTTCTAGTCAGCTGCTAATCCATGAAGCCTTTTCTTTATCTCATGCTGCTTTTATTACTTTGACAGCTTTTATGGTGGCAAAGCTTTCATGAGACCCAGGTAGGTGATACACATCCAATCCCCTGCATCACATTCACCGAGTTCTTCAAAGGATGTGAATGCATTATAAACTTTGACTTATTTCTGTTGCCCTTTTCCTGGTGTATCAGACCTGCTAAATGCATCCCTATGTATCCATATTTACCTATACTTTATTGTATTTTCTCCTAATTTGTCTGTTGATCAGACCAATTGGGTCATGGCTATTAAGCTTGCCTCAATCTGGTGTCAAGTTTCCCATTTCCCATCTGCTGTGGACAAACACTGTTAATTATTCACATAATTATATTTGAATCTCTTTACAAGTCTTGGGCCAGTGACATCTCACCCTCACAATATGCTCCTCTCACAATTTACCTGTTTGTTCCAAAATCTCTGTTGGTGACACTTGTATTTCAGAAGCTCATCAGACCCATTCCAGATAAAGAGGATTTCGCTGTGGGAGTCTCCAGCCCCCCCTCCCACTGCAAACACCTGGGGGACTCATTTACCTGACCCACCAGGGTTTTATTTCACCCAAGACCTTTCACACTTCCATTACCTGCCAGCCCCAGCGAGTCCCAGGTAGACTTTCTGTCTGTTCTATGTTTTCACGTCTGTTTTTATGCCTCTGGCAAACTGTTCTGCAATATCTTTTTCACTTCCACTTATTGTGGTTTTATATTTGCCAGTGTTTATGCTCTATTCTGTTTTCCTCACTTAGACGTAGCATCTTGATGGCTCTCTTTTTTGTTCCTAATACTCTTCTTCACTCTGCTACTTCTCTGCTTTTAAAAAAATCCTTTAGGGCCTTTATTAAGGAGTGTTACATGTTAAGCTGGAGCCTGTAATTTATCTTCAAGCTGATACTATGGTACTTGAAAGTATTTTATCCTTTGAGCTCTTTATTTATTTTGAAATGTAAATCCCATCTCCTAAATTGTAGGTGTTATTTCAAATCACGACCATTACATGGCTTGATGGAAAATTTAGACAATAGCATATAAACAGCTTCCCAAATGTTGTAAAAAAAAGGAAATCTATTTTAGCCCAAGCTATGTTAGGCACTGGACCCCTGAAACATGGGACTGAAAGGGTCTTCAAATCATGCTAGGGTCAGTACTGCATCATTATGAGCAATCACATTGTATTTTTCCTGTAGTATATTTATCAAACCTTATTTTAAAATATCTACAGCTCTTCCTTCTGCTGCTGCTTCCAGTCAGTGGCTGTTTGACAGCCTCAGTGACCTGCGAGCTGGGGACTTTCCAGCCTGAGAGGTCTGCACCCACCCAGGCGATACCTGGTTGATCCCAGCCTTGGAGCTGAGACAGTTTTTGTCCTTTCCTGGAGTTTATTTGCCACCCTGGAGCACCAAAGAGATCAACTTTCCCAGCCTCAACCATCTGCACCGATGGTTGAACACAGACTTCAACCCGCACCTGGAAACCTTCCTATTAAAGGCAATAATATAGGGCTGGGAATGGAAACTTTTATCCCTATTTATGCACCAATCCCATGTACCCTGAGCTTTATGTGCAGTGTAACTGCAGGTACGATGTGAGGGCTATTTAACATCTTTCCATACTTTCTTTATAGTTCAGGCTGGGTCCCTAAGCCCTGATTCATAAAAGCGCTGCTGAAGTACTTACTCGGAGTCCAGCACATCTGTAAGTACTTTGCTGAATTAGAGCCTTATTAATCTTCCTGCATTTAAAATAACTTTTTATTACATTTTTTAAAAATAAATGGGCATGTACTATTTCTTCATGTTTGGGATTTTTTCGAACGCTGATTTTAACGCTCTTCTGGCTGGGCTGGATATCCCTCCTTCCAGCCAAGCGGCTGCTCGTGCTCAACCTGGGAGCAAACTCCCTCTCGCAGTGCCCATGCCACCAGGAATGAGCTCCAAGTTATCTGCCATCCCCACTTCCAGGGGTAAAAGAACCAAACTTCCCCAAGGAACCACACCGAGCCATCCTGAATCCCAGACCGTGAGGCATTTTGAGTTGAAAAATAACAGAATGCAGCTGTGGGTACGTTGCCCAATGATTTCAATGGATTTGGGGGGGAAATGCCAGCCAAGTGTTGCTTGCACCAGTTGCAAAAGGAATTTTTGGAGCCAGAGGAAATAGCAGAGCTGGGATTCAGGGCTGCGATCCGTGTGAGACGGGGAGATCTGTGCGATGCACAGCAAAGCTGCTCCCTCCTCCTGCCTCCACTGCATCAGTCAAAAATTAAAAATTTAAAAAAATAAAAGAGGTTTCCAGTGCTGGGAGCAATAGGTCTTTGGAAATTCATAGAATTATAGAATATCTTGGGTGGGAAGGGACCTTTAAAGACCATCTAGTCCAACCCCCCTGCCATGAGGCAGGGACATCTTCAATGAGACCTCAGGCTGCTGAGAGCCCCGTCCTACCAGACCTTGAGTGTTTCCAGGGATGGGGCATCTCCCACCTCTCTGGGAAACCTGGTCCAGCATCTCACCACCCTCAGTGTAAAAAATTTCTTCCTTATATCCAGTCTAAAACTTCCTTCTTTCAGTTTAAACCCGTTACATCTCGTCTTACGGCTCCCCTCCCTGATCAAGAGTCGCTCCCCAGCTTTCCTGGAGCTCCTTCAGGGACTGGAAGGGGCTACGAGGTTTTCCCAGACCCCCATCTTCTCCAGGCTGAACCCCCCCAACTCTCCCAGCCTGTCCTCACAGCAGAGGAGCTCCAGCCTTTGGATCATCCTCGTGGCCTTCTCCGAACCCATTTGTCACTTGTCTCTCACCACAGGTACGTGGTGGGTGGGTGCCTCCCCACCCCAGAGCAGCTCATCTACCTCCTACAAATCCATCAGATGTAAATATTCCTCCATCATCAGTCCCTCCGGGCTCTTTTTTTCCCAGCCTGCACATTTATTTTTCAGCAATGCAAACCGGCCTATTTTCTGTATTTAATAATTTTTTTCAGCAGTGCAAACCAGGACATTTTCTGTAATTAATTTCTGTATTTAAATACAGCAAAAGCGCTGGTTTGCACGCTGAAAAAAAAAAAAGTGTGCAGGCTTGGCAAAAGTCACAGAGCCTTGGCGTCACCAGCCACACGTGCAAGGCTCTCGCAACTTTTCCCTGTTCTCCAAAAAGCGCAGTGTTAGAAAATGAGAAAGTGGGGAAAAAGGGAAAAAAAGCAGATCTCGAAGGTCCTTCCTCATCCCTCCATCCCCGTGTGGGAGCACCAGAAGATGCTGTAGATCCAGACATGTTAATGGGAGGTTGGATTTAGGGGAAACCCGGCGGAGCTGAGCTTTTTTGGGAGTGTTTTTGGGAAGAGGATTGAAGTTTGTTTATGCCATGCGAAATCCAAGCTGCTGCGAAGGTCTTGCTGTTGGGGGGAGAAATGGGAGAAGTTGATGAGGATGCAGCCAGGAGGTTTGTTTTTCACGCTGTTTTTGGGGCTGTATTTGTTTTCTTTGACAGTGACTTACAGCCCAGCTTTCTTTTCTATTTTGTTAGGGCAATAAAGAAGATAAATCTGTAATAATTCAGCTCTCTGTCTTTAATAAAATCTTGTCTTCTTCACACACAGCCCCTGGGAAGATCTCCATTTTGCAGCCCTGCGAGATTGGCTGGGTTTTTTCCATTTCACCTCTTCACCAGAAACGACAGAAAAATAACATTACCGGGAAAATTAATAGCTAAATACAATTTCAGGCAGAGGGAACGCTTTCGGCAGGAGGAGCAGGACTCAATCCTGAGTCTGATCGTGCCGGCCCGGGGGATGCTTTTCGGTGAAGGCCAGGAGCAGCGCGGTAGCTGCTGCAATTACTTTTGTCTTTGTTAACGGGCTCCCGGGCCGGAGACCTCAAACAGCAGCTAATGAGAATTTCCATCTTCGAAGCGGATCGATGTCGAGCTAATCTTTGTTGGTTTTGTGCTTGCGCCGGGTACAGAGGAGCAAGGAAATCAAACTCCGAGTGGAGGAGGCAGCGGGGGAGACGTGGAGGCAGCAGCAGGCTGGGGAAAAGTCCTTGGAAGTTGCTGGAAAAAGTTGGGGCTTTGGGGTTTTTTTTGCACCCCGCTGCCTTTTTAGCCCTTTTTTTAGGTTGTGCGTTGGTGTCTGGGCACCCATCTGCCCACCAATTTTTTGCCGTAATGACTTCTCTCTCCCAAATTTGTAAGAAATGGAGTGAAAACGTGTTTGTGCTTGAGCCCTGCCAGGGGGGGTGGACTTTCAGGTGGGGACTGTGGCCTCGGGAATACCATGGTCGCCTGGCTTTCACTTCAAACTTTTTCCTTTTTTTTTTTTTATTTTTTTGGGAAAGTAGGTTTTTTGAAGAAATAAAGAAGCCCTGGCCCAGCTTCGGAGCAGACCTGCGATGCTGGGGATGGCGGTCACTCCTGGAGAGATAAGTTGGAGCACTGAAAAGCAATGGCTTTGTGAAGATCTTGTGAAGAACAAAGGTGAGAGGGCACTTCTGCAGCAAAAATTTTTTTGAAAGTAAGATTTTTTAAGAAATAAAGGAGCCCTGGCCCAGCTTTGGAGCAGACCTGACATGCTAGGGATGGTGGTCACTCCTGGAGAGACAAGTTGGAGCACTGAAAAGCGATGGCTTTGTGAAGATCTTGTAAAGAACAAAGGTGAGAGGGCACTTCTGCAGCCTCAGAAGAAGACACCAGAGAGAGAAGAAGATGGAAGGTGGGCTCCACAGCTTCTTCCTCGTCTAGGGATGAGAGATCCAAGAGCAAGCCATTCCTCAGCCGCAAGCACAGAAGCTGATGGTGGCCTCATTGCTTGAGATCGCTGTTCTGGAGACTGCAGGGAAGCTGTAGGAGGTGGACGGTGGTCTGAAGCCCCCTTCCTCTGGGGCAGGATGTGACCTAAGAGCTCCCTGAAGGGGACTCAGAGTACTACAGCGATCTAGAGCCCCCCCTCTCAGCTGCAGGTGGCCCAGAACCACCCTCCCAGGCAGGAGGTGGCCTGAAGCCCCCGGAGGTGATCTAGAAGCCCGAGGTGATCTAGGACCCCTGGGGCAGACAGGAGTTGCCCCAGACCCCCAGGTGATCTAGAACCAGGCCTCCAGGCAGGTGTGGGTCTAAAGACACTGGAGGTGATCTAGAACCCCGAGGTGATCTAGGAGTTGCTCCAGACCCCCAGGTGATCTAAGCCTCCAGGCAGGTGTGGGTCTAAAGACACTCCCCACCTCAACACCCCGGACACCAGAAGGCGATCTGGGACCCTACACCGTGATTCAGTCATAGAATCATAGAATGGTTTGGGTTGGAAGGGACCTCAAAGATCATCGAGTTCCAACCCCCCTGCCATGGGCAGGGACACCTCCCACCAGACCAGGTTGCTCAAGGCCCCATCCAGCCTGGCCTTGAACACTTCCAGGGATGGGGCAGCCACAGCTTCTCTGGGCAACCTGTTCCAGTGTCTCACCACCCTCATAGTAAAAAATTTCTTCCTGAGATCTCATCTGAATCTTTTTTCTTCCAATTTAAAACCGTTTCCCCTTGTCTCCTTGTCCCACCAGGTGATCTGGAACCCAGGAGCCCCCCGGGCAGGTGACCTAGAAACCACCCCCCACCCCCCGCAAAAGGCGGTCGGGACCTCTCGGTGATACGCCCCCCCCTCTCCCCGCAACAAGGCGCGTGTCATCCGGCCCCGCCCCTTTCTCCGCCCGCCGGTGCGCGGCCCCTTTAAGAGCGGCCCCGGCCCCTTTACTCTATGTTTACATAACACAGCGGGGCCGTACCACTTGATGGCGGAGGGGGGGGGGCTGTGTGTATGCTAAGACGGGGGCGGAGCTCCGCGCCCCTTCGCCCCGCCCCCGCCTTAGCACACACGGCGGGCGGTGAATGGGAGCGGGAGGAGGCGTGACCACCCGGGGCCGG
>NW_015090883.1:676126-774425 GCF_001431845.1 Calidris pugnax
GGGGGGGGAGGAGGAGGAAGGAGGAGGGTGAAGCACTCATATTCAGATTCGTGGTGGAAATGTTTATTTTCTCAGCTTGATACGGATCTTAAAGTAATCCGCTTGGTATTATGTTCTTGCCCTGCTGTTAAAGCTTGAAGCCTTTCTGCTGAACGCCGTAGAAGCAGATGAGAGAGAAGCATCTAAGCCGTGCTTGCTGAGAGCCCTTGAGAACCTTATAAGAGATGCTTAATTTTGATAGTTTAAGATGTAGAAACATATGGTTAATAGAATAATTTTTAGTAATAAATACAATAGAAAGGTTTCAAGCCAGCCGTGAAGCAGAACAGTTAGAGCCTTGCTGCGTAATTCAACCTCCCCCAGAATCTGTTACATATTTGCTGCAAGGTCGTAGAAAACCTTATTCTGGTTTGTTAGGGATTTTGTTGTTGTTTTGGTCAAGTTGTTTCATAAAGAACTCTGTTCACCTCCACAGAATAACTGTTTGAATCGCTAGAAGCAGATAAAAAGAGCGGTCAAGACTGAGTACTCCTGTGTCCAATGGTGTACCTTTTTTCCTTAAGGGATGTTAAATGCTTCTTATCACGAGACTAGGTCAAGATACAGTTACCATGGAATAAAATACAGCTATTACCCTGAACGTGGCATAGCTGGCACTTGAAAGACATGAGTTGAAGTCGAGTGACTTGATTTTGGAGAAATATCCATATCAAGCTAAATTTAATAAAGAAGCCTTCTTGCTGTTTCAATTGGGGAAACGGAGGGTAACCTCAGCTGTGCAATACTGTCTCTAACAATAAAGTCATAGTATAATGTTGAATCTTTAATTAAATTAGAGTGCATAAATTGATGTTGTGCTGCAGAGGCTTTTTGTGCACAGCTGGAAGCATTTTCCTTTCTGTTGCTTCACTATTTTTAGCAGCAGTTGAAAGTACAGAAGTATGAAATGTTTTGGCTCTGATCTTAACCTAGCAAAGTCTGGTGTGCTTTTCCTTTAATATGGAAATGCATTGATCTCAGCTTATCGGTTCTGCCAGAGGTCTTGATCTTCACTGCTGTGTGTTGAAACATGCCAATAAAATTCTGTAACTTTCTATGACTGAGTTTAGGTTTTGTTTGAGTATCAGCTGTTCTCTAAAGCTACTGAGGTCATGTCATCTGGGTGTTATACATACTAAAAAGCAAACAAATCCTCTTGTCCTTGTAGTAGAATTGTGAACAAGAAGTCTGCAAACGAAGCTCGTAGGCTGCACTGAAACAATAGATTGGGTTGCAAACGGGCAGCCGAAGCTCGTAGGCTGCACTGAAACAATAGATTGGGCATTGGCTGTCACAGCTTAGTGACACCATGTGTTTGGGGGATGTGATGTGGAAGTAGGTAGATATGATGGAAGCAGTCCAGGAAATGCCATGACTTCAGTAATTACGTTTTCCTTTTTTTTGGACTGGAGATAGATTGGGGTTTTAAGATCCATTTGACGCTTCAGGAGTTGATTACTGCATTTCCTGTCAGAAATGTTTTAAATGTTATATGTAGTGCCATAAATAATGCAAACATATCTTTCTTTGGTGACTCAACATTTGTGACTAGGAACTCTTGGAACAGTTTAAGCATCTGTTCAGTATTCTAAAAAAAATAAATTCTTAATGCCTGTTTTGTATTAAAATCTTGAAATCTGGAGTTCTATTTAAATAAGACAATGTAAATTTCCTCTCCATAGTGAAACTGAGACCTGTGAACCACAGAAAGATAGCATTGCAGTTCTTGTTACAACTGCTTGATTAATATTCATAGAGTGACCTCACAGCTAGATTAAAAAAAAAAAAATTCTTTTGGGACAGTGTTTGTTTTTTTTAAAAAAAACATTGATTGTGATGTTGATGAATGACTTCTGTCTTGAGCTGCAAGCCTTTTAAATTGGGTGGTGAAAAGGATGATGAACAAGGAATTGGCATACCTGGTAAACTGCTGAGAGTCTTGTTTTTAAGATGACAAAACTTTCCCTTTATCTTTTGCTCTTACTCTCTTAGCATTATTAAAGTAGGGTTGTTCTATACTTGACCTTTAAATCAAGGGGAAGACGTTTTTTTGGCAGTAGGTAGTTCTCCCACCAGAACATGGTCCTGTATTGTCTCGCAATAGTTGTGATTGCTTGTCTGTGCATTAATGTGATCAGAGGGTAAAGCCTAAGGCATTTGAAGTCAGTCATCGCAGCAAATACATTTCTAATAACCTTCTCCCAGTAGTCTGTTAGGTATTTTCTGTCAGTGATGTGGCAGTGCATGTTTGGTTAAGATTTTGTCGAGGTTTACATAATCAATGTTGTAGTGAATAAAAACAGTTTATGTAAATCACGCCAGACAGGTCAAGATGGCTGGTAAAGAAGAGATCATCTGCTGATTGTGAATCTGCTTGTGGAATCTGATTGTGTACATCTGCTCGGAGCATCATCTGTTCACAAAAGGCTATGGATTTCTTGGTGAAGCAGAAACATTCATATTCTAATTTTTTTAGGAAAAAAAAAAAGGAAAGAAAAAAAGCTGTATTTGAAATCCTGTCAAAGTAATGGCAAATTTTATATTTCTTGGAGCATGGTGCTGGAGGGAGTTTTGGGGAGATATTGAATATGGTAATGTGTGTCTGAATAGAGTGTCATGGTGTTAGTATGTTGTTTGTCAGTGGTGTTGGTTTGATTTGTCTGGTATCTGGGTAGTGTCTTGAGGTGTATGTCCTGTCCCCCCTCTCCCAGCACCCCCTTTCCCCCCAGCTTTGAATCATACTCTGAAGAATTTATTCTGGCGTAAGGCAATTCAGGCCAGTGTGGCTTTGTCCCGTGGTGCTGGTCCTTGGCTGCGTGGGGTAATTTTCACTGAAGGCAGGTGTCAGTCGCCTGCTGCTCTTAAATCTCTCTGCCCTGAGGACTGCGTCAGTGTATCTTAGTAGAATTTTCCAACAATTAATGTCAGTGGGCAGATTTAACTTATCAGAAAAGTCACTTGATTAAAATGATGTAAGTTGAAGGAGGGATACCAAAGAAGCTTAAGTTTTGGTCAAAGGCTGAGTTCTCTAGTGATGAAAGGATTCTGTTATTGACATGAGATACTTTCAGTGTGGTGCATTGCAACCAATTCTAAGGAGTTTTGGATGGGGTTTCTAATAGGTGCACGCATGTAAATGTAGTATTTCTTACTGACCAAAGACTTCCATTAGCTAGGAGGTGCAGCCTGGTGTGTCCTCAACAGGGGAAGACTTTGTCTTACACTCTTAATGGGCTTTGCAAATGTAATCAATTTTTTTATCTAACTAGACAAAACTAAGGGCTGTTGCTCAGTGTTATTACAGTGGTCACTTTGAAATTGCTGTCAACATTTGAGGTATGCATTTTCCAGAGTCAACTATTAAAATAAATTACTCTCTTAACTTACAGGCTTCAGTGCCCAAAGGAACCACTATGAATTGTTATGTGAGCTTTGTTTCATGTGGACCATTGGACATCCTCAAACAAACAGGCTGTACTTCTGCTTAAATTTAACCTTTTGAAAAAATGTAATAAAATTCTCATCTATGTTTACAGTGATACATTCTAACTTTTGCGAAGTTGTTCTAATTGGTGGGCCGCTTGGAGCAAATCTAGATTTGAAACATGTCTTTTTGTGTTGATCTGAAGGGACCTTCATTTTTAGACTCCTTTCTCTGACAGATCAGAGTTCCTCCTTGATGAACTAAATAAAGTTACTGAAGTGTTTACTACTTTTAAGCGTATTTCCAGTTTTTAACTCATCTGTTTGGCTTTTCATGGAACTGTTCTGTTAATCTCTTGCTGTGTAGTTCAGAAAGAAGCTGATGCAGTTTTCCAGTAGTGTTGACAAATGCAGATGCAATATGGTATCTCTGCTTGTCCTTGATAGCTGTTTGTTTCTTTTTATGGACCAAAGGCAGAGGGAGGGTCATCCTGGCTATGGCATTAAACCGGGGACATATGTTGCACTTAGGTGGATTTGCTGTTTGGTATCAAGCTGAAGCTTTGTTTAATGATTCTGTAATTTTTTGCACTATGGGGTGTATTTCACTATTGTATGTGATGTATATTCACTATTGGTGAAACTGCTCAGATGACTCGGGTTCTGCTTTTGAGCCTTATTTAAAAATGTAGTTTAGGCTTCATTTAAAGGAATGTCTATAGCGAATAATGGTTGCCACCCGTTAAATACATTCAAGGTCATGATTCTCTCTGAGAATCATTTGCTTCAACGGTCGTAGCTGGAAGGCTGCTGTTCTGGAGAAACTGATTTGGTTTTTTTATTTGATATTGACAGTGGCTTCTTGGAGACCTTTATGTCTTGTGCTTAGTTTATGATGGATCTTATATGCTGCATATTGAGAATATGTGATCAGTGCCAGTTCAGAGCTTGCAAGTAGATTAATCAAACACCAGAAGTATTGTGTCTGAATAGAACATTAACTGCAATGTAGAAAAAAAAACAGTAGAAAGGGTTATATTTGAGGAAGGATTCGTGGATGTTTCAGTGAAAGTTTGAGTATGGCTGGATAGAGCAAAACTTTTCCTTCATTTAAGCTAAGAAAGAAAACATATCCGAGTTGGTTCTCTGCAACTATCCTATTGCTTAGAGTACTTTTGACTTTCTCAGAGTGCAGATTTGTATCCAGCTGTATGCTTTATTCACAACATGTTGGTACCAATGTAAAATCGGAGAACAGAAACTTCAAACTCTAGAAGGGAAAATCTATGGTTTTTGAAGAGAATAAGAGCATCCAACATCTGCATGTTTAATGCTTGTTATGAAAAGGAAACTGATCGCACTCTGGAAGTTAAACTGTAATCCCTTTGGCATGTGCAGGCAGTAGGTCACACATGTAGAAGGGGAAGGCTTAATTTTTTTTCCTAAAGTATGGGAAACAGACTGTTTACTCTGAGTAAACAATGTCTGAGAAATGTAAGAGTTTGTGGCTTTGACTGATGCACTTCCCATGTAGCACCAAATAGCTGCTCCTTTCCTATCTTGGCAGAATCAGGGATTCATAGTTTTCTATTTTCAGCTGAAATTTATAAATGAGTAGATACAGTGAAAGTCCACTTGGTTCTACTTTAAAATATGCATATAAACCTAGAAATTACTTTCTGGGCTAGTAAGATTTTTTTTGTTGTTGTTGCTGAAAAGCAGCATCTTGCTTAAGCTATTTCATGCTCCCTCTTAACAGCAGGCTGTTTTTCAACTGTGATTACAAGGTTGCTCGAGAATAGATTTTTCCTAAGAAGTCAGGAACTTTTTATTATCCAGTTCAAACTAAATTATGGCTGGTTTGTACCCATTTATTTTGGAGCTAGTGCTGCTCTCTAACTTGCTTAGTCCTTATTCCTCAGTAGTGGTAGCACGTATCAGCTCCATGCTTTGAGAAGATGCAACCTTCTTTTCCTGTACTCTAAGCTAACGAGAAGCTGTGTGAGTGTAGTATGGTGCTGAGCCTGAGCCAACATGCCTTGCTGAAGGTGGTAGGGTTTGTTAGTTCAGAGTGCCAGCAGAGAAGTTTTACAACTGTTTGCAAAATACTATAGACATGCCTGTAGGTAACAGCTGTTTGGGTAGGCTGAACCAGCCGTTGCCTTGTGCCGTTTTTCTTGTTGGTATTGTCTGCACATGCTTTGCCTCTGAATTTATCTTGATTATCTGTGAGTAGTACAGGTATGAAACCTTCTGAAGCGTGTTGTACAGTTGCCATCTTGCCTCGTGTTTAGTAGGAGTGTTTCTCATGATGTCATCTAGAGTTGTGTTTGGTTATTCTGCACTGTCATAGCTGTGACTTATTTGTCCTGTGGTCAGCAAGGCAAGTGGAGGAGGATTCAGTCTGAGCTCCCAGCTTGAAGCGGAAACTCTAGTTGGTTTTCAGCTGTACTTTGTCCTGTCAAATCCTGTTCTGTTTGTACTGTTTCATTTGTGCTTTTCCTTTTTTTCAACAAATATCCTTATGTTGGTTCTCACTCTGGCCCAAGGTCACCACTGAAAAGCTTGCATGTGATTTGTCACAAGCTTAAACCTTGAGGGACAGGAAGAGGAATGCTGGCATAGAGGGCATGCCTCTTCCAGAAAGACTTGTAAGGCAAAACTTCTCATTTTGTTTGTTTTATAAATACATCACTAAATGGTGCCCTTGCATTTTTTCACTTTTATCACCTGCGTATGCTAATACTGTGTTGAAGGGGTCTCCCTTTTCTTGTAGATGACCTGCTTCCCTCCTGACAAGGTGCAGTTCAGCATTTTTTACACCTCCCTTACCATGTATTTTTTAGACATCTACCAGTGCAGCTATATGTAGGTTAGTACTGGGTCTCGATATTGTAGCATCATTCACAGACTTTGGGGGACTAGTTGGTAACTTCTCTGTCAAACTGTAAGTAATGTCTGGGATTAGACTGTTTTAATCCTATTACTTGGTGGCCTGGAATAGGTCTCTGTCCTCATATTAAGCAAATAGTACAGTCAAAAGCGATAGGGGCTTCCAAAGCAGCGGGTTAGTGTGCTGTGGGGGTGTGTGTGGGAATAGCTGGAGCAGTGCTCTCCCAGCTCTTCAGCTGTGGGACACCATGGGGCATCCTCTGTGGATGACCAGATGTGCCCCTTCTGTGAGATGACTCGTACATGTAACCTTGTAATATGACATCTGTGTACCATTAATGACTGTATAATAGCTGCACTTACGACTATGCGATTTAAAACCAAAGACTAGGGCAGGGGAAGGGCAGCAGGCAGTAAGCTGTTTGTGGAGTTTTCTTAGCGTCTGAGTAGGCATCCGTGGTGCTGGGAGTTCAGCAGTGAGAGTAACCTTGTGTTTGACTGGCTCTTCAAAATGAACATCTTCCTGCTGCCCTTCCCACAAATAGCACTTGTTGGCTAGAGTTAATAGTGCTTAAGATACAAGAAGATGGTCCTTATAGGAAATCTTTGCATGGCAAAGCTTCAACAGTTGTAATATAAACATTCAGTCTTTGAAAACTAAGGGACTATGTGGCAGGAGGACATGGCTTTTTAACATGGTTGGGTTATAAATGGTATGTGAACAAGGTATCACTGGACTTGCACTATGTGTAGCTTTTACTTGTTCTGATTAGTATAGTTTCTGTTCCTAAATATAGGGGGCTTCTGAGCAGTATATGCAAGTATCAGCTGTTTTGCCCTGGAGTTTTATTCATTTCTCCCGAGGCTGGAATAGGAAGCCCGATGAGGTCAGTCAAAAACATGCGTACAGCTTCTTAGTAGCAGTTAGTAGCTCCTGGTGAAGAAAAAATAATTCGGCTAAAAGCTTTCCTCTGTTTCACAACAGAAGTGTCATATAGACAAAAGATATTATAAACAGCAGTTGTGAAAATGGATACAGACAACATCTACACTGCTGAAGAGTTTGTTTTATTAAAAGCCAAGTGGTTCTGAGATGAGCTGAATTTGATTAGGCATGATATGAAGGTGCCAATTGCTGAAGGACCTATTAGGCATGCTTCTATCAATAGCAATTTGTTTCTCCTGTAGGGAGGGAAAGTAAGCAAGCCCTGTTTTATGCTTCTGCAAGTGATTTACTTTAGGTGGTTGGGTTTTTTTTCCCCCCATTTAGCAGTATCATCTTCAATATTGGACTTGGGCACACTGCCTACCCTGACCTCACTGGAGATAAAACTAGCATGCTTCAAGGGGGGTGAACTAGATGTAGGACTGCTCCTAGCCTAATGCAGCTGAAGGCTTCCTATGCTAGGGAATAGTATGAAGGCCACACGTGCCCTTATGAAATGTTTGGCAATAAAGACTTAATGTTCATCTGTCATATTTATTGCTTATATTAACTATGATACAGCTACATTTACTGTGTAGCAACTAATTGTATTAAAGAGAGAGGAAAGCAGCCAGTTGCACAGTGAGACAAATACTAACTTAAAATGTCAGTTTACTGCGCTGCATCCCCAGAGGAGTGAGGACAGGTAAGGAACATTAGAGCTAGCTGGTGCATAGTATGTTAAAAAGGAGGCTGAGAAGCATTATTGTCTTCTCCTTGAGTATTGCAATGTTAACTGATCCCAGTTGTTGCAAAATTCTCCTTTTTCATCTTTACATTCAAGGAATTGTGTACAAAAGAGAAGTGTTGGCATAGTCTTTTTCTCTAACTGATAAACACTTTTGGAGGCAATCTTCATACTCCACTGTAGTGATGCATTTAGTAGGCTTTCAAATTACTTTTCAGCATCGAATATGTATGCTATCATTAATTTAGAATTCAGTAAGTTCATAAAATGTCACGGAACAGTTTTATTCTTCAAACTGGATGGCTTTAGTAACACCTAAAAAAACTTCAATGTTCAATTCAAAAATGCTTCAGACTTATGAGGTGTATCCTCTTAAGGTATGTGAGTGTCATGGATAAAGACAAAGCGGTACTGACTGTGAAGACAATTAGTCACTCTGTGGAAGTAAACTAAGCAAATTGAAGCATATAAAAGCTCAAATCTCCTTTTGCCTATTACAAATAAACTGGTGACCAAATGTGCAAACTCTCTAGCACGTGCCTTTAGAAAGAGTGAAAGAACTGTTTAGTCTAGACACAGAAGTTAATGGGCTGAAACTTTGATATAAGCACAGCTGTATTTCTTCATGTGTGACAGCATGACTTTATTTTGATTGTTGATGTCTGATTTAGTAATGGTGGAGTCGTAGCCTTTGAAACAGGAGTAGCGTGCATGTGTCCTCCTTCGAGAGGAAAGACCGAGCTGTTGAAAGATATCAAGAGCTGTGTAGTGCCTGCTTCCCTGCACATCCTGTGACAGCATTCTGTATCTCACAAACGACTACGTTTTTTTACGGAACATTGACTAATGAACCAAAATGTTGCTGTAGTTCCAGCTGCCTTCCTCCTAGCCCATGCTTGACCTCTGAGAGCAAACAGCTGTGAAACTCAAAAATCATTTTGGCGTGGGAGAGCCTTTCAGACCAGATAGGATTCATTACCTTGTAGTTGTCCTAACCTTTCTGCTAACAGATGTGTAAAATCTACTTTAAATTACTTTCTGAATCTTAAAATTTACTGAAATAATTTACCAGAGCATCAGGGGATAGATTTTGAATTAATGAGTTTAGTGTATGGCCTTTTATCGTGGGCTATGGGCAAAAGTCCTTTTGCAGAGCCATGTGTGTGATGTGCGAGGTTACAGTGCCTTGCTGCAGGTCTGGACCAGCTCTGACTGAACAGCGGTGGAGACAGAGGATTTCTTTGTAAGAGTGTTCCCTAATCTCTTTCTGCCAGACTTAATCAAATGAGCTATCAGTACCTTGGTGTGTTTTGCCAAAAAACTACCAGCAAATTGAACAAACTGGTCTTAGGGCAACGCGGAGGCAAACTTTGGTTGACACGAGCAGCTGAGTAACTTCTTCCATCAGAGCTAAATCTGGAGAAGGCAATTTGGCAATAGCCAAACAGATCAGTTATGTGATTTTTTTTTTATTATTATTTTTTTTAGCACCTCTTTTGTTTTTTGCTGGTCTTTAGTGGACTAATGAAAAGTCTGAAAGGCAGGAGGCACCTTTAAACACCACTGGTGAGCCAGTTGCTCTTGGGACTGTATGAGCATTCCTAGAGGTTACAGCACTGTGCCTCCATGGGCAGTGTCTGGAAGCTGCAGTGCTTTAGTCTTTCTGATTGGGGTGAGATTTTTTTCTTGAGGCAAGGTGTCTTGCTGAAGGTGCCAGGGTAGAGACTGCAAACTACTTGTTTGTTTTTAGGGACGTGCATTGCAATTTTTCCTCACTATTCAAAGCATTTCTTAAATAACCCTTTTAGTTAGTGAGTCCCTGCACCCATTTAAAGACTTTGACAGGGTTTTCCCAAAAGCTGTAAACATGTTCTTCCTTTCGCCTTTGAGAGATAAACAAGCCATTGTTTACAGTATTTTCACAGTCTGCTTGCTGTCAGAGCGAAAAAAGCCTTAACTTTGACTTTTGTTTTGTGTCTTACTTTCAGTGTTTGAGCACAAAATACTGCTGTTACATTGCTGGCTCAGCCCTGCCTTATCTCTTTGGTTGCACAATCACACTTCCAGCTGCAGTACTTGAGTGCTATATATCTAGTTTTATTGCACGTTTTGAGTTTCCAGCACGCAGAGGCTGGTGTAATATAGCAAATACCTTTCCGTGTAAGGATGCAGGAAGACTATGAAATGTACAGTTCCCTCTGTAAGCAAAGCTAGGGTTTAAGTGATTAGCAGGGTCTAAGTCAAGCTCAGTGTGCCCTCCTAGTTTATTATGTGCAATGTGACTTTAAATTCAATTCAGAAATCGGCCTCTGATCATATATTACTAGTTTGCAGCATAAGCTCCTTGGAGGAGACTGGTTTATATTAGGCTTTACCTACTGGAAATCTCTCAGCATAGGGAGAACAATTGTAAAATAGTACTTTGTTAAAGGGTAAGGAGATCTTTCTGTGGCAAAAGTGATTTGCTCTTTCTCCTCTGGGCATTTCATAGTCAGTGCAGGCAGGAAGGAAGGAACTGGATTTGGGGTTGGCTACATTCCAGTTGCAGATTCTATTCAGACCCAAGCCAGAAGGAGTATGGGCTGATCTGTGAGTTTTGGGCAGAGATGGCAGTTGAGAAAAAACAGCTGTCTCTGTTTTGTGAACTGTTGAAATTTGTTATAAATATGCCAGATGGTAAAAGTGTGATGCTTTGTGCTATGTAGACTTAGAGAAATGCATTAAAGATCAGTTGGTCATGTATAGGTCAAGGGAGCAAAACACTTAGTTGAGTTAAAACTACAAAAAAAATACTGGTAGATAAGCACGTGTGATACTCTTTAATACCTCAAAATAAGTGTATTCATTTGTAAAAGCAACAACTTGTTTGTTAAAACCATATGTGCAATGTGACTTTCTCATTTCTGTGCCACCTCTCCCTTTTTACTTGTGCGTGAACTAGATGAAACATATCTAAGTGATTTATAAGCAGTCTTTTGTTTACTTAAATGAAGGTAACTTCGCACCTATATTCATGACTGAGTCTAAAGAGTGGTTCACTCAAATGAAATCTAAAGTTTTCATTTTCTTCCTTCCTCCACTCCTAGGTTTTACATATGCTGTCGTCCGTTTTCTGGAGGAGTTTTATTTGATGTATAGGCCTATGCAAAATGTGACAGCTGTTGTCAAAATTAAAAAATAAGCAGCATAGCATGCAGTACTTGACAGGATCTTTTAGCTTCTTATCTGCTGTTTGTTTTATCTTTCTTTGCTTTGGAAGGAAAAAAAGTTCAAATAATGACTGTTCAGATGTGCAGTTAGTCTTAGCATAAATTAAGCCCAGTTAAAATGTAGAGAAGTTCTGAACAAGTGCCTGTTTCAAACTGGTTGTGGTAATTCGAGAGCTGCTTGGAGGTATTGAAGTGGTTTAGGATAAACTGCTTAAGGATCTGATGCCTCTTTTGAGACTTTAAAGGGCAGAACATGGTAGTCAGTTTTTGGGGTGATGACCCAAACAGATAGAGAGAAGCCAGATGTCTGAGGTAGTTACTGCTTTTGGCCATCTAGGCAGTCATCTTGCTGTAGGACACCACATCCTCAACTCTGCTGGCACTATTAGCTTCCTATTCCAGTCATTTTCCATCTGCCTCTGACGAATACTCCATGATTTACTGAAAGATGTAGTGACAGGTGAGGCTGTAGTCTGTAACTGGAAATGAAGTATGTCATTGAACTGATTTTATTCCAAAGCCTCGCAATGCTGTTTGAGCTCTGTTGAGGAGAGTCTGTAAGATGAATGAGCCCCCCACACCCCTGCCTCATTAGACATCAGGTAATCCATGTGACTGTGATCCTCACGGCTGAGGAAAAGTTTCAATTGGCGATGTCACCTTAGTAGACAAAGAAAGAATCCCACCGCAGGACGTGTACCCAGAGGAAATCATGCTTTGCTGGTTCTGTGGCTTATGAAACTCCTTGGTTTTTGATTGTTCTTTTTGTCACTGATTGCTTCACCTCTACTGCCTGCAGTAATGGTAGGATGTTAACTTTGAGAGAATGGGAATGGACAAAAACACTTGGGCACTGCAGCTAACTATGGTGAAGAGATTTGGATGTAGAAAAGTGGTGTAATCTCTAGTGGCAGCCTGGGCCACAGCGTAAGGTCTGTCGTAGGTGTTTGTGAAGAAAACTTCAGTACAATAAATGATTGTTGTGTTGTATGTGCAAGTCATCACAGTGCCTTGGGATGAAAAAAATTCTGGTTGTTATTTGGTTATTAAGTGTTGCTTCATAAAGTGCTCGGTATAGAACATTGGTCTTGTGGTGATACATGCTTTTGCTTTGGATCAGTTCATCTCTGCTTTTTCAGTGGAAAAAGATGTCCCAGAAGAGTAACTCCAAGTGTCTGCTTTTCTTGGAAAACCAGTTTTTGGGAGGCATTTTGAACACGGCCTGAAACTTTGTTTTGGGAATTGCAAATAAAGTTCCATGTAGTTCAGCAGCCTCATAGTTTTGCCTCTCGTGTATGAGCTCAGTTCAGAGCTAAGATTAGTATTCTATGTTACTCAAACATTGAGTTTTCTGGATGTGAAAAGTCTCCCTTTCCAAGTGGTTGTAAAATAGCTGCGTTGAGGATTTTTGTCCTTGGCCAGAACTCTGAAAGGAGAAGTTTGTTTGGGATTTGTCCAGATGTGAATGCCTCTCTAGTGGACTTCAGGCTTGTTCCATTATAATGGGCAGTTCCAGAAAATTTACTTCTGAGTTCTACAGACAAAGATACTGAAAAAGACTGATGGGCTGTGAGTGTTTCTGTACGTCATTCTTATCTTATGCTCCCCCTCAAGGTTGTAGAGCGATGGCATCTCTGGCCTGAGAGATTTCTGCATAATAGAAGCAAATGCTGTAGCTCTTTGCTTTTGATAGGGCTGTAGGAAAAAAGTAAAACAGTTGTGGGAGACTTACAGATATTCTTATGGGTATGATGCCAAAGTATTGACAGAGTAGCAAGGGAATGTGTTGTCTGTTTTCTAACGGGGGCGTGCGGTATCTGTAGCTGGGTGAGGGAAAAGAAGTAAGAATTTGGTTATCTGCACAATCCACTTAAAAGGAGATAGATTCTGTCTGTGCTTGTGTATCCTCATGCACTGCCAGGGGAGCGGTATGCAAAATTCCTTAGCGTTGTACTACTGTTCATTCCCCTATTCAGTTGGAAACAGCATATCATGGCCAAGGTGCCCTTTTGGAGAGTGGTGTCAGGTATGAAAACTCGAGGGCAGAAGGGAAATCTCTTGAGCCAGCCAGCTGTAATCGATTACTTGATTTCTCTGTCTCTGAACTAGCTCTTTTCAGACATGCTTTGCTGGGGAATCCACTTCCAATTTCAGTCTTGGGCTCATCAGCTTTATTTCTACAGCTGAATTTCCATTTGGCTTGCAAATGCTACTTCTAAGTCCTGTAATACTATTTGGAATTATAGTCTGGGAAACATTGCTTTAAACAGATTGTCTGTTTTCTGGGTCTGGTTTGCCCCATAGGGCATCCTTGCCTTTAAAATCAAAGAAATCTAGATAAATAGAGAGAAACATATGGGGTGGCTTGTTTTTTGAAAGCTGGTGAACAAAAATAGTAATAGTATGCTTGCTGTCTTTGTGGGTTTTGGCTAAGAAAAAGAGCTGGATTTCCAAAGGGAAAAATTTGAGGGAGAATTCTATGTGGTTTTCAACTTGTTTTCTGTTCTACAAACCATTGTGCCACTTGTGCGCATTACTTAATATCTGTTGGAATGTATAAATTTTATGAAACTTCAGTTTGTAGAGTAAGTAACCAAAAGTAGGCAGGCTGGATTAGCACTGCAAATAAGGCAAGTGAAAATTTTGGTCCTTCAAGAACCTTAACCTCTATAGATCATTCAGAGGTTGCAACACAGTCTTCTTCTAGACATCAGTGTCTTTAGGCAGCTGGAAGTTAAACTTCAGTAATACATCGCTTGTGACTTTGATTCGTTCTTATTAAATCTGTGCAGATAACTCACAATTCTTAAGTATTTGTGATGGTGTTCTGAGACCTGTAAAGGATCAATGCTTGTTTGATATAACTTTTTGGAAGTCCTCTTAAAGGAAGAAAAAAATCTTAAAACTTTGCAGGTAGAAGAGTTAAACTAAAACATTTTGCTATCATAAAGGTGTATAGATGAGAACTAGTTTTGTTCGTCAGCAGTAAACACTTCACAGCCTTGCAAAACCTTTTCCTGTCTGGAGATAACTCATTAACTTTGTTATAAATTATGATAAAAGCAAACACCCAAGGTCTCTGAGTTAGGAAGTTGTCAGGGTGTTTTAAGTCTGAAGAAGGTAATATCGAAGTCTAGTTCAGTGCATGGCTGTGCTGCTAATTTCTGGTTCATTAAGACTTTTTAAAAAAACCCAGAGCTTCAGCTGTGCTGTGGTGCTTGTGTAGTTATGGTACACACACTGATCTGGTAGATTTCAGGTAGTTCTTTAAAACTGGGTATGAAGAGTAACTTGTCCTGTATGTTTTTTAGGGCACGTAACAAACACGCTTGTTACCAAAGCACAGGTACTGCTTAGCTTCCTTGCTGGCTGTTGTAGGTGTAATGCTGCTTTGCCTCACAGTGCTCTCCAGACTTCAAGTGCTGTGTGGTTCTTCCAGCCTTCTGTGTGTTCTTGATGTCTCATTGCCTTTATTTCTACATCTGTCCCACAGAATGCCCATTCTTTTCTGTTTGGAGAATACAAATTAAAAGCAGGAACCTCTGACAATAACTCACACTGAATGCTACATGCTTAGTGTAACCAGAGTGGTTCTTGGCCGTGTTGGTACATCTGGTCCAACTAGGTGGTAGTGGAGCAGCCCTCTGAGATAAACTCCACCTGGAAACTTTCATCTTCTAGAACTTGCTGGGTGCTAGAAGGCAGAAAGGTAACTCTTTGGTTTTCTCTTCACTTTAAATCTGCTAGGAGCAGGCTGTGCAGTAGAGTGTCTTGCCTTTGACTGCTTTTGTCCCTGTAGCAGTCAATGGTAATGCAGCACCAGTGATATTAAGCAACTGCTGTGTTGAGAGGTGGTAAAACTTGCAAGTGCTACAAAGAAGGAAACCCATTTTTTAATTTTCTGTTCCCAAGGCAAACATTTGGGATTCTTTTAAGCAGTTGGGATTGAACCGGGAGCTGAGCATCTGTAAGGCTGTCCTAGGAAACTAAAAGTGGTGTTAAACTTGATGGGATTTGACATAGATGTTGCAGCTCAGGATGCAGTCGTTGAGCGCTTCACTTTCTATTCAGTACACTGCCTGTGAGATCACCTATATTCACAAAATGGATGCAAATTTTATCTTTTCCTCTGTGCTAAAGGATACTGGAATGATCCTAAGAAGATTCTTGTCATGCTTGAGTGTTCGAAAAAGCCCTACATAATAGTCATCCTGGAACTTTTTTGTGATTCCACAGACAAGATGATATTTCAACTGCTTGTATTTGGAGGATAACTGAAGCTGTAAGGAAGCTATCACTTTTTCGTATGAAAATGTGAACTGTCAAACAGTCCTTGATAGTGTTTTAGGGAAAGCACTTGATTGCTTAGGAAATGAATTGACTGAATTGTGCATATTTTTTTTTTAATGGCCCAAATAGTGCTTTGAATCAAATGTAGTTTCCCCATAAAGTTTAATGTAGTGAAGTTTCGGATATAACGTTGTTATTACTATTGATTTCTCAGACTAAGATATGAACAGCTTGCTTCTGCACCTTCAGGCATGTATGAAGCACAAATAGGTAAGGTAGGTTGGGAGCATGTTTGGTGTGTCAGGGCAGGCGTGTTTAGAGGTCTCTTGTACCTTTGTGTTAGATGAAATCTAATTTGACTTAATTTTTTTAAACTTTCAGCCTTTTTTTGATTTAATATTTAAGAGAAGATTGTAAATTGTTTGCATACAAAAGTGTGTGGATCCTAAGCTGGTGTTTTGGATAAACAATATTCCTCCCTCACATCTTTCTCTCTCGTATCAAACCCCAGCTGTGCCTAGTACTTTCCTTTGAATGGGATTTTGTGTTTATCTGACTTGTTTTGAATGCAGTAAAAGCTAGATCTCACTTTCTGTCGTATCTATCTGTATTTAGTTTAAGAAAATATGGTATCAAACAATTTCAGTGGCATTTGGCTAGATTATAGATAGTTCTCAGATAAATAGCATTTCCTTTATACTATGAGAGGTTTAGGGTTGTAAAGAGGATTCAGTAAACGTGGTGCTTTGCCCACCTCTTAACGCTCTTTTAGCTAAAATGAAAAGTATGCTTTGCAATGAACTTGATTAGTTTATATGTTGTATTTTGCTGTGTGCTAGTATTGTTGGTTTTATGCAGTAGTGAATGGTTTTAGTTGACAGCTTTGGAGATGGGCTTAAAGCACTGAATAAAATTACCTCCTTGTTAAATGAATGCTGGGGGGAGCAGTAAAACGTGGGAAATAAGGATTGTTAAGGAAGTCATTATGGGAAAGAACAGATTCCCTTCCCCTTTGCTTTCTAAAATGAAACCCCCTTGCATTCTAATGTTCTTCTGGCATATTACTTATATTGGAATTGTTATGATACTATCTTAAATGTGGGGGTTTGGGTTGGGGGGGGTCCTGTTAAAGGTAGCTGCTCTTTTTCCCCTGCTAGTATCATGTTTATCGATGGCTTCCTAGAAATCTATGTTGTAGATGAGACTATAATCATTCCTTTCTCTGGCTGTAGTATTTAACTAGGCTGCCTGTATAGGTTCTTAGCTATTAAGTTGTTCAGAACTGTGAGGTTATTTGACTGCTTTAATCGAAGCTTATCCTGCTGCTCTAGTAGTCTGCATCAGCATACTCCTTAGGCTATTCTAGAATATTAGCTTTTAATCAAACTCTAGTGCTGCTTATGTAGTTTCTTGCAGAAGCCTATGCAGCAAATATCCTCCGTCATTGGCTCTTGAAATACCCATTTCCACCTTGTCGTTAACATGCGCAATTGAAGATTTTGAATTTCCTTAACTAAATTGAGGTTGCAATGCTAGTTGAAACTTCCACAGAAACTTTAATTATTCAAAAGTGGTGGCAAGGATCTACTGTCTTTGATTTCACAAAAGCAGAAGTAGCAAATTATTTTCCAGAAAAATAATCTGGGGCAAGTAACAAACCACTTGCTGAGGAAAATATGGTAAAAGAGAATTATAAGAATTTTCTATCGTAAGTTCCTCCCACCCCAGAAGAAATACCAGCTAGTTTACACAAGTGTCAAAACTATGCTCATGACTAGATCTCGGTCGGTTGTCTCATGTTACAAGTAATTAGAGGTAATAAAACCCTGACTCCTGTGGCCCTCACTTTGAGACTGGTTACTTATGCTACTTCACTTCTGTATTTTCTTTTTTTCCCCCAAATCAGTGAGGGGAGAGTATCAAAACAGCAGAGGTATTTAGGACTTTTGTGGAAACTAGATGTGTGGTGTAAATAAAGCTGATCCAAAGCAGTTCTTACACACTTGATTTGGTATTTGCAAATCAATAGCATCCTCTAACTTTTTGTATAGGGTGGGTGAAGTTAATATAGATCAGGTGTATATTTTCTTGAATTGTCTATATTACATAAACATGCATAAGGATTAGTAAGCTGTGTTTTCTATAAATATTCTCCCTAAACCAAACTTTTTAAAATATTGTGTTCCAGTTGTTACAATAGTGGTCTAGTCCTGCTGACAGTGGAGGGAATGTGTGGAGTGGAATAGTTCAAAAATCAGCCTATGAATTAATCTGAACTATAGAGTAGCAGATCCTTTCATCATTTGGGGATCAGGGGGAACCAGAGGAGGCCATAGCAGCCAGAAATAGGCTTTTTCCCTCTGAACCGGAATAGCAACCAGTTCTGTTCCAGGACACTGAGGGAGAAGTAAGGTCACCCTGGAGAACCCCAGGTACTTCACATATGATTTCTTGTGTTGTTTTCAGTAGGTAAGTTTCTACTTAATTTGTATACCTTGTGAAGGGGGGAAGTAGGTTCTAGCTTATCAGATCTGTTGTAGGTGTGTCTGAAAGATTTATTTTTTTAGTTTTTTTTTTCCCATGCTGTGTATAACCTTTTAGCCTTGTGTTCAGCTAACCCACACTTCTGGCTCTGATCAGATAGAGGCTGGTTGTACTTGAATGTAAAAGGACTATAGGCATTGTATACAGCTTTAGGTTAAGCTGACTGCTAGGTTCCTAATGGTAGCAGGAGCAATTAGGAGCAACTTTTGAAGGGTAGCTTAAAAGTAATTAAAAGCAACCTCTAATCGCTAGCCAGTGATGCAAAACAGCCTTCTCTCTGAAAAATCTGCCTAATAACTATAGGGGTTATCAGGTCAGACTGCATTTCACGGAACCACTGCAACCTCTTTGAAGGCTCTGGGGCTGTACAGGTAGCAGTAAACTAGGCAGGCACCACTAAAACTTCGTGCTGGAGAAGAAATGGCTTGTGGTGAACACACAGGATTTATCACTATGCCAATGAGTATTCCAAAAGTACTGGAGAAGGGAGTACTTCCTAAAGTGTTTTATGAGAGTAAAATGAGTTCACAGATGCAAGTTAGAAAAAAGAAGGAAAAAAGCTGATTATATCCACAATTAACTACTCCAACATACCTTTCTCAGGGATAATCAAGTTCACAGATGCAAAAACATTGCTCTTAACTGGGGAAAGAGATGAGATTATTTGGGTCTTTGGAACTTGCTGGTTTGGATTTTCTTGCTCTGCAGGAAGACTGCCTTATTAAGCTGTAGTGCTGGTAGTGATTAGGAAGCACTTATGCCTATAGAGTTGTCTTAGCCAGCAGAGTCTGAGGTGGGACTGTCTTTCATTCAAGACTTCCTCCAACGTTGCGTAAACTTAAGATCATGGATCAGTGGCTTTTGTTACTCAAAGGATGGAAGCCCACGAGTTACTCATTGCTATAGTTATTACAGTGATAAAAACCCTATGTAAGGCTATTTTAGTTTGCTGCTGTAACTTCCTAAAATGTTTTCCTTTAGAAAGAAAGAAAAATCAGATGGGAATCAAATATTCTAGCACATGCTGTGAAAAGAAAAAGAACAGGTTCTTTAGGTTGTTTGGATTTGGTGGGAAGTGCAGGAGACTTGCTTTGACCTGAATCTCCCTTGGTGCCTGCATGGGCAGAGTTTCAACTGCAAAGATGTGGAAACATCTGGATTTCCCAGGGTAACTGGAAGAGAAATGTCATGAATGGACTGGATCAAGCCTTCAAGTTGAGGATGGACTAGGTGACTCCTTGAAGTTCTGTCTAGCTTTTTCTGTCCTTCTGTGATTTGTACACTTTGCCAAAGTTGCATGTGATGCAATGGGGAAGTGTGGGTTTGGAAGAAGGAAGGGGGATCTTTCTGGTCAGTCCAGGCTTGTTGAGCTGCTCATTGAGTGCTGGGGGATGATGATGATGACGATGGCAATGAGGACAACAGTATCTTCCTTCCAGCTTCCAAGAAACTTAAACATTAAAGGTTTTTGGTGCAGTCCGTGAAGCGCTACAGTGTTCAAGAAGCAGATTTGTGTTCACTGCCTAAACTTCACCACGGCAACAGGCTGATGATTAACAACACCTCTGGTGCTGGAGGCTGCTTCTGAGACAGAAATTGATGTGTGTAATAATCGGCTGGAGACAAGCTTAGACTTAAATGAATATTGAGTTAATATTTTTAATACTGATACACAGTACTGGTGAATAGAGTTCAAAGGAGAAGATTAACCAGTGCTGTCCTGTTGGTACAGAAGTACTACTTATCTTTGCTTTTCCTATTTGGCAACACTTCCCAATGAGATTAAGTTTGTGAGTAACTTCACTGTCCTATTTCACTGACATTCTCAGATAACTGGCAGACAGCAACTTCTGGTTTTATGAAGGTCTGGTGCAGAGAAATATATTTGGAATAAGTACTGTCTTTGAATGGGTTTGGATATTTTTTTAAAACTATTTGGCTGAAATAGTAAATCAGTTCTGGTGGATACAAAATGAATTGTTCAGTATGATACAAGGAGGGTGGTGTAAAGAGTATGGAATACGGCAGTGATATGACATACAAGGAGACTTAAGTTCACTTATTTGTTGTAAGTATTGCGTTTGTTAAGCTTTCTGTTTGTGTTTTGATATAAACTAGTTTGTGGCTTTTTTTTTTCCTTTTAATCTGTGCTCAAGGAAGTAAATGTTGGGTGCTTCAGCATATGAGGGCTTTCCAGTTAGTCAGGACTTCAGTGTACAGTCATGAAAAGCTCTGGGACTGGAATAATGTATCTTTAGACTTCTAGTGGAGATGTCGTGATAACTGCAGGCTTGCAGAGTAATTCCAGAGTAATTTCTCCTGCCCTCTGTGCCTTGTTGCCAATGTAAGTGCTTTTGAGGCTTTGCGGTGAAGTGGAGAACAAGGAATTGATGTGGTTTCAAACTAAATTTAAAGCATAAATCTGGTTTTGTTTCCTTTTCATGTGAACCAAGGAGAGAAGTAGCAGGAACGAACTAGCAAATGAAAGGTGGGACTGCTGCTTTTGGCAGTGGTGTTGGCCCACACTAGTTCAGTGATGGCAAAACTATGGTGTAAGCACAAACTAAATTCTTTATATATGCTGAGTATATACTACTGTATGACACCAAACATGGAATCAGAATGTACTTAAAAGGAAAAATTCACTGGAGTCTGATGTCACAGTGAAAGCTGTTGCTGATACTTCTGCAGCTTTATTGTTTAGCACGGTAAAGATGTGCTTTCTCTTGCGCGTTAGAACTATGGTAACAACTGACTTCTAGCATGTCATCTGTTCAGAGCTGAGTCTGTGAAATGGGGTAGTTGGTGTCTAAAAATGACAGCATGTGCAGTAGAACTGCTAGCAGTAGGTGTGGAAAGCGAATTGAGGTTGCTCTTTTTTTGTCCAGTGGAGATACTACCTGTGAAAGTTTGACTTGTTCGGTTTGCAGTCTTTTAGGAGGTAGGTTGCGTAAGTATGGAGGAGTATTTACATTTTATAACAGTTAATATTGTCATAGCTTTGTTAAAAAAGTAAAAATCAGTTACATGCAACAGCTTCTGTGTCTGTTAGCTACTAGATATTCCCCTTGCTTTTGAAGTTGACTTTCCTGAGTTAAAGTCTAACTTTCCAAGGTGCAGACCAAGATTTTTAGAGCTCTTGTTCTTTAGAACACAGGTCTTATTTACTCTTTGCCACTGGCTAAGCCTGATTCTTTTTAAAAAAACAAACCAAACCAAACAAGCTTGTGCAACAAGCCGTCCCACAAATGGTTCAAAACTTGATGATGATCTCTGAAGTAGTCAAATATATTCATACAAGACTTTTAGAAAATAGGAACTCGCCACAGTGTTCGGACTGTGGGAGAGAGCGTGTGTGGTCTTGCTCTCCAGACAGCCATGAATCCATGCAGAGGAGAGGCTTTCATTACATATCCCAACCATGGGAAAAACTTAATTGGGGTTTGCATTTCATTATATACCAAAGTCCTCGACTGTTTGATGTAAATCTGTAGGAAACTGGCTTTGATAATTAGGGTGCCCATAGCCTATGCCAGCACCACTCCCTTATTTGCAAGGAATAGTGCTATCAACAGAGATAATTATCCCACAAGGTTTCATAATGCTGGTTGTCGCAGTATTGCTGTCGCTGAGAAGCATTTGAAAAAAGTATAGGGCTGCTTTTACCACAGGCGTTGGTCTGATGTTTTGGAACATCTGGAGAACTTCAGAAGTCCCTCTTAGATCTGTGAACAGGATGGTCTCAGAAATGATTATTCTGTCTCTGAAATTGAATTTCTCCTAGTTTTCTGAGCTGGAAGCAATGTTTGTTATAGGGTTTTTGGTGGGATGGAGGGTTCCAGCTGCAGGTTGTCTTTGGTAGTGCTGGCATCTTGCAGAGCAAGAAGTTGTCTCACTAGTGTGCTGCTCCCAAAGGTGCATCGGGCTTCTGGAGCTATTGGAAGCGTGCAGGGAGAAAGGAAATGGGACAATGCCCGTGGAGTGGGGTTGTGAGAAGATTCAACAAGGAGCTTCTGTTCTGTTTATGAAGCTCCTGTTGGCTCTGGGGAACCTTGGAGTCTTCCAGTGATCTGTGAGGGAGAAAGTCAGGGACTTGCCAAGAAGGTGGGTTCTGCTGCTTCAAGAGCAGCCTTAGCTGTACATTTACAAGGGCAGAGACACTGGGTGGGTGGGTGCAGGTCCTGTTGCGGTTGTCGAGATCCCATGACATTAATATCAGTTCATTTGGTATGTAGATTGTCTAGGTCATGGCAAGGAAAGGTGTGGCCCAAGTGCCATGGGGAGGGTTGGTTTGTGGTGAACAAGGTGAGAGTCCTGACAGGGGGGGAAAAAAAAAAGGTGTCTGCTGGCTGTGGAGGGGAAAGGCAAGCTCTCTGACACTCACTTTATTCCTGTAAAGCACATAAGTACGCCTAGTAATTGTCCTACCTCTTCTTACCAGTGTCAGATGAAAATAAAACTTGCAGGTCCATGATCAAAGCAGAACAAATAGTAGAATTACCACTCGGTTCCCCCTGCCCTTTTGTGCAAATGAAATTTAGAAATTGGCGCAAAGGAAACCTTCATGAAAACTTGTCAGTGCTAATCAGGATGAACGAATTAAACTTTCACTTTGCTTGTATTTCCTTCCTATTTAAAGTTTTCAAAAGGCCTTTTAACCTTGAGCGGCTTCTTCCTTTTTAAAAAGATATTAAGTCCCAGACACCTGAAATGAAATCAACTAGCCTTTTCCAGTCACAGTAGCTTTGTGAACACAAGAAAAACCGGACAAAATAACTCTACTAGCCTGGTTTTAACTTCTAGTGGAATATTCAGTGCTGCTTAACAGTTACACAAATACAAAAAAATTTAATTACAGAATATAAAGCAAGAGACGGCACTAGTTATATATTATTTTTGAAGGGGTTATTGCTTTCTCGGGTTTTCAGACAAAAATACGTGTAGAAAGAATGCTGTCTTCAGGCAAGTTAAAACTTGCTTGGCACATTCATGGTAAGATAGCGTCTCTGAAAGCAAGCATGTGTGTATATCTAGGAAGATGCAAGCTGGAGAATCAAATAATTCCTATTTTAAGGGCTAGTATTTAAGCTGCCTGTGGATCATATTGATATAACTTTCTAGGAATTGGTCTCTTGTGACAGGATCTGCTGCGTTAACTGAGTGCTACTCTTCTCTTGTGTAGGGTTAATAACAAGTTTCCAAGGTATGAGTAGGCCTGGCATGAAATAATAGTGATTTACTCCTGTTGTTTTTCTGCTGTGTCAGGGAATCTCGTAATGTCCCTGAGAGATACAGTAGCCTTCCCTATGAAAATGAGAGTGAGAGAACAAGTTTAATTGTAGCCCAGTTGAAAAGCTCTTATTATGTGTCTTTGGGATCATGTGTTAAATGTATATTTAAAAAAAAAAGTCTGGTTTTATGTTCTAAAGTGCTTAAATTTGAGATTATTTCAATCTTAAATCTGCTTGTTTGCTCTCACAAACATTCAGCAGTCCTGCAGTTCAGGACACTGGTTTTTAGACATTGTGCATGTGAAATTTTAAACTCTTCCTGTGTGACACCAGGCAATCCTTGCCTGAAGTCAGCAGTCAGCCTTCTGCAGGGCAGCGCTCCAGAACCTTAACAATGAGACCACTTGCTTTCATCCACTACCCATTTCTCATTTGTTTGCAAAAGGATACAGGGCTCTCCAAGTGCATTCACTTGTTACACAAACTAGTTGGCTACATATACAGAATGTAATGATAAGACAAAAGAAAAAAAACAAAAGGTTTTGGGTTAGTACACTGCTTTTCCTAGTCAGCAATTGTCATAGAACTGCTCTTACAGCCTAAACAGTGAGCGAGTATTAGTCCTCTGCAGGGCTACAAATGATTTTTATCTGCAGATAGCATGGTGGATGTAGAGCTGAACTGCTTCTAAGTATATCTCTAGGCAGATAATGAGTTCTCCTAACTTTTTTTTTTAACCTCTTTTGCTTTGCAAGGAGCTAGTCACCTTTAAATCTTCCTCTTTCTTCTTTTCAGATTCTTTTCCTGACTGCGATGTTAGCTTTTATTCATAAAGACTGTAGGAGAGGGATATATGTGATCAGTGTAGAATAGACCTCAGCAGTAAGACAACTGAGATTTTTAAGTGGAGCAATAATACCTGTAGTTCTTCAGGCAAAAGGCTGAAATCCCTGAGGATCAGGAATGGAAGAGGCATCTACACAGTAAAGCCCTGAGAGATCTTCACAGAGCAGTTGAGAGTTATCAAGAATGTTACAGGGGACAGTACAGTGAAGAGAAGCATCTACTTGTCCTAAATCTTACGGGTGGGGTGGTGATGAATTCAATTCTTATGCATTGCAAAGAAATTTCCAGCTGAGTCCTTCCCTGGGGAAGGAGCGTGTCCCCTTGAGGCTTAAGTCTTCTCTGAATAATTAGTCCATTGGGTCTCTGTCCTCAGAGAGATGAAAGAAATGTTGAAGGCTACTATGTTACACCTGATAAAGGAAGTCATTAGCAAGTCTTCTGATACATTCACATAAATTAAAAACACTTGCATGCTCTTTCCTTAATAATAGATGAGGCCTTTAGGATTAGAGTTTAAAATAAAAAGGGAAAAAAAAAAACCAACTAAAACTCCAATGCTAGTAAAATTCCCTTTCACTTAGTTGAACTTGCCCCAAAATTACTTTTTTTGAATTGCCTGTGTTCTTCCTCTTGTCTTCTCCATTCCTGCATGAGATGTGAAAAGAGTTTGGTAGGATAAAGACATTTTTAAAACTCCCCATGTGCTGAAATGACAGGAAAGACTTAGGATCTCCCAAATTCCTTTAATTCTAGAGTTGAAGTATTTTTCTGTGGCTGAATGGTATTTCATTTGGAGCTGATGACCGTGTAAATGATGAGTAAAATTTCAACCACTGGTAGGGAAAGAATGTTTGAGTGCTCATAATTCGGGAAACAAACTTTAACATGGTTGTGTTGCACGGTCAAAACCAAAGAAAGTATTTGATGACATCAGGTTATTGTGACCAAATTGCTGCTCTTTCCTGTATTCCAATTTGATGGTCTTTTATGCCAGACTTTTTTTTGTTTAATTTTAGGTATAATGGATCCCTCCCTAATGGTGACAGAGGACGCAGGAAAAGCAGATTTGCCCTTTATAAGCGACCTAAGGCAAATGGAGTTAAGCCCAGCACCGTTCACGTGATTTCTACTCCTCAAGCATCGAAGGTATGTGGCAGTGGGGCAAATCCTGTTTTTCTGATGATCCTGGGTGGAGAATGACTCTTGTTATTACTGCTGATTTACCTTGCTGCCAGTTCATTCTGTGGTAGCCAGATGTATTTGTTTAAATGAGAAGTCTGCAGTGGATTGTCTTTCTAGGGGTATATATCTTTAATCCACTTACCTGTTTAAAATAGTCTTTAACCTCAGGTATGAGTTAATCTGACCTTTCTGTCCCTGTTCAGACAGCTGACTTTGTTAATGCTGATGGCTTTATCTGAGCCATAAAATAGTCACATGATGCAAATACAAGAAGTATTTTAATTTCTTTCTCACTGGAGTGTAAGATTGGTATGTCTCTTCTCAGAAGGATAACTGCAAAGGCATAAAAAACTTAGTGATCCCTCTGGGCCTTTCATTTTTGTTGCTGATAATGATATTGTGTATGTTTTCACTTGAAGTCTAGTGTAGGCGAAGGAGGAAAAGCAGTAAAGTAAATATATTAACATAGTAATATATTAACGTATAGAACTGTCTGGGTTAAAGTTCTGCTGGTGGAACATAATTCAAGCAAAAAAAAGTCATCCTGTCTCTTCTGTCAAACCTTTTTTCCTAGAAGCAAGAAGTGATGAGAGTTCTGGCCAAACAGGAGGGGGACTTTTGCAGTGACAGTCAGAAAAGTGGGTGGTTTGTAAGAGGTGAACATCACTTTTACCAAAAATTATATTTTGGGGCAGGGAGAGAGCATGCACCTGTCTCAGAAATGTGTTGTCTAACTTAGACCAAGCTAAGAATATTTTTTAATACAGAGTACAGGATTGTTTCCTTTTATAATGTATACAATACACAGTATATACCTAAACTTATCAAAATACACAATATCAGAGCTTGTTATTTTTAAAGATTGTATAGGGCCTGCTTAGTGCAGATAAATACATAGTCTCTTGGATTAAAAGTTTCTGCAGATATTTTTCACTGTTTGTATTCTCAAAATGAAAACACTTGTGAGTCAAATCTTCCTGATGAAATCAAGCTTCAAAACAGAATGCCTGTACTATATGCTTATATGTTGGTAACTCTGGTTTGTTGCTTAAAATGTAACATGGAAAAAAGAAAAGTGTTTTCCATAGCTGATGGAAATATACACTGGATAATCTTAAACATTTGGACTGCAGATAGTATTTCAGTATTTGAGTTGCAAAATATTTAAACACCTGGCAGACACCGCAAGGTATCTGGTTAATGTTCATCTGCATTGTTATTGTAGGGCAGATAAAATATGTGTGCTGTACAAATTAGTGCCTGTATAAAGATAGCATAGGGTCTGAGACATTAAAGCCCCTCCTTTGAGGATTTGGATTCAGGTAGACATGTCAGGTTGAATGTATTCTTTTGCACTTTCTCTGAACCCATATAAAAGAGCTTTTGTGTATTTATACTGTTGTCTGGGGCAAGGCTGGTGGCCTGATGCCAGAACAGTGATGCAGTGGATTTCAGTTAGTGCTCTTTCAATGCACAGAAAGGACGTTTACATTTTAAGATGCTTTTGTAGGCTTTTCTGACATGTTAAATAGCAGAGCCTAAATATGTTTTACTAGGGATGGCTTCTGCATACAATTTCTGTAGATGATTCCAGAAACAAAGACTCATAGAGAAAAGTGAGCTGCTTTGTTCTTAGAAAATAATGTGGAACTTGACCTCAAAAGTTTTGTTCTGCTCTCAGCTTTTCAGTCTAACTCTTATTTAAGGAAGATAAAACGGTGGGAGCTTGTGCTACACAGGATATTAACAAGCTTCCTCCCTTTATGGCCTTCCTTCTGACTTCTCAGATCCCGTTCTCTGTTTTGCTTTGCTTGTCTGTCACTGTGTAAACTGGATCTTTGAGTAGAGAGAAACATGTTATTTTCAGAGTACTGATGCTTTTTGGGTGATGAATTCAGCAGAGGTGGGTAAAGCGCTGACTGTCTCCATTTGTTGTGTCTCTGCTGTGGCATGGATGCTTGAATGAGGTACATAGCTGCTTTTGTGCTAATTCTGTTAATGCAGCAGCTCAAGAACTGTAACTGTCACCGATTTTCAGTTAGTGTGTCAGCCTGAAAACTGCAATAGATCCTAAGAGGATGCTTGTCATGTTCCATTTTCCCTGCTATGCAGGTGTCAAGGACAGCTGGAGTAGCAATGGTTTCAGTAGTAAATTTAGCTGAGCTAATTGCATATGAATCAGTGCCTTTTGTTTTTTTTCCACTGGAGTGCTTGTTTTTTGCCACTCTGCCTTCTGGAGGTGCCGAAGAAAATTCAGAATTGTTTGGCCTTCTGAGGGTGTATGGGTATATTTGGGGGAGAAAGCACTGCATGGGGTAATAAGTCTCAAGTTTTCTCAGAGTACTAAAATGTGCATGTATGTTCAATATTAAGCACTTGACTTTAAAACCTATTTTATTAACTCTGTGCTTGGGCACCATTCAGGAAATTTTCTAGTGTCCCCTATTTTACAAAACTGAGACTTTGTTTGAGACAGACGTTTCATTTTCAAAATTAGTGTTACTGTAATAAAGGAAGCTTTAACTCTTGTGCTGTGTCTTTTTTGTGTGTACATGGCAGGGTGGGAGGGGTGTGAGACTGTTCATTACATGTGTGTGACACTTACTCAAGATTTTAATAATGCCCTTTGCTAGGCAAGAGAGATTGTTTCAAAATCTTCAAGTCTTCTTCACAGGAGAGGCCATTCCTTGCATCGACTTGGGTCTTATGGTGAAGAGACAGACTGTTATCAGTCATGATCATATCTGTGAAAACCTTCCTCTGACTACCAAATTGTTAGGTGTAAGTTTACTACTAGCCTATCATGACATAGCTAAGATTGCTGATTTTTATTTTCAAGCTATTAAAGCTATTTAACAGAATCAAAAGTTAGTTGTAATGTTTATTTTGTTTGGTTGAGTTGTCTCAACAGTTGCTTTCATTCACTATAGTTAATGCTATGGAACTCAAGTCTAGGTCTGCTGGTGCTGAGATGATTACAAGGTTTACTTGTGCAGAAATTTTCCAGTGAGTGCTGAACTTCAAGTGAGAGGGGGATGTACCTGGAAATTACAGGATACTACCCTGGAGCTCTAGGTTTTGGGGCAGGGATGTGGGAGGGTTTTTTAGGGGGGTGGGTGGGAATTTTTTTGGTCTGGGGTGTACATGTCCGACAGGTAAAGAGGTGCTTGTAAAAAAACAAAAAAAAATTTAAGGACAGTATGTTTGTCTTAAAGATCTTAAGTAGGTGAGTAATATGCCCTGTCTAAATAAAACTGTATGATCCCAATTTCTGCCAAGAGAAGATGTTCACTTTCCTGTACACATCCAATCGAAGAGTTCAGTGGGCCACTGGGTTATCACTTACTTCATGTGAACACAGGTGGATCTTCATTCCTGTTTCCTCCCCCTCATAGTCATCATTAACTCACTGTTGGAGGTCATTAGTTGGAGTTTTTAATTCTACTGGGAGAGAACTCCCAGTATCCTGTGAGGGGTACTGGCAGCTGGCATTAACAGTGAGGTTACTGGTGACACTAAACACTCAAGTCATGTAATCCCCCATGACTCTAGGTATACATTTAGACTTCTTCCTTGGTTTCTAATTGAAATTACTTCCATTGGTATGAAAGTTAGAAAAATGAAAAAGGAGCTTCATGTGCATTTGAGTTACTGGAAGTATGGCATCAGGAAGAATGAATTGTTGACATTAGCCCTTCGGGATTCCCTGGGATTATTCTGGAAGCATGAATGAATTCTATTGTAACAGCACGTATGGTATTTGAAATCTTCTGAAGTATTGAGTCAGTGGGCAAGAGAATGCAATTAGCAAGCACTAGAAGTACTCCTTTCTTACAAGTGGATGTTGTACTTTGACACCTAAGTGCTTGTATTCTTAATTCTGACTTGATAGAAGATTGCAAATGTCTCTTGAATTGCTGCAGAGTACAAAAAAACTCCCACCTTTAATACCTTTTTAGGGTGCTATGTCTTGGTATTTATTTTGTCTGTCTTTGAGATCAAAATTTTCCTTCGGTTACCTGTGGTAGATAAAGACAACCTATTTTCTCCCCTATGAAATTACTATTTCAAGCTGACGGGGGAAGATCTTAACGACTTGAAGTCCAATTACCTGCCGAGTTGGCTTCTGCTTTATGCTGTCACAACAGCAGCTTGTATAGTCACTGGCTGGGTTCCTGCAGCTCACATCAAGTTTCATGCTGCTACTGGAGAAGAACAAAATGCAGCCATACGAATAATTATTAGGTCGGGGAGAGAGCTGCAATTTGTGCTTTGAGTGATGAGAGAAAATGAAAGTATAGGATTCTTGTGATTAGTTATCTACTGTAGATATTGCATCTGCTTTGACATACTTTGTGAATTTTGAGTAAAAAGACCAGGAATCCTTCTGGCACTGACAGCTTTTTGGTGTTCATTCTGGATGAGAGCTGTGGAGCTCAGCTGCTGTCGGGAGGGAACTGTGTCTGTCAGTGGCTTTTCTCTTTCCTATTGGGCTTATTTATGGTGTAATCAGTTCACGGAGCACTAATTTGTTCTGAAGTAACTTAATCACATAGGTACCTTGAGAGGCCTCAGTTGTGCAGAGGCAGCTTTTTCTTGGCTCACCAGACTAAGCCTGCTTGAATAATAGCTTCCTTGGTGTAGGGTGTCCTTTTCTTTGATTAAATGTGCATCATTTTAACATGCTACATCCCTATCCCCTTTCCCTTGAAATAATAGGGGATGGTTAGACAGAAGAAAATGGTTAGACCAATTTCATTACTGGGGCTTAATAAATAACAACTGTTACTTGGTTTGAAGCTCTCCTTCCTGAGCTTTTGGGACCTATTGAGCAGAATGCATGTCAAAGGTTTTGGAAAATCGCTTTACAGTGTTTTCTAACAAAACCCAGATGTTTGGTGAAGGAAGGGGAATTAAAAATTGCTGAGGACTACAACAGTTATTTTTTTATGACTTAACATTGTTTTTTGTTTTCATGCTCTCCCTTCAGAGGGTAGACAGAAGATCAAAAAGTGCTTTCCTTGTAAACTCTGTTTAAACTACATCTGCTATAAATCAATATTTAGAGCGGATTCTACTTGAATTTGAGTGCCCTTTGAAAGCAGAGGAAGGTGCAGCAATCACCAGGGCTAGTGTTAAGAAGCTGGGGAGCACTGTATTTCCCCAAATGCCTTCAGTTCACTTCCCACCACTGAATAGTATCTATCGGTCTGCAACTTCCTGTTACCAAAGCATATCCTTGAAATGTTACTAGTAACTAGTGTTGAAAGGCCTTATGTGTATTCTCACAAATAATGAGGATTTCATCCTTGAATTTATCAAGCATGAGTTAAAAAGAACTCGTAATCAAGGGAGGCAAATACTGTATCATTCTTGAGGAGGCACATCGAACATAAGGACCTTGAGGATGGCACTAATCTATACATTTTGAGAAGTTCAGCCCATTTGGCAGGAAAGTGAAAATTTTTAGTGTCCTAAGCTGAACTACCTTCATTACAAGACTAAAAATCACACCCACAGGTCAAGAAGACCCTTGCCCAGGTGAAGACCCTTCCCTTGAGCATGTATGGTGTAATTGTATGTAAATTACTAACCAATCAAATATAGGTAGGAGGTACTAATATTATAATGATGTTGTAAAATGTGTATAAAAATCATATGGAGAGTTCTTATGGGTGTGCTTGATTCGTGGAAACCACCCGAGCACCCAGCCTTGCTTTTGCAAACTCTAAAATAAATAATCAATGTTTTTTCCTGGCATGTGAGATTGGCTGTTGCACAGTGAGTAATGGATCCGACTTTTCAGCCAACATTCTTTTAACCTGTCAGAAATAACCCAGAGGAGTTAAGTCTTTTGGAAATGGAGAACTAGGGGAAGTAGAGACTGTATCTCAGCTGAGTTTAAAATGCTATAGTTAAGGTCACATGCTGCAAACCTTTGCTGCCCATCAGGGAATGTCCTCAATTGTTCGTGCCACTCGAAAAGCTGCAGGTAGGATTTGTACTGCAGGTAGCAGAGCCACTCATTGCACTGAAAGGTAACAATTTTACTGCTTTAGTTTCATGTAGGAAGACTTGTTAAAAACTGCCTTCTTTCAATTTGACTGATTTCTGCATGTTTCCCCACCATTCCTCTGTATTTATAGTGGAAATTTTGGACCACCTAATGTAGCGGTGCTGCTCTCTTCTGCCCTGTTACACCTTTACTCTGTTTGGACTCTTCATTGGCTGGAATGGATCTGGTCTTAGAAGTGCATGTCTGCTGAGAGCTTGGCTGGTCTGAGCTTCCTAAAAGTTAGGAGAAAACCTGAAACTGGTTTCAGATCAAATGAAGCTGCATGGACGTGGAGTGCCATGTTTCTGCCTGCGTGGTCCTCCTGCCTTCTGAACTTGCTGTTGAGGGTAACACATCAGGTACAAGTTGGCATTTCTAAGTGAGAGCCTCCCTAGAATATTAAACAGTGATGACAATCTGCTCTTGTGTTCCAGGTGTTTGGGTGGGCTGTGCTGCAGGAGCACAATTATGAACAGCCTTATGACTACAGAGGCTCATATGTAACTGTTAAAAGAATCTGGGACTGTTAGCACTTTACAATACAGGAATTCTTAGCTAATGTTTTGGAAACATGCTTCATCACCTCTGTCATGGGGGGCACTTTGCACAAGTCTGGTGTGACTTTCATGTTAGCTTTGAACTGCAAAGGCCCTGTAGAGAGAGAGACAGCTGGATTTTAGCCTGTACAGAATGTAGTTTTATAGCACATGTGACAGAGAGCCTGTCCTTGACTGAGATGTGTAGCACAGAACTGAACACAGATGTCCTGGCACTGCTGAAGAGGCGTAAGGCAGTGTGCATCTTATTCTTGTGTTACCCTCTCTCAGTGAAATGAAAGGTTCTTGGAGTACTTGTTGCTAATGTTATGTATACAGGTTGCTTCTTGCTCAAAAGAAAATGTGGTGACAAAAGGAACATATAACTAATGATGTATGTGTTTTTCCTGTTACCTCAAACTGTAACAGCCAAACAAAATTGTCTTAAATAAATGGAATGCTGTGTTTTGGAAAAACCAGGTAGCATATACTCAGCCACAGCAGTGCGGAACAGCTTTTCTGGAACAGAGGAGCTGGAACTGCATCAAAGAGTAGATGAGACTCCTATGCTCTGAGGCTTTGTTGAGAGGGGTGATTATTTTGAAAACACAGAAAGCAATTCAAGCTTCATGGGCCAACAGTAAGTTTTCAAAGAAACAAACAGCTGCTATTCCTGTTTTACAAATTAGAAAATACTTATTTTCCAGAGTGCTTAGACATTTTGTTGATGGAAAGAACAAAATCTAAATATTTCTCTTCTTGGGAGACGTTTATGACTACATCTGCAAAACAAGTAATTTTAACTGTTCCCGAAGTGAAATGCTAGAGGGGTGACTGACTTGAGAGACTGCGAGATTCCTCTTTCCACTGTTTGTAGGTCTCTTGTCTGAGACATTTATACTTGCTTTTAGATGCAGGGCTACTTTGTTTCGGGGTCTTGCTGTCTTGCTCCTGCTCAACACCAAAGACCTCGCAAAGTTTTTTAGGAGAAAACAGGAAGTACTCTTTCAGGATAATCTCTTTTGAAGGGATGTATCCCCAGCTAAGTGTTTATGGTGATGCTTCATTTGCTGAATGTTCTAAGCTCTTTAGATCTGCATGTAGACATTTTTTGTTACCTGTTTGGTGTTCGTAGGAGCAATTCAGAATTATTTAGTACTGTGGGTTTGCTTCTACAAGATCATTATCTTTTTTTGATCATCTCATGGGCTGTCCTTCCATAACAACAAGCTTGTCTAGCCATTGGATCTACATTAGAGCTTGTACTTACATGACCCCCAATTCAAAGACCGCGTATGCTGTGTACAGACTTGTCTTTAAATTCTGCATATGTCTTTTGTCCATAGTGATTCTGCCAGTACTTCAGGAAGTTCTGGACTCTGTAGATGCCTGGTGTGAGATAATGAGTGTGGTAATATACACTTTGGCCTTCTAATTTCAGTAACAGCAGATGCCTATCGCTTCAACTTAAGGAAGCTCATTAAAGGCCCGTCATTGCCAACTTGCTTGGTTGTACAGTACTCAGTTTTCCTCCAGTTCCGTATCAGTGTGGGCTCAGAGTGATCTCTCCTGCTCTTGAGTGCATCACAGTCAGGATGTTTTCTCCTCTGCTTTTTGATATTGGGAGCAAGGAGGGGGTATCAGTCCCTGTCAAACTGAAAAACTCTGGATTTGGTGCACTGATTCCCATTTGCATATTCCTCCTGAAATTCCTCACTCCATTGACCACCGGCCTGGCATTTGACAGGTTAGTCATGAGAATGGGACCAAGGTCTTAACAGTGATCGGGATCATCCAGAAGTGTTGCGTGCTCAGCCTTGGATGTTGACAGCTACCACTTTTGTGGTTCCAGAGATTTGCCTGGGAACTGTTCCTGTTTTCTAGGTTTATGATACTGAGACATAATTTCTTTCTCTTTTGCCCTAACCCAGGTTAAGGAAAAGGAAAGCTAACATGGGTTTAACTTCTATTTATTTAGTTTTGTTTCATGGCTCCCATGTGACCAAAGGAGCTTTGGTTCTGAGGCCTGTTCTGTACATACCTGTAGCTGCACAATTCTGTTCCTCCTGCCAGACTTCTCAACTGATTGGAGGCTTAGATGACGAAGCACTTGCAGTTTGAATAACTCCTGTGTCTATAACAGCACTGTTCAGCTTCAGTGAGGGATTTTGTTCTCAAGCAGAGGAATTTGAAAGGAACTGGAACTTTCCTGGCGATATAAAGCATTCCTGCAGATTGGTTCAGCTCCTGAGGTTGGTGTTAGTTACATGTCACCGGTGTAACGCAACGCTATTGCTGAAATATCTAGATGTTGTATTCAGAAAAAGCTGTGCTTCACTTAAGTATGGACTCGGGAGGCTTTTTGCCACACCTGGGTCTTTGGTTGGTTCTCCTTGGAGTCCCTTGCTGTAAGGGTGGATGTATGCTGATCATAACCAACCAATCTCTGTCTTTGAAGCTCTTTCCTTCACAGTATTTTAACTGTGCATCTGTTTAACATACAGTCTCCTCCTGAGTCCCGATTTCCAGAAGAGGTAATTAAGGAGTTCACATGGTTGAAAAAAAGTGAGGGAGAGGTGCATTTTTGTGCTTGAGGTTTTAGTGAGTGTCATTAAAGCAAAACTGTTTATCTGTATTTCACGAATAAAAAAAAGTGCATGAATGGTGAAAAAATTGTCAAAAATTATGGGTTGATTTCTCTAGTTTGCACATTTGATGGCACTGTATCCAAGAAATACTAGTTTTGAATTTTCTACGAAGTGCATTTGGAGGGGATAGGAAACAGGACAGTGACTGCACACCCACAAAATCTGGAAGAAGGACTGAAAGGACCTTTGGGGGTCTTTGTGGATTACTTTTGACTTTTAGCCTTTGCAGTAATTATCATTATATTAGACAATAGACTAGTGTGTAAAATATGTAGAAATTTTGCCTCCTCCCTGTTCTTTTTATGCTAGCATTTGGTTTTCCATCCAGTTTTCTCCCTGCTTCAGCCCACCAAAGAATCTTCCACTGCTAAAAGTCTGCAGTAAGGCAGTGCCTTGGTGGTCCAGGTGGGAGGCAGGCAGGAACAAAGCTGACCTCCCTTCAGCTTGGGCAGCTGCTCTTATTTTGTTCCAAATGAAAAGCTGGCCTTGGAAAGCTGGATTGCGAAACTTCTAATAGCTCATAAAGTGTTTTTCCTAACTTATCCCTCCCCCTCAAAGCTTTCTCAAATCTTACTGTTTGGTGTTTTGTCACAAAAATTGACTCCATTGCTGCTTGAGTGTAATAAATAAACTGTAAGTCAAAACAAAATTTTTGCAATTTTTTGCAGGAGACAGCCTATGTTAAATATCTTAAAATATCACTCTGTGATCTTGACTGTTACTGGGAAGGTCTAACGCTAGTTTCCTTGGTTAAAAATATCTTGGTTATTTAATGTTGTATCTTAGTATCTCAGTACTGGAGTAGCAGATACTGCTGGAGTTGAGAGTGTTACTGTCTCATTGTGTGATGCATATAAAACAAAACAGGACTCTTCCTGAGGAGCTTTTTTATTCCTGGAAATAATAGAAAAGGATTTTGTAAGGGAAAGAAGTTGAGTATCTGTTAAGTTCCTTTGGATATGTGAATTTTCTTAAGGTCTCAAGTAGATTGTGAAAAGATCAGACTATTGAGTTAAGGTGGGCTCATTCTTTACTCTAATTCAAATCTTTTCCAGAAGTGTTTTTGTCAAATACCTATGTAGTGTACATACTTAGATGATGCCACATATGTTTTTCTAAACTGTTCTTTATGGCTTTTGCTGTGGAAATATTTTAGGGATTGGGGGGAGAGGGGAGCATTACAATCATTCTTTAAAGAATGCTGGAATTTTTTGACAAAGTATTTGAAGCTTTAGATCAGTGGATATAAAATTTGTTACAGTAAAATTTGTGTATAGAGTTCATTAAATAACTTTAAACAGGAGTATATGTTCTGTATCTTGTACTTTGTTCCAATATTGGATTTTGGACAACTACTTATTTACAGTCCCTTATTAAAACCCTCTGGCAGAACGCTTTTGTTCGTCTTTGCTGTGGGGTTTAATTCCAGACCTTCAAGACCAGAAGGTTTTCTCCTGGGGAGTGGGTGTGAGGAACATCCCCAAATCCTGACAGATCAGCATGTACCTCCCCTGCAAACATCCTCTGTAACATCCAAGCTTTATTTCTAATCCCTAGCGCTCTAGGATTAATCTCCCTTTATACCAGTATCTGCATACTTCTGCTGCCCTGCCTGCTGTTGCCTTAGCTCTAGTTTTCCTCATTTTTGTAAACTCTTGATGTAATGTCTAATGCTTTGGGAAGTCGACATTTGGGTGATGGTGAGGCAGTGACATTATTGTATCGCTTGATTCCATCATCTTAAGGAGGGATTCCCCTTCCTGCATTCTCTTTCTCTCTCCAGATGAAGATGCTAAGATGAAAATGTAGGGCTCTGATTTTACTCTGTGACTGCGTGAGTAAGCACTCAGGAATTCTGTGTAGAAAATACTCTGATTAAACTTTAGCCATAATGATAAATAAAAATACATGTATGCATACCAAATACAGATGACAAGGGAATGCCATATAGTGTGGCAGTGTGACTGTACTGAGGTTTTTTTCACACTGAAGTAGTAATTTGTTTTACTTGGTGGCAGTGAAGGCAACCACATACAGCCTTAAAAGCACCAAACTACTTTGAAACATGAGTGTAGAGGCAGCCTCCTAGGTCAGAGGTTGGATGACTTCAAACGAATCTCTCAAAAGGAGATGATTTTGGAATGTAACAAACAGTACCTGTGCCTCAGGTAGGATTGTGGGCTATGCAAATGCTGAGAGATGATAGTTCTGCCTCAACAAGCAACCACTGCAGCTTTCACAAAGCAGTAATCCTTTCTGTTCTAGTGTTTGCCATGGAATGCTCAGCTGCAGTGTTGATGGCAGGGTATTAATGCAAATTAGACAACTTCTGATAGCCAAATAGTCTTGCTTCCAGCTGTAAGTGTAACAGTCCTGCCTACAATTGCTCTGAATAAGCTGTTTTGCACTCGATAAAAACAAAACACCACAACAGTGCTCAAAGGTGGATGCAGGGGAGCTGGCCCATCACTTTGGCAGCTGAGCTGTTTCTGCAGCTCTTCCTTGTGGAGGTCATTGAAAGGAGCATCAGGGCCATTAAGGCTGGGCTTGAGTCTGAGACTGACACCTGTGTCGACACACTTGTGAACACGCTTTGCTCTCACACTTTGCACGTGTGAAGATGCTGAAGCCTTGTCTGTGTAGGTTTAGTCTATATGTCAGTGGAGTCTAGAAGGCAGCTCAGCTGAGCAGCATGTTTTAGAGCAAACTGATTTGATCAAGGCTCCATGGAGTAAGTAGTAGCTTAGGCATGTGTACAGTGGGTCATAGCAATTTAGATTATCTTAATTACTGGTTTAATGCCAACTGAAGATGACTCCAGAAGGAACTCTAGCAAGTTTGGGTACAGTGGATGTTTGAGGTTTTGGGATCCTCATGCAATCTGTTGTCCTTCAGTAAGTTTTCTGCCAAACACTCGGAGTGTCTGCGGAGTCATTTTATTTTTTCTGTATGCCTGCCAAGACTCAGTCTTTGTTTTGAAGTCAGGGAAGTCTTCTGCAAGGAAATGTCATACTCAGAATTATTTGTTAATTGTGCTTTGCTCTGCTCATATTTAGGGCTGGCTTCTAGCCCTGAATGCTCTGTCTTAAAGGCAGTACTTTCTTGGCTTTCACTTGCCAACTTGTGAATTGAGTTGTTAGTACTAGTAAAAGTTTGTAAATTGCAGACACCTCAACTCTGTCTGATCAGCCCATTCAGCGTTTAAGGATTGCCTCAGCCTCAGGTTTCTCAGGCTTGGTTAACAGGAAGGAGAGAGCACTTAATAACACTTGTTACGGGTACATAATTTCTCTTCCTTTATCATTTGTAAACTTTTCCTGTTGTGTATCAATATGTACTTGAAGAATAATGAAGATAAAAATAGATTTTCTTTAAAATGGAAAAAATCCTTCATCAAATATTAAGGACTCACAGCCTCATCTCAGTGACTGGCCAAAGTCTTCACATTAATTTGACATGATGGTTTACTACTTATGCACTTTCTTTATTTTTGGGTTTGGTTTTTTTCGTTTATGCATTGGTCTAGATGCCCCACTCTAGTTACTGAAATAGATGACTAGTGTTAAAGGAAATATAGACACTATTGGGGGAGAGGGTGAGGGGTGGCATACAATTTATTGTTGTGACCCTTTTTCATGAAGCATCTCAGGCACATTTAAACCTGTTTTTTAATTTATGATCGTGCCTTGTAGTAGTTCTGTATTTATAGTTTGTTACACTGAGTGTATGTTTTGCCTCACATTGGAGGGAAAACACCTTGCCTTTAAAATAGGTATTGTGGTTATATTAAATTGCATTTGGCACAAACTAAGATTGATACCTTTCTGGGGCAGGTTGTCTTCTCAAGTATGCAGTTTGGCTGGCTGTATGTGTAAACAGAGTGAAGACTTGCTCTCTGATGTGGTATTTTCGGTGAATTACTTACTGCAACGTTGTTAGGTTAGGAGTTAGTTCCTAAATTTGCCAAGATTTTAAAGCATTAAAAATTGTGGCTGAAGGAGTTGCATTAAACTCTTGAATAGTTGACCTAGAGGATTGGGCTGTGACATAGTTCTGGAAGAACGTATTCAAATAACATTTTGTGAGAAATGACATACAATGTGGAAGTAAGCTGATAAATAGCTTGCAGTTTGTCTTTTTTCCCTTGTGCATAATCTCCTGTGCATCTATAAAACATACCTTGAAGTGGGCCTTTGATTTAATGAATTGGTTTGAAAGGATGGGTTGAAGCCCTTCAGTAGTTAGTCTCCTTCCCAACACCCTTCCCCTCTCCCATCCCCTGCCCGTTACCCATCTTGTGCTGCTCCTCTTCTGGCACTGGGGAGTAAGGGACACCAGGACTTTTGAGGTTGGTGGGTTGTTTTTTTTTCTAGTTGGCCTGTGAGAGGTATCAGTGAGATGCTTTTGAGCTTTTTAGAAAAACATTGCTGAACATTTTGGAAAGAGAAATGTTAAAACTGTACTCATGGGGTTTTTTAAGGAGAATTTTCCTTCTCGTTTTGCATTTAATATACAAAACATATATGCAGTGTGCTTAGCACTCACTACTGTTGTAGATCCTTGTTCCTACTGGAATACATAAAATAAAAATAGTCCAGTATGCTCAGGAACTGTAAGACTTGATGTGCCCCAGTTTTCATTCGTACCTCTAACACTTGCACTGTGTTGATCCATCGTTCTGTGTTGTAGAGGATTTTTTGGTGTTTTTTTTTTTTCCTTTTGGGCTGGCAAAATGAGAAACTTGTTTTTGCCATAGCACGTTTCTTTCCCTGTCTCTGAACACAGATGATGTCAGTGTAGCAAGGAAAGGGAGAGGATGTGTTGACAGAATATTCACATACAGCGTTAGATCTGGAAAAGATATTCTAATAATCTGAAATGTAGAACTACAAATTGTTCTCTTAATCATTTCTTTTAAATGCCCATGTTCATGAAAGTAGTTGAGAACACTGCCAGTTCTGGCTTAAATCCTAAAATCTTTTTTGAATCCTGGTTTTGAATTTTCATGAATAAATAGGCCTTAACTTTGTCAAGTGGGAAATTGTAGGATTTCATTTCATTGCTGTTCATGTTTCTGTGAAGGGGAATCTTGGAGTAATAAACATGCTTCTATAATTAGAATATTAGTTACACTAGATTATCTCTTCGTTTGACTATTTCATACTGAAAATCAGTACTTTATCTGCTTTGCTAAGTGAGATGCACAGAGGCAAGCATTAAAAATTACATGTTACAGTTGACTTCAAACTCCTCTGCTGTTTTTATATTTTCCTTGGTACCGAGGCCTTTTGCTACTGAAGGGAAAAATGTAGGATACATGCTGTTCTTTCATAGCTGTCGTTTCCTCAAAACTATTATTTTGCTTGGAAGCTCGTCTGAGCAGAAAACGTCAGTCATCTATCTGTGTGTCTAGAGGCAGAACACTGATTTGTGATCTCCCAGTGTCACAAATCAAATGAGTCTTTCCAGGTCTGGACAGGATTTTCTGCTCATTTTTTCCTGTAGCGTTTTTACACTGAAGAAGCTTCATAGTAGCAACTCAGCTTTTTTTCCTCCAGGAGGAATGTCTGTCTATTGTTCTTACAACTTAAGCACATTGTTCTTTTATGAATGCCTTTTCCGTAAGTGCTGTGTGGGGTTTTTGTTTGTTTTTAACTGAAAAATAAAAAAAAAAAGGGGGGGAAAAAATCTTGCATTAATTTGTGAAATTGCATTTGAATTTCCTAACGGAATTTAGTCAGGTTGATGTGCAGTGATACAAAGCTGCAATTATCTCCATCTTTGTATTCCCGTGGGACTTCATTAAAGTGGCTCCTCTTTAGCTGCTTCTGTTACCCAGCACGGGGAAGTTCAGAATTCAGCAGACACAACAAATATATTTTGTGTGCGGTATTTCATACCTGCAGATGGAACATTTAATCACCCTTGTTTGCTCTTCTTGTAGCAATAGGAGAATCTGTGTGAGTTCTGACAGACCTTCTGGTATTTTAACCTACTTGTTTGACAGCAACGTAGTGAAAGTATCGACTGTTTTGCTGCATCAGCTCATTCACTGCCATCAGCTAAAACAGGGACAATTGCATTTTTGAAATGGCTTTATTTCTGATATTGCTTAATACAATTTGACTGGCACTTAATACTTATACTCTTAAAACCTTATGCTATAACAACGACTTCATGATGGGATAGTGTGTATTTAAGCAGGCTTTCCTGAAGTTTTAGATTTGGTAATCAACCCTGAGGGCAAGTATTTACTACTTCAGACCTTCCAGGCTGTTAGTTGTGCATTGTAGTGACATTGTCCTCTTCAGCTAGTGCTTTGTCTTTTCGTAACGCTTAAACCTTGTTTCACTTGACAACTTTAGCTGTAAAATCTAAGTTTGAGCTTTGGTGCAAGACTGTAATAAAGTTGCATTGGGTTATGGACACAAAAACTGGTGTTGATGCTTTCTGCTGTGTAAGAATGTGTCAGTAGGACACTGATATTTCAAGACATAATAGGGTTATGGACACAAAAACTGGTGTTTATGCTTTCCGCTGTGTAAGAATATGTGTCAGTAGGACACTGATATTTCAAGACCCATTAAATGATTAAACTCCCTATAATTCACATTAGAATTTTTTAATTTACAATTAAATGCTCTTTTGCTTATGTATTTTAGTGGGGCATTTTTCCATAGTGTATGTGGTGATACCTTTGCTGTCATTTAAGTGTTGAGTGCAAGTCAGGGAACATGAATAGTTTATACATGTATTTGTAGCTACTTGTTAAGGAAGTGTCTATAATCTTTTCAAAAGAATTTGCTTAAGTTGCTATCTGCAGTTCACAGCACTCTGTCAATGCCTGCAAAATTAAATACAAACTATTATTCAATATTTATTTTTAGAAATAGGGGTAATATGGGGTGGTCTATCACAAATATTTTTCTTAAAAGAGAACATATCAATATACCGGTCTGGCACCATGCAAATCTCGGCTTTCTCAGACTTTCAGCAAGAAGGAGGAAGGGAAAAAAAGTACTATGAGCAGTGAGAATTATATGTTCTAATATTGTGCATTATTTTGTTGCGTTTCACTGGAAGACAGGACTATATGGAGGATGACCCTAATTTTTTTGCATGTAGGACTGTCATCTGGGTTGAAGACAATATAGAGCACGCAGGAGAGCTTCTATGATAAATGTGTTGAACAGCATGTGTGGGAAACTCATTTGGCAAGTGCTAGTCCAAAGAAATTCCCTGCTTGCCTACATAATAACGCAAGGAATCTCTCTAAGTCATCACTTGAGGAAAAAACTGTATTTGGCGTTTCTGTAACTTGCTGAGGATTTGTGTAAGTGAAATGCTGATCCAGCAAAGGACACTTTGAGAGAGCGCATGGGGAAGTAGTAAGTGGGAATGTGGCATTCTAAACTACTTACCCTCCTGTTCCTTGGGGAAGGGGGCAGGAGCATAGCATGAATGCCATGATCTAGTTCCTCATCCATTTCAGTTAGATTGGGCCCTTTATGGTATCTTTCCTATAGTTTAAGTAATGAGGCATTCTTTAAGTTTGTTAGGAACGTGAGAGAGCCTGGCTGTGTCTCCTTCCCAAAGGTAGGTGGGCATGATAAAGCTGGCACAGCACCTCTTCAGAGCCTTTTCATCCCTCTTAGCACGGATTTGTTGCCTGTATTTGGGGTGAAGAGCAGAACAGTGTGTGTCTATTCACTGGAGGGTTATAAAGTGAGTCCTGGTCTATTGAGTAAGTACTAGAAAAAACACTTTTAAATGGGTGCATTTCCAATAATCCCGAGCGGTCAAAGAGAGAGAGAGGGAGAGCACATGCTGGTTTGGTAATTGATTGCTGGGATTAGAGCAGTGGGAGAATTCCTGAAGGGCTTTAATGGTCCGCTAAGAGTGTGAAAAGGTAAACTGGAGTAAATTTCTTTTAACTCCATCTACAGGATAGGAATACAGTGCTAATGGGCACAATTCTGTGTATAACATGCTTTTATCAATAATCTACTGATTTATACAGGACCTCGGCCTGCAAGCTTGTCTGATTGATTGTGTCAATACCCTGTTGCTTATAATCCTAAACAAGTTACTGTGGTTCAGCTGCCTGGTGATAACAGCCTAACTGTGCTGTTACTATGGTGAATGTGGGGAAGCTTACTTGTTTTTAACGGAGAGGGATAAAAGAACTGCTCGTGTCCCACAGTACTGTATGATGCTGTGAAGTGAGGATTGTGTACAAGGATGTTACAACAGTTGATTTGATGACGTGTTTTGTATTTTCCTTATTCTCTAAGATTATTTTTTTATTTCATGATATTCTGGTATGAAAAATCAAGAAGAGAGAAATAGGAAGGAGCACAATGTGGTATTATAATCTCTAAGCATTATCACCTAGCTATTAATTCATTTATATCCCAAGAAGTTATTTGGGAAACTTAAATTCCTGAGCCAATTACTGATGGTGTTCCATAGAGGTAAGCAACTTGCTGTGTTAAATGTGTCATATGAAAGAAAACTGAAAAAAGGCAACAAAAGAAAAGAAACCTAACCCCACAGACTTCATTTGACGAAACTGTAGCAGTTCAACTGTCAGAAGGGTAAATAAAGGTGACTGTATATAGTGATAGCAGTTTTAAAAAGGGCATGTTTGTAATCCAACAATAACCAAAACACTAGCAAAGCTAAACATTTGGAGGGTTTCAGTAGGGTCTATAGCTGTTGCAACAGGGACTGTGTCTTGGAAAGCAGAGCTTTCTACAGTCAGTAAAAAGGAGTAGTAGAATTCTTGGCTTGAGTGAAAAGGGAAGTAGTAGCATTGTACAGTCAATGTTAATGGGGCTGTTTAATGAAATACTGTCTGCAGTTCTGCTGTCAAGTTTTCAGAAGGATTTTGAAACACTGGAGAGGATGTAAACAGGAGTTGCAGAAATGATTTGAAGGGAGGGAATAGAGAGACTCTGACTTGTATAGCATCAAATGAAAACTGGCAGCTTAAACGAGCTGTTCTGCAAGTTACTCACCACAGCTACTTGAGAAACTGCCATTTCCATGGCAGAAAGTGGCTCACAAATTTGCTTCAGAACTGCAGCAACTGCCTGGCAATTTTCACTTGCTGCTGCAGGAAAGCTGAAGCTCCTTGAACAGTCTGTTTTGCTTCTCAAAGACTATTGAGCTCTGTTAACATGCATCCTGTGGCCATAAAAATACGGGATACTAAAAGGCATTCTGTTCCAGCAGGGGAATCGGTAACGAGGGCTAGAACCTGAAGCCAAACTGACTCAAATGGGAAGCTTTTTAAGAGAAATAGTTACTTTGGAGAAAGTAACTATTGGAGACAGCTAGTAAGAAAGATGACTTTTAATATCTTGATGAAATCAAATTAGTATGGAGCAGATTGAAAGCTCTTAGTCAAACACAGTGTAGTTAAAAACCAATATGGGGACGACTTGATGAAATTGGAATATGTCTGGTATGCGTAAAATTGGAGCTGATAAAGAAATGATAATTAAGATTTTAAAATTCGGAATTCAAGTGCTATTTTGGAGAAATTAATGTTAAATGCACAAAGGCATTTGGTTACTGTGAAGCAGTTGTTCACTGCTTTCTTTAAAGTCGGGGTGGGGGTGAGGTTTAAGTTGTGCTGCGGTAACTATGGTGGTGTTTGATGGAGAATGTTCTAATAGCCACTGTTTGCAGTGCATGAAACATGTGGAGGGTAATGGATGTTGTAAAAACAAATTAGGGCTGTTTGTGAGTAAATGCCAAAATGGAGACTCTTTTTTTTAAGGTGTAGAAAATGATAGTGCTTACTGAGAGAGAGTGCTATCTATGTATACAATGTGGATAGAAAACCTGGGAAGCATTAGTCTTGGAAGATTAAAGGAAGATACCAGCTTTATTGCCCATATGTGATTTGTAGCTTCAGCTCTGTCTGCAGAGGCATCACATTGCAGGGAAGGAGGTAAAAGCTGATGCCTTTATGGATGTGGAGAAACCCTCTCAGCTGCTGGGGCTTTTTGTTTCTGGTGCTTCATTAGACAAAGCAGATGCCGTCCATCTTTAACAGAGTAGAGATTTAAGAGATTATTTGCTACTCTTACAGAGGCTCAGTAACAAAATCCCATACCAAAAAAAAATATATCCTCAAACTGAAGTTTGTATTTAATCTGCAGAATTGTAAATTTGGAATGATGCTGTACGCAGTGTAAAGAAGTGGTTTATAATCTACTGTAAATTTCGGTTTATAGCTTCTACCATGACTTTAAAACCCTGTGTTATCCCTAGTCACTGACCTAACGTAACAGACAGAGGGCAGATCTCTTGAGTGAGAATAATTTTAAATCAGTTGGCATGTACAAAGACTAAAAGGCCAAAATGAGATATTTTGATAAAAGGTGTTCTAAATTACTTATTATCTATAATAGCTACAATAATAATAGAGGTTGATACAGCAGGATAGATTAATGTAGTTGTGAAATGTTTTCTACTTATTACCTCACTTACTAGGCTTTCTGTTAATGAATGAACGCCATTATCCCAGAGATTAAGTAAAGTATGGGAGAGTCAATACAAAAATTGAATGTTTTGATAGGACAAGACATGCTGAGACAGTTAAGTTGTTCAAAGCCATGTTGCAGGTGGTGAGTGCATTCAGTTATTGAGACAGATTAAACCCCTTCCTTACATGTTTATAGAAGAATAGAATAGGGGTTCCTCTACAGTTTTCTGAAAGCAGCTATTTAAATAAAGCTAACTATTCATGTACAATCTGTAAATTAAAAGCGGTTTTGTGTTAAAATTGCACTCCATGTGGTCTGCACTTCTCCAACAATACTATGTTATTTAGGTCTTGTTTTTAAGGATCAGTGAATCTGTACTAGCTTGTTGGGTGGTTGTTACGAAAACTGATGCGCATTTTTCAGTTATAATATTGGAACATATTCTTCAGTTATATTGCCTTTTAAGAGATTATCTTTTTCTTTGGATTTCCATTTATTATATTTGTTCTAAAAATATGTAAGTTCTTTTTTTTCTCTGCCATTTGATCTGGATTGCCATTTTAATCTGTTGTCATTAGTCTTCTGCTGGTTTTTGTAGCTTTACATTTCATACTTTGCAAAAGAATCAATTGGTTTCAGTGCAGATTCCCACAATAACTATTCTTAAATTACCTTTTTAACTCAGCAGAGTGGTGACATCAGTTTTTGCAATTTGATCTTTCATGGTCGCTGCTGTTTATTTTATTTTTAAAAAGTGAATTCATGATGTTTCTATTTGTGCCTGAATTAGGTAATCTGATCATTTATTTGCAAGTTTGCTCCAAAGAGTCCCTGAAGCTGCTTCTTCCTTCACCCCAATGCAGTTGACTTCACTTGCCATTTGTACATTCAATGTCCTGAGGATTCCTCTGGATACCATCCAGATATTCCAAAGGTGTGACAGAATTTGACTAACACTTGACCCAAAGCCATGTGACTTCACTTGGTTAATTCTGCGCTATATAAAATATGTGAGAGAGATATATATAACTTACATATACTTAGAAGTTTTTTCCAAATCGTGCAGCAACTGTCACTAGATATTTGATCAGGAGCATATAAAGTGCAGGTAAATGTGGAGGTGAAGGTGGGTGCAGAAAAAAGGACAGTGCAAATGATTTAGACCAGTCTGGGAACGCTTTTGTGCAGCAGCTCTCTGGAAAGTGGTAATGGGGCTTTTTGGCAGAGGGCTTGCAAAAGGCAGTCTTTTTCTTCTGCAGCATAATTTTTATGCTGAAGTCATCAAAGCTGCGAAACTTTTATGAATGTTGATCTTTAATACACAGCAGTTAGTATGTATTCATTTCATATCACAAATTAAGCTTAAAAAATCTCTGTAATGCGAATAGGCAACAGACTAAGCTTCAGATGCAGTTGTCTGTTTGAAGTTGCCCTTCAAACCGGTTAGTTTATCAAAATTGCATTAAACAATGGTTGTTGGCCAGCTCAGCTCACGGATCCAAACAGGGTAGGGAACTTGTGCGCAGGCTGTTCCACTAGCAAAGGTTGTAGTCATGGCCTGCAAAGAGTCAGTAATCTCTTCAGCTGGATGCAAAATGTGTAGGTGTCTGTACCAGTGCTCTTCTACTGGCAATCTCCAGCTCACGTGCTGCCTGTGAGGGGAAGACAATGAATGTCTCACCAGCAGTCCAAAAACATTAAACCTGGGGCAAAGTCTTTCAGAAGTTCACAGAGCTAGAACTGGAACACGGTGTGGTGTTGTACAGGGGAGTCCTGCAGGCTCCTCACACTGCATGTGTGGTGTGCTGCAGTGTAAAGGAGGTTAAGAAATTAAATATTGGCGGGGTGTGTGTTTATTTTTTTTTTACCTACTTCTCAGTAAACTTGTAAAACTCCGAAACATGTCAAATATTGCTATTCAAACTCTCAGAAACGTATATGTAAAGGTATGAATTCTTAAATTTAAGCAATAATCTTGAACTAATTTATCATCTTTATGGGCAGTGTAACAGTACTAAGTGCTAAATACTCTTAACTGTCACAGGACTGAGATTTGAAGCTCTACCAGGAAAAGAGTTGAACTCAGTGGAGATTTTCCAACTTGCTAAAACCTGGTTTAAACAACTGATTTAAGAAATCAAGTAATTTAAGACACCAAATTAAGAACATTATTTGCATCAGTTAATACTGGGAAACATGATTAATTTTTATGTAAAGAACTGGGAGGGAGGGAAGGTACTTGAAGTGTTTTTTGCTTTATGTAATTTCCAAAGCCTTCTATATCCTCTACATAAATGTAGGCTGCTGTATGCTTGGAAGCATTTGGTATTCTATATCCCTAATTAAAACTGTGCCTTATTTATGCTGGGCCTGCTAAGTGCATTGCGTCATTGTTTAATGTCGTTTCTCAACATCCGTTTCATTCAATATGAAACCCCAAATCCCACACATCACTGAGTACTAGTCTATTTGTCAGAGAAATATTGACATATCCCATAATTTTGCTACAGCAACTCTAGTCTTGTGCTGTACCTTTAAAAAAAAACCCTTTTTGGCCATTTGTTCAGATAACCTGGGCCTTATTACTAAAGGTACATAAGGAAGAAATGTGTTAATACAGGATGGAGTTGTGCCTTGCTTATTTCTGAGAGCTCCTGTGTGTGTGTTTGGAGGAGGGAGGGAAATGGGTCATATCAGTGGTAAAATCACGTTGTATGAAGTGCATAGCTTTTGATGAGCTGTTCCCTTATCCAACATTACATATGAATATAAAGCAAGTTGCCTGTAAAGCTTGCTTTAAATTTTAATAAACTGCAGACAAGATAAGTGGTAACTTCTGGATAAGAGTGCATCTGGCGCAGCCTGCTAAAACCAAATTCCAGTATTATAAATTTTAGAACAAACCTTTGTGGCTTGAATTTTTAAGCTGGCATGATAGATTTAAATTTTAGGGACATAAATTTTCCTTCCTTCCCTCTGTCTGAATCAGTCTTACTGTAAAATGACAGAAGACGTGAATTTGAGAACACAATGAAAATAACAGGAACTGAGACCAATAGAGGCGACTAATCCTCTAATTACTTTCTCTGAACACTGGGAATTGTGCTGCAGAATATCCTTCAATACAATCTAGGGTAAGCTAAATTTATTCCATTCCAAAGCTGTAGAGGGAGGGATTTTGCTGCCAACTCAGAATAGTAATGGGCTGTGGTGGTCTTTATCTGATAGAAGTGAAACAGATGTGGCTACTCTGTCAAATGTCTGTTTACAGGCTTGAATTTTTCTGTGTGTTAATTTTCCTGGGTGTGAATTACCCTGTGTTCACCCTTTCACACCCTGGGTTTTGAAATTTAACTGAGTGATCATGTAGGTAGAGCACTCTGCTCTGGGTGGGGGGAGCTGAGGAGGTCGTGTATTTGTAGCAGTGACTGTTTATGTTGGACTGATCTATAAAAGATTCTCCTTGGCTCCACCCGGATATCAAAGCTGTTTAGTGGCAGACATGACCCTTATTTTGGCTTAAGTGCTTTCAGACAGTTCTTTTGGACTTGCTTTCCTCTGTAGCATACCGATGATACTGAAATTTTCCCCATCTGGTATTCCACACTGAAGTTAGTAAACAGACAAAGATGCTGAAGTTAAATACCTGGCTTTCAGCTAAATCTCCCTGTCCTAGTATTGCGTGTATTTTGTGAACCTAGCGGTTAGCTTGGACTGTGATTTTTGGAGTGACAGCCAGGGACAAACAATTCTGATAAATGAATCCTGAATTTGGTTGTTAACAACTTGCTATAGTTCAGGTGGGTGACTGAGAATGGGATATGCACTTGTTGCCTTCTCTCTGTCCTTCTCAATTTGCAAGGTGGAGAGGCAGTGCTATTTGCTGCAATAGTCCCAGAACCATACCATCTCCTGTTTGAAGAGATGGTCTGTTTTGTTTTTTTTTTTTTCACCTTGGATAATTTAAAAAAACCCAGAAAGTTTGGGAATTGGGGGCAGGCTTGTTTTGAGTTCTGTAGAGACTCAGAGACAGCACTGGAGGGACTTACAGAGTTGTGTTTTGAAATGAGCTTGGCAACTGCACATAGAGTGAATAAACCTCCTTGCTTCCCACTTTTTAGCAAGCTGATGTTTCAGCTCTTGTGCAGCAGCATAAATCAGGATTGGGTTTTCACTGCTGTTTAGCGTGTTATCTTGTTGACTTAAATCACTTAAGTAGCTCAGTTAAACAGAGTTCAAACAAAGAGTTGTGTGTGTTTTGAAATATACAAAGTTTTGTGTAAGGAAGGGAAAATGTTAGGAAGTCCAGTGTGTTGTGGTGACTTGTGGCAATTTCCATAGGAATCTCAGACCAATAAAAAAGAATGTTTGCTTTGGGGTTTTTTCTGTCGAGGAGTGCTTTCTTTCAGGACAGTACTCTAGCTATAGTGTGAAGTCTAGAAAGCAACTTCTGTCCCTTGTCGGGCTTTATAAAGTGTAACTGCTTTCCATAAGCACTCAATGGCTTTTTGGCAAGAGGAAGTTCACTTTTTTTTCTTTTCCTCTTGAGAGATTTTTGTGCAGCTGCTTAACAGGTCTGTTAAGGTAACTGTCTAGAGAGTCTTTGGCTATCTTAATGTAAAATTGATTTGTGTCAGATTGAATTTATGGTTCCTGGAAGCTCCAGAATGATATGCAGCTTCTCATCTTGTTATTGTGTGCTCTCCCTTGGCTGGCAGGCTTAGATTGGTGCTCATGGGTGCTTTGATTCAGAGAAGCATTCACTGCTGATGCGCCAAGTGTACAAATCTTTCAGTCTATGTATTGATAGAAGCCCTTGAGGGGACTTTATCACCGTATTTTTTTTGTTGTCTGGTTTTTAGTTAAGGACTCTAATTTGTGGCTATTTTGTGTGCTTGGCATATCCAAGTACATAAGTGTAGCCAGGCATCTGCTGCTTTTGTTCCTGATGTATATAAATGAATTGTAGACTGGCACCAGAATGTTAGCTACAAACACTGTTGCATCCTTCTCTAATTACTGATATTTTTGTGGGTATATCAAGAGTTTTGGGGGATGTGCTCCAGCTGCAGTGGCAAAATCATGTTTATGCCTTCATGTTTAAATTTATAGGTCTGTAGTCTTCCAGAAGAAATCCTGCCCTTAGCAAACTAATACCAGAAGTTTGGAGGTCAGAAGTTTTACTTTCAGAAAGTCACGCATCAGGGAAGGTCTTATTATTCTTCAGTATGTGATCTTAGTGTGGTAAACAACATATTCAACACAGCTCTCAGTGTAGTAGGCTTTTTTCCAGTCAACCATTTAGTCTTTTTTTTCCCCTAAAGTGGCTGTAGCTGAACTGTCTCTTGAGCAAAGTCTCTTTTAGTAGACTGCTAGTCTCTTCAGCTTCTCTTGCTTTTAAACAAGAAGGTTTCTTAAGCTTCTTTACCGTGTGGAGATGAGGAGAACCAGCTCTGTTTCACAGAGGCAGTAAGCCTCAGTACTGTCAAAGTCCTAGGGGCATCACCAGGATCAGTAGCTCTCAGCACAGAGCTCAGCTGCTTATCTCTTCCTTTCTTCCCCGTTTGTTGCAGAAATACTGAGCATTTGAGATCCTCCATTTATTGTAAGAGGTCTTGTTCCAAAGCAGTATCCTGACAGGAATATGTTCAATTTTTTAGTCCTAATTTTCTGTGCTGGGTTGTTTCCTTTTAACAAATGGCTATAAAATACTCTGCAAAAACACTTTGCAGATTCATGCCTGTGTGCATTTTTCTTTTAGATAGTGCTATGACTGCATGGTGGGTTGAAGCTGAAACAGGAACAGATATTTCTTCCAAAAAGTATCTTAATCATTCAGTTGTAATGCGTTTTGGCAGGTAGACACAACTCTAACCTGTAATAGAATGGGTGGATCCCTATATATTCCATAGGGATTGGCTGAGAGAATGGGAAGATAATACCTTGTTGAGTAAATAAGTTGTAGTATGACTTCTTTTTCTTTTTTTTATCAAGTATTAATAAATTATTGTTGGCTAGCAATACATGAACTGCAAAAATGAGAGGAATATGCACATACTGACAGTCTGAAACAATTGTTCAAAAAATATTTACAGTTACATCTCAAATAAATGAAAATAAACATACAGTTTATTGCAACAGAAAATGTATCAGCCATGTGCAGGCAGTAATTTTCCCAAAGGAGGAACATTCTGAAGTTTGGGGGTAAATTTATGCTAAAGATTTATGCTAAGGATAGTTGATGCGATGACACCAAAGTTTTGTGTTATGCCTCTGAGCTGGCTCTGGCTCTAGTCTGCTTGGAGAAGGAAATTTATCAAGCTAAGTAAAGGAGGAAGACTACACACTTGATTTCAAAGGTGGATGATAGACCACTTGGAACAGAATGTTACTGAACGTGGATGGAAGAAAACAAAAAGGGAAAATAAAGGTTTTAAGGGTTAGCAATGCTAAAAGGGAGATTGGGAAGAAAATGATTCTCGGTTTAGGTAGGTAAAGTGTTGATTCACAGCCACCAAAAGTTTGTGATTTACAAAGCCATTCTGGAGCTACTGTGTCGTATAGCCATGCCTGTTAGTATAAACTGGCACCTATTTTGAGCTGCTTTTAATACTTTGAATTAAGTGGAACAACTTGGGTTGGTTTACCAGAGCTGATCAGGAGTCCTAGGTATGAGATACAACTTGGGTCTAGTAAGTGGCTGCAACAATGATGGTTTTGGCCTCCTAACTTTAATCTGTGCAGTTTAGTCAACACCTACTATGGCTTTTTGAAGATGGATTTTGAACACTCACTTGTATGCAATCTATCAGCCCCAACCTAGCTTTACCACAGCTTATCTAGAAATACTTCTAGATTGTTGCGTCCTCACTTGTTGCAGTACCCAAAATAGAGAATTGTGGGAATGGCATATTTTTATGCCTCTTCCGGAGAAGGGGCGGTGTGCGCTGTATTAGCTGGTTGTCTGGAATTGGAAACCAACACAAATTCAGTAAATGGAGCAAATCATTTAACATCTGCCTATTGAGTTGATAAATGGTGAATTGCTTGAGTAGTAGCACACAATCTCGCATGTACGCTTGTAGCAGATGGCTTTGATGTATGCAAGAGACAAATGTGTTGTCCCTTCTGTCCCCTCCTCCTCAAATCCCCAAGCTCAGCATGAAAGGGTAAATAAGAACAAACTTGTGAATGCTTTGAAAGCCATAAAAGCTTGAAGTGTAAATAAACTGGAGTATTTGCTGAAATTGTTTCTGCAGAGGCACTGAGCTCATGTACCCTGAGTTTCAGGGGGGTGATTTGCATTCAGTGGTTGAAGGAGGGTGGCCTCACTCAAAAAAATCAACTTGGTTATTGTGCTGGGACTGCAGAGAGTGCCACATACACATAGTTTTGAGCTGTTTCTTTAAATGTCAAATATCTATTGTCCAATTGCTTATCAACTCGTTTATTGTGCTGGGTCTGCAGACAGTGCCACATACACATAGTTTTGAGCTCTTTCTCTAAATGTCAAATATCTATTGTCCAATTGCTTGTTACGGCTACATTTTTAACTTTTCCCCAGTCTTGTTAGTGCTTGTATCATTTAACAAAGAAACAAAAGTATCTGAAACCAACAAGGAATTTGTAATGTTTTTTTTATAGTCAAGTGGTGTTTTCTTCAGAAGGCAAGCATTGCTCTGTTCAGTTTACCACAAGAAAAAGTAATAATTTGCCTGTAGATAGATGCAACATCAATATGTATATTTAAAGTTTGTCAGAAATGCTCGCTAAGTGCTTTGTACAAAACTTAATTTATTTATGGTGGCATATTTTCTTACTTTACCTGCATTTGCAGACTTCTGGTCTCTTTTGACCATTTGCTAAAACTCATTTAGTTGTCAAGAGAATATTGACAGCTGAAATATTAGAGACCGATAAACCATTTCCTAAAACTCATTTTGTTGTCAGGAGACTATTGACAGCTGAAATATTAGAGACCGATAAGGTCTTAACATTGATATTCAAAAATTGTGTGTATAGATGTTGTTGCAGTTCTAATGCAGACACTTGTTTATAAAGGAAGGAAAGAAGACCACTGAAGGATGGGCTCGTATGGAGCTGTGCAGGAAGCAGATGCAGACTTGTTCAGCAGCTGGGCCTGTGATTTGGGTTGGTACAGTCATTTCAGCCCCTCCTGAAGCACGTGAAACCATAAGGTTTCCATGATAATGTCTCTTATTTTCTTTGCAAAAGACTAGAGGGAAATTATATATAAACAGCTGTATCAGTAGCCAGAGGTCAGTGTAGATTTTCAGTGTTACTGAAATCTAGTTGTTACAGAAGCAGTAATTCTGGTCAATTATTGTTGGGTTTAAGTTGAGAGAGAATAAAATTGCAAACAGTCTTTAGTTAATGTTACACGAATTGACATTCGTTATAATCTGCTGGGAAACTTCCTAAGTGGACATGCTTTTCTGGTGGTGAGGAAAATGTCAGTGTGTCACGATCATGAGCTGTTGTTGTGTTTTCTTATGGTAACCTAATGTCTGCTGGCTCTGGCAGTCAGTCTGTCCAAAAATCCAGTGGAGATGTGATGTGTTATTTGCTTTAAAAGGATTCCTTCCTTGCTAGCTAAAGCCTCCTTTCTCTTAAGTTGCAAGATCTTTTGTCTGAAGACCCTGAGTGTTGCTTGTGTTCTCTTTTTTAGAAAAGAAATTGGAGGCTGGCAGCCAAGTAAGAAAGCATTTAACTCATGAAGGCACTGCTGTCATTAATTTTAAACACGTCAGTGTGGTGTCGGTCAGCTTGACTACCAACAAAGAAAACTAAAGTGTTCCCATAAATCATGTTATTGTCCTAATCCAACCTAATTAACTAAACTAAAAATCCTGTTCTAATGGAGCAGTCCTTCCTGTGAGACACATCTGCCTCTGTTTCTTAATGGATTTTAGCCTTTGCTTCTGCTACAGTGCAGAAGAATTAGTAACCAAAATAACGTTCAGTCCTTCTCATGATCTTTGGGGAGCTAGCTAGGTAGAAGTGAACTGTGAAGTTTAAAATTTCCAAATGCAGAGCTTTGCTTTTTTTTTTTCCCTTCTTTGTCTTGGAAACCTTGTTTGCAGACCAAAAGAAAAACATCAAAATCTCCATTTCTAGAAGTGGATTAGACCTGCTCCCTGCAAGCATTGTGAGCAGCCGCCTAAAGGCAGTGAGAGAATTTTGGGATCTGGTTTAATTCATTGACACATGCTTTATACAGAAGGTTTGACCTAATAGCGTTGAGTTAATGTAGTCATGCCCTGAGCTCCTGACCTGTTCTTGAACTCTGGGGCTGAAGATGACTAAGGGAAATAAGCAACTTTGTCAGCGTGTGGTGCACCAGAAGATGCTCTTAGATAGGGAACATCTGGCTGAGGGGAGATACAAGGTCTGTGTAGTAGTTGAATGTCAAATCTCTTACTAAATCAATTAGGATAATTTTGGGGGAAGAAAAAAAAAAAGCACAAACCACCCGATGTACTTTGCAAGCCTTTCTTCAGGTTTGATCCTTAAGCCAGAATGTTTGCTGTACCCTCGTGTCTGTTTTTGGTCAAAACAGTGGCATGCTTATTATAGAAGACAAATTTTAATACTACGCACTAGTTCGTCACTGCGTGCAAAACACGAGCTTTCAGAACTCTCAAAGAATAGCCCATAAAAAAGGAGTGCAAGGAAAATGTGGCTTTTCTTGTTGTACTTGGATAAATCCAACACTGGTACCGTTAACCTCTTGAGAAAGAATTCCATTTCAGGTCAGATTATTTTAGAGGCATTTTGTGTGCTCCTGCAGAAGGGGTGGTTTGCTTCTGTTTGCCTTCTTGTGGCTTGCTGGTCGATAAGGGCATTTCTGGAGATGTTTGACACTAATCTGTCATTGCACAACAGGAAACAGTTAAAGTTTTTCAGATGTACTGACCTTTCTGCTCGTTTCCAGCACAGTAGCCACTTATGCTCTCGGTGCTTAGGGGAGAGGTGGCACTCGCACTGGAGTGTGTCACTGGCTGCAGTGCATGCTCCTGGGTAACACTCCTGGGCCTTTGTCCAGTCTGGAGTCTTAGTTTTTTAGTTTTGTGTTCCCTCCTTTTTCTGTATCTCTGCAAAAAAAAAAGCAAGTGTACTGAGAAACACTGTCTTTCAAATGAAACCTTTGTGTGTTATTATTCCTCTTATCTGTAAGGTGTTTTTTCTTGTGGGACGAGGGAATTCTGCTTTCTGACTTCTTGAAACATTGGTAAATCTGATAGCAGATGTCTTTCCAGGGGAACAAGTGGAGAGAAAAGATTTCAGGTGGGCTGGGATGTTCCTGGGGCTGGCTGAGTTACAGCGTTGCTGCTGGGAAAGCAATTTCTATTTGATGTTAGTTCCTCTGAGACCTGACAGATTTGTAAGCCGTAGCCTTTAACTTTTGCTTTGATTGTGGTGCAGAGTGCTGAGACGAGGTTTTGTTCTCAAAACGGAGAGAAAGGAGCAAGAATGAAAAGTGTGTAAGGAGGCAGGGGAAAAAAAATCAAGGCCAAGTATAATTCCAGCCAGCAGGAAGGATGTAACTGAAAACTTGAGTTACTAAGTAAAGTTTAAAGATTAAAAAATAAAAAAATCCTTGCTGAGGCCATGTTAGCGTGGGGTGAGATAGCAGACCTTCTCAGATGCAACTCCTTTCAGTTTCTGGTAACGTGTGGCAGTTTTGGTGGCCTTAAATGGCTGGAACACAAATCTCGAGGCAGTGGGAGTTTATTGGGAGAGGAGCCTTCCAGTTAAACTGGCTCAAGGTATAGTGAGGCTTGGAGCTGCTGTCCTCCAACTTGAAAGCCCTATGGAGATGGGTGGATTACTGTGCCAACACGAGCTCTGTCTTGGAAAGATGCTGGGGAAATGTGTCCGTGCCAAGTGGAATATGGCACCTCAGGATTCAATTGTTGCTTTCACATAGCAATTGGACTTCCTAAATTCCCTCAGCCCCAGTCTGGACATGGAGTCACTAGCAGTGGAATTATTATGGAAGAATCTCTTGCTGCTGTTATCTGTTCCCTCTGTTCCTCCACAGGATTTTTGTCAGTTAGTCTCTGCTTCGCTGTTTCCTCCAAAGGGAATTACTTGAATCCAGCGGCTTGAGAGAGTTAACCATATAAAACAAACTGTTGTGTAGGTGACTGAATTAATCTATCCTGTATCTCTCCACCAGCATTCCTGCTGGACGAGAGATGGCATATGCTGTGGCCAGTCTGGAGCCACATGTTTCTTGATTTGTTTGGCAGGCTCAGGCTATATACATTAGCAAGGTTTTTACAGCATATGTTTCTGTTGGGGACTAATTTTAGTTTTTAGTTGTGTGTTGTTTTTTTACTGTGCTCACTTGCTGATTTTCATTAAACTTTCAAGAACCTAAAAGCTGTAAGAAAACAGTCTCAAACTAAGGTGATGTTGGACCACACACTCAAAAGTTTGATTGACCGGGTACTAGCTTTGAAAATACATAATATTACATTATTACATTATTATGTATACATAATACGTAATAATATTGCTCTGGTGGATCTTGGGAGCCTTGGGGTGGATTTTGGGGGGGAAATCCTAGTGAGAGGAAAAAAAAAGTCTAGAATTTTGAATGCTAAAAGCAGTAAGAAGGCAGCCTCACTACTTTAGTTGCTACAAACCAGTCTTAAGGGGTTGGGGCAATCAATCTCCATACATTTTTGGGACTTCTAGTGGTGTGATTCTGTAGCTCCTTTAGCTGTCAGAATCTTCCCTGATTTTGCCTGTCGCCACATTCCACTTAGAATACTGTTTTATTAATATATTTGCCTTAAACTTGTCATGGTCATTGTGTGTCGTTCATAGTTCTGTTTTGTGTAGTTCCTGTTGTTACCCTTTTTTTTTTTTAACTTGGAAGTGGCCAATTGCTTTGAGACCAGCAATTAAAATGCCTGTAAAATGTCTTTGAATTGGAGCAAGTGTTGGTGCTGAGCAGACTGTGAAAACACACAAGTTGAAACATTTCTTATAAGGTTCTTAGCTTTTTGAAAAATGATTACACAATTCAGGAAATTAAATGAGGCATTTCACACTGAAAATAACAGGGTTTAAATAGTGGCAAACAAAGAGAAGGGGAAATAAGATGAGGAAGAAGAGTCGGGAGGGGAAAGGAACACACACAAAGAAAAAGATTATGTCCTGTCTTAATATTTCAGAGGAGATGCTGACCCTGGGAATTATTAACATATCTAAGCCCTAAGTTCTATCAGTGCAAGAAATGACCTTACTAAGTAATTCTGGAAAGAATTCTGAGGAGTTCTGTCCTCCATTGTATCCTCAGCTGCAACACAGTTTTGTGGGAATGAATGAAAATTTTCTGTGTGAAAGCTATTACTTTCTGATGTTTGAAACATCTGATAATGTGAATATAAATTGATTGTTGCCGTATTATGCTTAAAATGCAAGGTGTAAGGGTCTCTTGTTCATCACTTAATATTTTATTAATAATGTAGCATCACCTGAGACCTGCTCAGGGCTTGAGAGCTGCTTGTTAGTTGTCAAATGTGTAGAGGAAAAGCTCTTGATGCACGGTTTGGCCCTAGAGCTCCGTGTCCTCACAGGTCACAAAGTGTTAGTGACTTTGTTTGAATTGCATCTCGAGATGCTGTTTCTTCTTGCAGCACACTGTGTGCCAGCATAATGGTTATTACAAAGTGCTATACATTTTAACTGGGAAACTTAGAATCTACATACTGCTGATTTGCAAATATGTTTACCTCACTTTTCAGCTGTTTAGAACAAAATCTGGGAAACTAGACTTTATGGCTTAAAGTTTTGTTAAAAGCTTTATTGCAGAAAAAAAGAGACTGGGGAAGGTCATCTTGCTGGATCCTTTGCCTCCAGGTATTATCACCTAAGCCTGAATCTTTAGCAGGTATTGGCATTGCTAAGAGCTTTCAGCAAGAGGCCTGTTGTAAAAGTAGTCTCTAATCTGTTGCTGTAAATGCATGAGGCTTACAAAAAAGAACTATTCCATTATGTTTTTTTCAATAATTCTGTGTCAAATACTTCTGCTAACCCTTAGTAGGCTTTTAGTATATACGTTGGTGGCTTTAGTACCTCCGATATTCAGTAAGACTTTTAATGATTTATTTAATAATTGATCTGTAGCTTTGGCATCACTTAGAGCTTTGCGAGAGATGACAGACAGATGAGTAGAGTATATTTAGTTGCTTAATCACCCTTATCTGTGAATTTTGTAGGTGAAGAGCAGCATGAAGGAATGGAGCTAGTGAGGGACCCTCTTCTAGAAAATTACCCCCCTTAGTAGAAAACTGGAAAAAGCTTTAATTAACCTATTAATTCAATACTTAAGTGTCTGCAAAGTGTTTTCTGAGCAGTAACAGTTATTACCTTTCATAATTGTGCGCAGTTCTATGGACCTTATATTTACATCTATTTCCCTGTTAGCCAATAGATTTAGTTTCTCAGCCTGTTTCCCCCTGTCCTGAAGCTTTTATTAGTGCATTTACACTGTACAGCTAAGTGCAATTACACTTTGACACCACTTAATCATCTGAAGTGGGTGTTAGCCTTTTAAGCTTGAGAAACGATCCTCAGTGCCACAAAGATTCTGAGCGCTGAGTCTCAGAGGTTCTGGAAGGGTTGCTGTACCCCTTCTTGAAGCTCTCTGCTGCAGCAACTATCCTCTGGGTTTATTTATCCAGGAAAAATGGTTCTCACTGTTTGTTTCTGAGTTTGGGCTGCTCCCACGTTGGGGTGATGTCTCCGTTTCGTTCCCTGAAGCAGTTTCTGGGTTAGTAGAAAGACAACTGGGCTTTTTGAAAAAGACAACTTAGAGATGGAAACCTGGGAAGTCCTAAAAGTAAAGAATTCAGTCCTAGTCAGATACAGCAGAATAACAGGAGTTGTCCTCATCTAGTCTTGTTTTAAATACTGTTTAGCCTTTGATGCTGTATCCATATCTACAGAGATCAGTTTCCTTTGGCAAGTAGTAAGAAGTACCCTTTAATGATGTTTAATGAGGTTGAAAGTGCTTGCGCTTTGTCACAATTTTTTTATAAATTGCTAGGCTCTTTCTGATATAACTAGAAATCCACTCAACTGTAATGATATCCCTGGAATCCTGGTGCTTTTAACTGGAAATCAATTGTATTGCTCACTTGCTTTAGAAACAAAACAACCCTACACCCCAAGTCTCTGCTGGGGTACAAGTTCCTATGAGGGATGAGAATTCAATATAATTTCAAAGAAAAAAAACATGAGTTTGGAGTCGAAACTGTGAAAATGATAGGTATTAGGTACTTCTGAACGAGAAGCAAACAAGTGCAGCTTGGGGTTTTCTATTAAAAACAAATGAAAAAAAATCCTACTGTATGTGTTTACCCAACCTTGTAATAAAAAGTCATGATACACTGCTTCTCCTGATCATAGCAAAGGTGTTTATATAGCGAAATGAATTTGATTATAATATTTATGTGGAAGCTGTGTGTAATAGACATATTTTTTTATTCAACAGGCGATCAGCTGTAAAGGTCAGCACAGTATCTCCTACACATTATCCAGAAACCAGACTGTTGTAGTGGAGTATACTCATGATAAAGATACAGACATGTTTCAGGTAAGACTCTATGCCATATATACATTGTTTTTGAAAAGCAACATATGGAACCATGGATCTGTGTCTGGACAGGCTGGATTGTTGTGTATTCTTTTTGGGTCCATGAATTAACACAAAAATTGACCCACCCCACCCTGCAGTTAATGAAGTAGCTGGAATAAAATGGAAGTGGATAGGAGTTAGGACATGGAATAGGGAAGGAGGAAGGTAAAAGCAAAGGTGGGGAGGGAAATATGGGAGCTGTGCACTAAAGGAGACAGACTGATAATGGAATCATAAAGAAAACCATTCCTGAAGTGTGTGCAAATACATCAAATGGTATAGGGGACTGCACTGAGTTTCTTTAAGTTACCTTCTATCCAGCGTATTTTCACTCTCTCATATGTGCATTTGCATTTTTCTGCATTATCTAACAGTCTGGTAACCTATGTTACTTTCTTGTGCAATGCTTATTTTTATATATAATAGAGCAGAAATTCTGTAGAAGCTTAAACCTCAAGCTCAGAGGAAAACAAATACGCACAACCTCTTCCAATCTAGACTAATTGGGTCTGTCTTGTCAGTGACCTCTGTAATTAGAGCATCTTATCATGAATTGTTATCCCTCCTCATTCAGTCGTTCATATTTAGAAGGGTCAGCAGTTGAGTGTTGTTGACAGAAGAGGAAATGGCTCTGTCAAGATGAAAGTGTTTTTGCTTTATATGGCTTCTGTGTTTTTGCTCTCCATAAAAAAATTTTCCTAGTGTGACTTTGGAACAATTAGCTCCAAATAGGGATTGATCAAAAGATGTTGTTCATGTGGTGCTGCATGAATAGGTTTTTAGAAAAGGATCACGCAGCCAGAGTGAACTGAAATAGGTTTTTCAATGTTAGAATCATAGAATGGTTTGGGTTGGAAGGGACATGGGCAGGGACACCTCCCACCAGACCAGGTTGCCCAAAGCCCCCTCCAACCTGGCTGGGGGGGTGAGGAGGAAAGTGATGAAGAGCCCCAGGTGAGGAGATAGAGCATGGACAAAGCAGTGATCCACAGACTGCAGTTCGAAGGCAGTAGGTTAAGGCAGCTAATTAAGGATGCTTTGGATCTAAACCGGAGTTTTGGCTGAATGAAGAATGAGCTGATTAAGCATAGTGCAGCCCAGCTAACGACGTGCCTTCCCCTGCTCCCCTTTGATGCTCAGCAGAGGAAGAATTTGCACTGGGCTGTGCACTGAGACAGCCTACGCTGCGCTGCCTGACCCAGGGACCTGCTGTGCTTCCCTGGCTGGTGCTGGAGTGCACATCTCCTGCTGCCACTTAATTAACTGCCCATCTTAATAAAACTTTTTTGGAGCTGAATCTCGTGTTGGTAGAGTGTCTCAGTCCTTCTGGTGTCCCCTCAAATGTCTGAAGTGTCAGGGTTAAGGCTTGCGTATTGCTAAAATTCCTCTTTTCGGTGCAGTTGGTTTCTTCTGCCTTGAGATGTGCAGACTGTCACGCTGTGACTTGCTCTCAACTTCACCTCAAGCATTGTCTCCTGGTTCATGTTTCCGCTCTCTGTAGCTGTCTTCTGAGAATGGCACTGCAAGCATTGGCCTAGAGGGGCTGACAGCTGTGAGAATGAGAAAGGGAATGGTCTGTTTGTATTTTGCTTCTAAAGCAATGCCGTGTAGCTGCCGAAGAGACTTCCATTATTTAGATAAGCCATTAAATTTTAATTATTCTCAGTAATCTTATTGCAGGCAGTCAGAGAAAAGTTACTTGAGGGGCTGTTTTGTGTTGCTCTGTGGTACATGATAAAAAATTCCATGTTGGCTTTGTAGATCCGTGGAGTAAAACCTTACTGCTGATCAAGCATCACTTGGATAGACAGTCCTTGGAGTTTGCTGTTTTATTCTCAATTGTGTTTTCCTGGCTTTTGGTGAAAATGTGGAAGCTGAAAAGGGAAGGATAACACCCAGACCACAGGATTATTTTATGGCTTGTGGTCCCTTCTTGGCTGCTGATAACATGTATTATCTTGGGCAAATCACTTTATTTATTTTTTTAATCTCAATCTTCCCCGATGTAAAATGGGAGAGTAGCACTCACTGCACAGCTTCCCTAAGGCAGCCCTAGTAAGGAGTGTGATAAGCTTAGGATGATGTTTGTTAGTACCACCTTAGTCACTAGGAACTGAAATAAAGAAAGGGGAGGGCAGAGTTCTTGCTTTGTTTTCTTGGCCAGGGTGACATTTCTAACCTGTGAGGTCTGAATCCATTGGGGTAGCGCTGGTTTCCTGTGAAAGTGAGGGAGATCCACAGGTGACAAAAAGCTGTCACCTTTTTCCTCCTTCCACCCTTCCATGGGTGCTTTTGTCTTCCCGGCTTAACTTGTATCCTGCTCAGTCACATGGCAAACATCTCCTGCTAGGATCATCTTTAAAAAAAAAAAAAAAAAAAAGAAGAAAAAAAATTACTTCACAGCCTGCTTTGGAAGGTTGTCCTGGGCATCTCATGATTCTCTTATGTCCTGTACTTGGTTTAGGGAATAGTCTTTTTTTCTTTATTCCCACTGTACTTAGGGAACTATTGTTCTATTGTCTTGTATGTGGTTTTTACATGTAATTCTATAGTGAAATTTGTGTACAAAAGCTACTGTGTGCCTTTGTCTTAGTGACATCCAGATCGGGTTTCTTTATGTAATAACAAAGAGAATGTACTAACGTGTTCCACTGGGCATCTCCCAAAGTCAACATGCTGCTTAAAATGAAGATTTTCTTCAGAGTTTATTAACTGTTCTGTTGATGATATATCAGTTGGAGTAGAACCTGGTCCTTCAGTGTTTGATTAGATGAGAAGGGGTTGATTATACCTGTTTGTACCACTACGAGGAGCCAAAATGTGAAGGCAGCACCCTAAATAACTACCAAGTTTATACAAGAAGCAGGTACATTCAGTGTGGAAAAATTGATTATTTTTTCTGAAGAACCAGCCCTTCAGAAGACGCATGGTCCAATTCTCCCTGTCATCAGAGTGAAATTCTGTTGAAGTCTAAGAATCTGCAGCTGTTAAATTACCTGCTGGCAGGTTGTCTGGTTTTTGCCTTGTCTCAGGAGTGAGCGTTTTTAATAGCACTTCTTTGATTGACGGTAGACACTGGCAAATTGATTGACTGCCTGGCTTTTACACTGCTTTTAACAATAACCTGTAGTATAGACAACAGAAGCTGTCTTGTGCATCAGTTGGAAGATTTATGGTTTGTTATTGGGAGGTAGCTTAGTGAAATAATATAGAATATGACACAATTAACAAGAAGAGTCCCAAAATATAGCCCAAAATTGCTAAAAAGAAGGAAGTCTTCTGTGCTATAGAGGAAAATGGAAGAAAAATGAGTAATAAAGTCTATAAAGGGTAGCTTTGAACAGTGGAACTAGGTCTGTAGTGACTGTAGTCTGGCTGCAACATCAGAGGAGTTAAAATTTTTGGTGGGTAAATGTTGATAGCATAAAGTTCCTCACTTGTTCCTGAGTAGTTTTCTTTTCTGGTGATCACAAACCCAGAATTTTTAATTTATATGGGCCATGACGAGTCTGCCGTGTTTTAAAGGCTATTTCTTAAAATAATTTCTAGTATTGAAACGTAGCACAATAGGGGAAAAAAAGCCAACATCGAAAGAAAACCAAACACTTAAAATATTTGATGTTGTGTAGACATACTTGTGACACAAATGAGGCATGTTAATATATTATTTTGTTGCTTAAAATATTGCATGTAATTTCAGAGGTTCTAAAAAACACAAAAACTTTGTAGGTAGATTTCAATACTTATAGCCAAACATATTTAGATTTCATGTTGGCTGATTGGGAGGAAGACTGGGAGCAAACACTTGCATGTTTTGTCATCCTTTAAGGGCAAATAAGGCAAGTTTTTCCCTAATTGTATCTAAGAGCTTTGAGAGTGATCTATTTGAGAGACTCAACAGGCAGAAATTTATTATGAAGAAATTTATTACACGTTCATTATCGGTTATCCCTTAAACTGCATACAGATAGAGAAAGTCAGTGCTGACTGCTAGCAGGGCTTTTGTTGGGTGGGAAATAGAAGCTTGTTAGAAATAATACTGTAAAAGGAAGAAGAATATAGTTTTGTAGTTTTAACTTCAACTTGTCAAGTTATATAAATCAGAAATGTCCCATACTAAATAGTTTCCGAACTCTGTCTCTTGGGTATTCTAGTAGTCACTTTACTTTCTGTGAAAAATTGATGTGTATACTTTTGATTAGGCCTCTTTTTAGTATTTCCATGGTATTTCTTCTGTGGCAAGCTCATAGCGTTTTATACTCAAGTTGAGACTTGTGCTATGGAGAAAGTAACAGGATGTGTCACATGAGATATGAATTTCAGCATTTGTTTAACAAAGTAGAACTGAAAGCAGAAGAAAGAAGTATATGAAAGATCCCTGTATTGTTGCTATCACTTCAGTTGTGACAAAGGTTAAGTGTTAATAACACTGCTTTGCTTGACTCTTGACTAATGTTTCTTTACTGTTCAGGCAGGCACAGCAGATTTAGTTTGCAGAGATGTTTATTAATGATGGAACCCTACGTGTGTTCCCACAGTTGGCTTTGAAAAGCAAGAAGCAAAGCAGAATGTAACTTCTAGGGGGACAAGGAAATCTCATTTAGGGAGGAGGTTATTTTGTATAAATGTAGATTCCTGATATTGAAGGTAGTTTCATGTGAAGAATATTCTTAATTTTCTTCTCTTTGATCACAAGGTGTCTGTAAATTTAATATTCTGTTCCATTCCTTGTTCCTCAGCTCCACTTTCCCAGTTATGCTTGACACTAATTTACCTGTAGAAGTACTGATAAAGTCTCACTGTATGTTTAATTGGCAGTCAGATCCCTCTATCCATTTTGTAATGAAGTTTTTTGTTCCAGATGCCTAGATGTTTTCAGTTTTAGAATTAAAATGTATAGATGTCAAGATAGAAAAAATATTCCTATCTACTGATCAGCTGTGTTTTATTTCTGCCAAAGGAGGTTTTTTAATTTCTTTAGTCATGCACTGTGAATAGGAATAAGTTTAATCATATTTTGGGTTTTACCTGAAAACTCTTCTATTCTGGAACCTCAAATTCTGAAAACAAGAAGTTGAATAGCTTTTTGTTACGATGTATCAAAATAGCCAAGTTCTGGGTCTAAAAAAAGTCCTTTATTTTCGTGCCAAATTAACTTGGAACTAGAATTGTGAATAAAACTTGTCATTTCAAGCTAATGTTTTCTTAATTGACAGAATATAGTAGTAAGTAATGTACTGTGGTTGGATTCTGAAATAACAAGGTCATAATATTCTACCAAAACATATATATTCTACCAATTCATACAATATTCTAGCAAACAATTGCAGACGTTTTGGGCAAGCATGTACATCAGCAAAATCATGTCCTTAATGCTTGTTATTTCTGTGGCTCTTTCTAATTATATTATTGTTGTGTGTTTGGTTTTCTTTTTTTTCAGGTTGGGAGGTCAACAGAAAGCCCCATAGACTTTGTAGTAACAGATACCATTTCTGGAAGTCAAAATAATGACGAAACCCAGATTACGCAAAGCACCATATCCCGTTTTGCCTGCAGGATTGTTTGTGACAGGAGCCCACCCTACACAGCAAGGATTTTTGCAGCTGGATTTGATTCTTCTAAAAATATATTTCTTGGTGTAAGTCCTGCTAATAATTGTTATGTATGAGCAAACTCTGGTTTTATTTTCTGTTACTTTCAAGTCCCCAAATTCCCTTTTACTAGTTGATAACTTATACCATCATTAGACTTTTATTGCCGCAGTGTACCAGCTGCAGTGCTAAGTAGAAACTGCAGTTTTATGTGCCTGATTTATTACCATCATGGACTTGTGGTCATAATTGTCTTTAACAATGCAGTTCTACTTTAGTAACTGTTAGTGGATTCTCTTTAGGTTGGTTTAATAAATATTTGATACTCATTGCAAATAAGCTGCTGTTGTAGTTCAGAGCACTGAAGATCAAGGAGCACATCAGCTTCCTTATGGAAAAGGATTGCCCATTGCAATGGTGTTCCATTGTGGTGGTTAGGAGTATCCATGCTGCTGACCTGATGGCTTCAAGCTGGAGGGGAACAGATTTAGAGATTTGGAGATTAGGAGAGGGTTCTTCACTGTGAGGGTGGTGGAGCACTGGAACAGGTTGCCCAGGGAGGTGGTTGAGGCCCCATCTCTGGAGATATTCAAGGAGAGGCTCGACGAGGCCCTGGGCAACCTGGTCTAGTTGGGGGTGTCCCTGCTGACTGCGGGGAGGTCGGACTAGATGACCTTTGGAGGTCCCTTCCGGCCTGGGCAATTCTATGATTCTATGTTCTCTGAGACCTTAGCTGTTACCTGACCTATAGTCACAAGCACTCAACTGTGTTAAAAAAGAATAATATTTAAAATAGAATAGTAGTTAAAGCTGCATAAGCAAAATATGTTACCACTCTGGCAGAAGATATTCTTAAAATTTTGGAGGTTTTTTTTGTAAATCTGTGTCTAAGCACTGCTAGCTGGTGGGGAAATGTGTTTTAGACAGTGCTAATAAAACTTTGAGTAAAATTTGAGTCTATAAACTTTTAGACAAACCCTGTTTTTCCTGGGATGGTTGTCACACACAGGAAAAAGCAGCAAAATGGAAAAATCCCGATGGCCACATGGATGGATTGACAACTAACGGGGTGCTGGTCATGCATCCCAAAGGAGGCTTCACGGAGGAGTCCAAACCTGGAGTTTGGCGGGAGATCTCGGTCTGTGGTGATGTGTACACTCTCCGGGAGACCAGATCTGCTCAACAAAGGGGGAAATTGGTAAGTTGAAAGTAACTACTAGTTAAAACAAGGGATCCTAGTTTTCCTGGCATCGAAGGGAAGCGGTCATAGGGTGACTGCAGAGTAGTAACGTTGTCCCTACATAGTGGGCACTGAAATTATCCAAGTAGCTGTGTGTTATGGTAGATCTGCACTCTAGTCTGTTTCTGCTTACACAGGAGAACACTAAGTTTTCTGCTAATGTCACATTTCCAACTGAAACAGCATAGAGTGTTTATTTGGCTTTAACTTTGCTCTTGAATCTCCATCTCTGAAATGTTCTCCTGGGACATGGGGACATCTGGAAGTTAGTGTACAGGGAGCCATCTTTCGCAGGGCAATCTTAAGAGTCTACTCACATGCAAAACAAGTTTGGATAATGCAGTTTCTGTTTGATTTACCTACCACTAGAAAGAGGAGAGAAGCCCTGCAAAGTATATTCCTGTTTTATCCTGTGGAGCAGGATGGGCAAAAGCGAAAGGTTTCAGACCTGTGGCATACGTAACCCAGAGAGACATTCCCATGAAAGAATATGTCCACTTCTCAATAAAAGGTCGAACAGAATTCTCATCGTGTTCTTGTTCTTTACTCTTCCTAAGATCTGTGGGGCCTAGGAAGCAGATTGCTGTCATTGCTCATCTTTCTTTTTTATCCCCTGTCATCAAAGGGAGGGAAGTCAAACACCACCATATAGAAGTAGCCCAGCAAAATACACAACCATATTTTCAGTCAGGTAGATGAGCTTCCCCAGAAGTCCTTCTCATCTCTGGCAGGTTAGAACAGTCTCCTGCCTGCAGACCTGGAAAAACCTTTGTGGGTTATCGGTTCTATTCATCGTTAGGATTCAGGAGGTGAGAGGATGTTCAAGGGGCATCTTCACAGGAGCTGAAGGTGCCCTTTCTCTTCTGTAACTTTATTGTCCATCTGCTGGAGTTTAAAGACTGAGAAACTCTCCCTGCCATGCACACTATCTGCCTCTTCTTCATGCCAAAGTTGCTTTTGTGCTGCTGCCTTGAGTTTCCTGCAGCTTGATGAGGCGTTATAGGTATCCCACAGACTGGCACTGAACTGAGTTTCCAACTTTGCCATTAGCTTTGCAGAAAACTGACTGTTTAAAGGAGTTAGGAAAATGCAGTTTGAATATTTTGTTCTGCTTTCAGTAGGCAGCCCGCAGTACGTAAATTGCTTTGTCACTTTACTGGTGGCAGCAAACATCGCCCCGGGGAATGGGACAGATGATGTTGCAATTGCGCCCTTTGTACGCGGTTAGCAAGACACCTTCTTGGTGCTGCTGAAGAAAGGCAATGCTAAAACAAATAAATTCCCTTCTCTGCATCCAAAATGACTTGGGTTCTCATTTAAATAAAATTACATGGCACACTGGTATTGATGTGATCAGTATTCGTTGACTGGGTTCATAAAACCAAATGCACACTGTATAATGAATTGAACACGTTGCGTATGAGAGAGCTTTTGCCTTGCTGTTTGTGAAGGAATTATCTGAAAAGTGCATCAAATCAAGGCTTCTCTCGTCTCTACTGGAACTGCTGAATTTTTCTGCTGGAAGTACTTTACACTGGTGACCTTTTATCTGTATTGTGCCATCTGGGTGTTTTGTGCAAGGATGATCCACAGTTAATGTGTGAATTTAAACTGGATTAAAATGTAAATGCCAAATTGGTTGCCATTCATAGTATTCTTAGGCAGACATGAGGATTTCATGTGACCTACTTAATGTACAGGTTATTTGGTTTTGCCTTAGTGGTATTTTCTATGCACTTTCTATGTATAAAGCAAGTTAGCAGGTCTGTTTTCCTCTTTAATTTCATACAGAACCTTTTTAATACATATTTGTCACTACTGATCTGGTACCAATAGCACAAGCTGTTTATATGGTTGTGACATTAAAATAAAGAATACTTCAGCAAAGTACTACGTGTGTTTAGCATAATGCCTTGAAAATGCTTTAAGTACTTGCTTTTAGTCAGATGAGAGAAGCCTTTGGGCCATGCAGGTTGGGGCTGTATTTGCATGGAATGCCTCATTAAATAAAGAGCCTGACTAGTCCGGGTGGTTAATTGTTCAGAAGTTGAGCCTGTGTGACTTCAGTTGCAGAACTTGTCACTTGAGGAATTTGACTGGTAATTCACTCTGCTGTAATGATAAACTATGAAAGTACCTGTGCGTGTGTTGCATTTGTTATTTATCCCTAATATATCCGTGGACGAGTTTTTGCTGTTGGTGAGATACGCTGTGGGGGTTCATGCTTCTGCAAAAGGCTTTACACTTGCCACAAGCCAAAAAACAAAATGGTATCTGAGTAGCAGGCCAGCTGGTCTGTCCTGGGGAGCAGTTTTCAGTCCAAAAAAGCTCTTTTGCTGTGTGAGCAGCCTCTGCCCATCTACATGGGCAAAGGATTCCAGAAGAGCAATCTGCTAATACAGCCCTTCAGGAGTGGCAAGTTTCCTCTTCAGACTTGATAGAAAATTTCAGCAAATATTACCTTAAATATGACAGACATGCAGAGAATCAGCATTTGAGAGAAAAAACCAGGGTGCTCAGAGGTACAGGGTATTTGTGAAGAAGTTAGTGATTACAAATGGTAATACCTTTCCCAAAGAATTACAGGAAGGAAATCTGTGTATAATAATTAGTATTGCCATAGTGCGTAACAGTTGCAAATTTAGGACCTGCTGTACAAGCACAGAACAAGAGACCAACGCTCATTATAACCTTAAATATAGGATAAGAGGCAAGACATGGATTCAGAGAAATAGGTGACCACAAGGAAATGCTATGACAAAATGAAATGCTAGGGAGGGTAATGATTTGGTGAGAAAGATGGCACATTTACAGAACTAACTCAGTAGTCTGTAAAAGCTCTCGGGCTTAACTGCTTATCCTTGTCTTCTACCACTAGGTGGAAAATGAGACCAACGTCCTACAAGATGGCTCTCTCATTGACCTGTGTGGGGCCACCCTTCTGTGGAGAACGGCTGATGGACTGTTTCACACTCCGACTCAGAAACACATCGAAGCTCTGCGACAGGAGATAAACGCTGCCAGACCACAGTGTCCTGTTGGGTTAAACACTTTAGCATTTCCCAGCATCAACCGTAAAGATGTGGTGGAAGAGAAGCAGCCTTGGGCGTACCTCAGCTGCGGTCACGTTCATGGCTATCACAACTGGGGACATCGCAGTGACACAGAAGCCAACGAGCGGGAGTGTCCCATGTGCAGAACCATTGGCCCTTACGTGCCTCTCTGGCTTGGTTGCGAAGCGGGCTTTTACGTGGATGCTGGTCCTCCAACTCATGCTTTCACCCCTTGTGGACATGTGTGCTCTGAGAAATCTGCAAAATACTGGTCTCAAATCCCACTGCCTCACGGTACTCATGCATTTCATGCTGCCTGCCCTTTTTGTGCAACACAACTGTCTGGGGAGCACAACTGCATCAAGCTGATTTTTCAGGGTCCAATTGACTGATATCACTTTGCAATGACCACAATAACATTGTCTTTAACAATTTACTGTGAAGATTTTGCCACTAACTCTAGATTTTACCTTTTTTTATAATGTTATTAATAAGGTGGTAGGGTGGGGATGGGGAACTGAAGAGGAAATGGCGAGGGACTGTGGTGGAATTGGGATACATTGATACCTGGAACTTGACAGATATCAGTGGTGTTGCATGCTCAAAAGCAGCATATTCATGAAGTCTTCTTGGTCAAATTGTAGTATATTTGTAATCTTTTTATTAGTACCCTGGATCAGAAAAAGGTGTCTTAATGATTTTTTTAAGCTAAGATTTTTTAATGGAAAGGTTTTTTCTTCTAAACTTTGACAAGCCTTTAAAAACCTATTTTTCAAATCTAGAAGGAACATACAGAATGTAACTGTCTTTAATTTGCAATATAATTTAACTTGAATAGTTTCTCAAGGAGCTAATACAGAATGTGTGGACAACCATAGGTGAATGTTCACTAGAGATAATTGGATATGTAAGAGAAAAATTAGCTGCCTAAATTGTAGAGTATAAAAGCTATTAAAATATCTATTACGGTATAACACAGCTGGCCAAAAAGGCATCAAGGATTACTTGAAACTGAGGAAATCCTGTTTGCATTGATTTCCTTTCAATGTAATAGATATCCACTGTTCATTATGTATGGTATATGGCTGATTTATTTTTTTTCTTCTTTTTTTCCCCTGTTTAACCTGCATCTGGTGAAACTGCTTTACTCTTTCCATACTTAGTTCTGGTTTTTAAGCCAATGTTCTGTATATGCATAGTGTGGCCTTTTTATTTCTGCTTCAGTTAGCTTGCCCTAACTGCTCCTTGCATGCCCAGGAACCATTGGGTTAATTGAGATGTAGCAAGCCATTAAAAACTGTGTTAATGAAGGGGTAGTGCTGCAGCAAGACAGGAGGTTTAGGTACAACTTACACAGAACTCACTTACATAGCCCTGAATTCAGGAGAGCACTTAGTTTGTGTTTAAATATAAGCCCATGGATGGGACTGTTTAGATTCTCAAGTGCTTCAATGGATTGTGGTTATATGCTGTTATGTTTTGAAAGGAAAAAAGCAATTAAGTTATTTTTTTTAAGCTCCCTTACTAGCCAAAATGCTGTAAGGAGAGCATCGTTTCTAGTTCAGCTGAGTATTTTTGTTCAGTTTTCAACTTGCTGCCATCTGTCACCTTTTTTTGCAGATTGAAATGTGTTTGTATCTTTTTTTTTTTCAAATGTTTGCAAATCAAACAACATTCAAATGTAATCAAATATATGCACCAGGGTGGTACATCTGAAATGGATCACTTGAAATTCCTGACTTTTTTAAGAGAGCTGATAAATGTTTACTATGGAAATAATTAAATCAGAATTTCATATGAGATGTACCCCGCCCACTGTTAGTTTCATTTCATACAGAATGATAACTCTTTGATTTGTGGGTTTTTTTTCTTTTGCTTTCTGTACTCTTGGTATCTGAGGTATCAATCTATCCAGGTTTAAAAAAAAAAAATAGAATTTGGGAGAAAATTATAACATCTCCAGATGAAATTGATCATTCAAGCTCAGTTCTGTTTAATCAACTATAGCTTTTTGCTATACTTGTGCCCTTTGTAAAAATATATAATTTATATGATTTTAATATATTCTGTATATATACTTGAATTGGCCTGTTCATATTTTGGTTGTAAAATTGTTTTATAGTTAACCTTATAAACATTTTACATGTCCCTTGCCAATGGTGATGGGATGTACTTTGTCTGCTGCTGTTTTTAATATAATTTTGCTGTATAAATGTTCAGCATTTTAATAATTTGAAAATAGCTTTACTTTTCTTTTTACGCTTTTGCTGTTTAAAAAAAAAAAAAATTCTTTTTTCTGCAGCATTTTCTCTAAAAGATCCCAAACTGTCCAGGTTTTGTCCTACTCAGTGATTGGAAATAGGATGACTCTCGTTAACCTAAAACTATATATGCTTCTTCCTAGTGCCTTTTCAATGAGATCCTCTTGTGATTCCATATTCCGAGTCCTTACTCCCACAAGACAACCTTGTGGCTGATCTTCATCAAGAGTGGCAGCCCAACCAGGCAGGGGAGAAATGCCTTTGGCCTTGGATTCCTTGTCACGGTTTCTGTCATAAATGTGAAGGTGCCTCTTCCTTTATCGATATTCAGTACAAGTTCCTCAGGTCCCACATGCATCCTGCAGCATTATTTCTCTTTAGCATATACCTCATCTGCCAGAGGCAGGCTCACCTCCACGTCCTCCTCACTGGACTCCGTGAAATACTTTAATCTCTCACAAGAGATGCTGTGAAAACACGCTTTTGGGAAATGTTCCTTGTTGAATTAAGGCCTGTGTTAATACTTGTGCTCCGTGTACGACAGTTTTGGGGGTCTGGGGTGGCAACTGTGTTTCTGAGCCGGGCTGGTCAGGACTTGTGTGCCTCGTCGTTCTCTGAGCATGAACAGATTGGGGATGTACAGGTTGGCAGGCACCTCCATGATCGAGCTGCTTTGCTTTCTTCCTTCACCCTTGCAGTTTCACTGCTGCTTCAGGGCTTCGTGTAGAGCTGCACCCTGTGTAAAGTGAATGTTTGGCGTTGGGGGGATTCTCACTGGAAATATTAGTGCAACATCTGGTTGTGGTGTGTCTGGATTGCATGAAGGGGAAGACTGGCTAATGGTTTGTATCCAAGGGAAGCGTCCGTTGGAAAAGACTGTTCTCAGCGAGATATTTTTTTGTTTCTTTCTTTCACTGTTGGCAGTTCTGTATAACACAAGAAATACTGCAGGAAGGAAAACTCCTCTCTGGGATTGGAAAAGACTGTTCTCAGCAAGATTTTTGTTTGTTTGTTTCTTTCTTTCACTGTTGGCAATTCTGTATAACACAAGGAATACTGCAGGAAGGAAAACTCCTCTCTGGGAAATAAACTTCCACAGTTCCTTTGCATAAATCCAGGTACTTTGCCATTAACCACTATTGAAATCTGCCCCGCAGAGCTGGATTTACTGGGAAGGCAGGAGGGTTTGTAGCATTTCTTTTCCTCAAGTGCTGCTGCCACATGTGCTGCTCCGACCAAATGAGGGACCATTTGGCTGTTTAGCCCTTTTCTCCTTCCCTCCTCTCAGCAAACACACACCTTGGCTGGTCTGGAAACTCAACAGGAGAAAGGTGTTTCTGGATAAATCAGACCGGTTCTGTGTGGAGTGAGGAAACTCAAGAACCAGCCTCAAACTTTGTTTTCAAAGTTTATTTCATGATTTCAGTGTTATGCTATTTCTTGCATACCATTTCAGATGCTGGCAATGTATTCTATAAGGATTTTTTTTTTTCCACCTGTTAACTGTTGATTCTATTTGAATGCTTCAAAACCAGCTTTGACTGCATAACTTATAGCTGAAAGTATTTTTCTAGTCTGATCTTCAAAAAAAAAAACAACCCACAAACTGTCATATCCATGCATGCTTGAGCTGTAATGCTTTCCTTTTTCCTGGCAGCTTTTTGATAGAGTGCTGAAGTCTAAATAGACGACTGAGCAGTAAGTGTTGGTCTTATTTTGAGTCGTGGTCCAAGTTGTACAAGGGAGTTAGCATGATACTGCATTTTAGTCACAGATTTTTTTCCAAGTGTGGTCACTCTATGCCTCAGGGTACAGTAACAGTACTGTACTGGCAGAGTAATTAAAGAAAAATTATTTTTTTTTCCTTTCTGAGGGTGGGAGTGGGGCTCAGAAGAGACAAAAGCTGTAGTAGGGCTGGTTCCAGTAGGGACCAAACCACCTTGAAGCCAAAGGCGTGCCAGGACCTGATCAGAGATGTGATCGTAGCTGTTCCTGCTTTCACACCTGGGTCATGCCCTTAAAAGGATTCCCTTTGATTCATTAAAAGCTCTGGGATGGCATGGAAAGGCTGTGATCTTCCCAACAAAACACTATGGTGTTTTAGTGGCAATTCCTGGAATTTGAGGGTTCTGCTTCAGAGCTTGAGCGAGGAGCAGAGGTACAGGCTGTATCCTAGTGAGAAGCTGCGGTAGTCTCTGAAGGGAACTTATTTATTCTTTAACCCCACACACCACCCACAAGAAAGTGTTGGTTCTAACTGTGGTCACTCTCCTTCTAGTGCTGTTGAAGCCACTGATCACTTTTCTCGCTGTTTCTGTCACTTTTCTGGAAGGGGAAGGAAGCTTCTCTAAGACCGTCCTGTTTCTCTTCATCCAGCTCATAGTCTTGATGCTTTTCTGGGGTCGGAGGACTGTTGGCAGCGATTGGCCATCATGAGACCCAACAGAGGCATTTTTAATGTGGTAGGACAACTGACCTGGTTTGCTTCCTCCTCTTTCTTAAGTGCTTTAAATACGCTTTTGAAACCAGCTGTGCTTGTCTGCTCTATGTTAAGAGGAAGGCTCCATCACGGGTGGTTGAGTCTTGTTTTCCCTGAGACTTGTCAACATGCTGCGTTGGATGCCCAGTGGAATCACCTTGTTGATGGGAACAAGGAGGAACACACATCTTTTAGGTGCTTGAGCTGAGTAGGTGTGGACAACCCAGCTATTCTGCACTGTTCTGGGCAAGGATTCCTCCTCCTCCTCCTCCTCCTCTGTTCAGTTTTCAGCCTCTTGCAAGTTCTTGGCTCGTCTCACTTTCTATTTATCCATGTAGTTGCAGGTAAACAAATAAATACAGCTTGGAAAGAAAAACAAGGAAGAGAATTAAAAAGATACCTTTGGGCTTGCTTATCTCTTCAAGGAAAATAGAAATTGGAGTTGCAAATGTCTGTTACAGATTGTTCTCATTATTCTGATTTATTTTTTTTTTTATAAGCACTCTTCACAAGTCTCCACGCTTGGTGGTGTGAATTAAAAGGAAAAACTTAGAAGGTAAGGCTGTTTTTTTGGGGGGGTGGGGGGTGGCGGGGGGGGAGTCTCTAGGATGAAGTCAGTTGCAAATGTCTGTTACAGATTGTTCTCATTATTCTGATTTATTTTTTTTTTTATAAGCACTCTTCACAAGTCTCCACGCTTGGTGGTGTGAATTAAAAGGAAAAACTTAGAAGGTAAGGCTGTTTTTTTGGGGGGGTGGGGGGTGGCGGGGGGGTAGTCTCTAGGATGAAGTCACAGTAGTTCTGCAGGCCCCGTGCAGACCTCCTCCCGTTGACCACAGCAGATGCTTCGCTCTTGAAACAACAGTAGAGTTGTCCTCGGTGGGTGGCAAAGACTGAGTTTTGCTGTTGGTGTTGATCAATCTTTATTCAAAACAAAAATATGAGTTTCTTGGACAAGCAAAACCAGATGGAACTGGTGGCTGCTGAGATTGCTTTATAAGGGGGCGTAAGGACACCTTCCCAGTGGGTCAAGCCAATCTCCAAGTCACCGGGAAGTCCCTTCTGGTTGTGTCACGGTGATTAGGGATGGGTGTTGCTTTCCTCCCAAATTAAAGACGGGATGGAGGGAGCCCCTGGAAGGCTCCTTCTGGTGGCACAAGTGTAGGAACGAAGGAGACTTCGTTCACACAGCCAGCCCTTAACGATGGAGAAGTGATGTTTGCCTTCAAATGGCGTTAGCAGCTGTTTAAAAACATATATTTGTAAAATTGGTCTTTTATACACCGTGTGAAATGGACTGAAATAATCTCTTTGTTGTTGTACCTGTGGAAGTACAAGCCATTTTACAGGGCGGGGGGGGGGAAACCTTAAAGAATTAGAATATCTCAGTATTGTCACTGACTTTTCGGTCTGTTTCCCTGCTGGTTGGCTGTCAGGGTTTAACTTTGATTTGCAAAAACTTCTAAATAACTTGAAAAAAATAAACAGTTTCTCTTACTCTTTTATCCCCTTTCTTCTACTCCTCAGCAAACAAAAGCCTTTGAAGGATTCGTACGCGTTGAAGGTAGTGGAGTGCATTCAGGTGTGAGTGCCCTGAAATTTCAGTTAATTCACTTCCCTGGTTTTTAAATGGAACTGTTTGTTTTCAATGCCAACTGCCTTCTTGCGGTGTTAACGTAATTGCTAAATAAAAGCAATTTCCAGGAATAATACGCTTTGTGACTCTTAAAATTAATTTCCATAATGGTAATTCAGCGGTTTGTGTTTCCATCTGGGGGTTCATCCCTTTTTGTGCCGTCCCTGGGAGTGCATAAGCTTTTTTTTTTAATATAAAAATGAGCTAAAAATGAATTGTCTGCCCTTTTTAAGTAGAAAAAAGAAGCGTTGGCGTGAGCACAGGGAAGGGAAATAAGGATATCTGCAAAATTCTGGGGATGTTGTCTGCCAGCTGGCTGTCAGGCTGCCATGTTTCTGAAGAGCACTAAATACTTCCCAGGGAAGATGCTCCCAGAAGAAGGGGAGAAGTTTTGGGTTGGTTGTGTGTAACCATGTCTGGCTCTTGATAGATTAAAATCTCTTCCCTCTGGGACCGTCGCTCTCTGCGTTGGGGAGAAAAACTTCATTTCAAGCCGTCTTAAATGTGCTCGAAGCGGGTGGTCAAGCTGGTCTCTGCCCTGGTGGGCTCTGGAATTAGGGATTCTGGGCTGGAGGAGAAGCAGTGCTGGGGTGAAGAGCAGCTGCTCGTGCCTGAGCAACGATGGGGGAGATCCTGGTGTGTTTATAGCAGTTGGAGGCAACCTAAGGGAAGTCCTTCTACTGAGGACATTGGTGGGGAGAGGTTTTTGCTGGTTCTTACAGGGCAGGAATGGGGGCTGAGAAAGGAACAGGGAAGCACTTGGGGCTGAGGCAGTTGGTGGTTTCTCTCTCCTCTGAGGGAAGTGTTGCAGCTCAGATCCAAAAGTACTCCTCAGTGGTGACCCTTTGTGGGCTTTTTAAGCAAATTGTGCGGATTTTGGATCCCTTCTATCAGACACCACCCCAAGCTTGGTGATTATTTTTTATTATTATTATTTAAACCTACATCTTCCGTTGTTCTCAGCTCGCTCTATGCAGGGCAGCAGGACCAAATGTCACCCTGAAGATCCCCATTCTTCCCTCTGCTCGTTGTTCTCAGCTCACTCTATGCAGGGCACCAGGACTAAACGTCACCCTGAAGATCCCCATTTTTCCCTGTGCCCCGGGACAGACGCTGTGCTCTTCCTTCTCCCAGCTGAAGAGAGCGTGTGTGTCCCTGAATCCATCTTCTTAAATATCGTAGCTGCCAGGAAATGAGCTTTGTAAGAGGTTTCTGGAGCCTCTGTCATCGCTGCTTTTCTCTCCCTTCCAAGGCGTCACCGCACGGATACGGATGCCTAATATTTTTAGGAGGAACTTAAGAAATCTCTTTCATGTAAAACTAAGGCTCAGAAGTACGAGGCTCAGACTCCTGTGTCAAACCTCAGACAGAGGTTTGACACAGGAGTCTGAGCCTCGTACTTCTTTTCTTTTCAACTCCCTGAAAACTCGTGTCTGAAGACGGGAAGGAGGGAAGACTTAACGGCAGAAAGTTAGAACCCAAATGACATCAGTGCTTAAGATTGTACATATGTGTGTACGTAATGATGTATGGTTAGAAATGTGTGTGTAGAGGGGAGATTGAGATGAGATCTCAAGAAGAACTTCTTTGCTGTGAGGGTGGTGGCACCCTGGCCCAGGTTGCCCAGAGAAGCTGTGGCTGCCCCATCCCTGGAGGGGTTCAAGGCCAGGTTGGACGGGGCTTGGAGCAACCTGGTGTGGTGGGAGGTGTCCCTGCCCAGGGCAGGGGGTTGGAACTGGATGATCGTTAAGGTCCCTTCCAACTCTAACCACTCTATGATCTGATTAAATATATTTTGTGGTGTATTTGCCTTAAATGCCACATTCTTAAAACCCTGGCCTTTGATGTGAGCTGGGATTTGCTATTTCTGGTAGCAATTGTCCCCTGCCCGAGCAGCAGAGGGAGGCAGGGAAGGGACAAAGAGGCTGTGGTTCTGTCTAAAACTAAACTTGGACTTTCCCAAAATATGGTGAGTCCTTGGGGACTGATGCTACCCTTTCCAGAGAAGCAGCACCAACTCCCCTCCTCATTTGGGGGTTAAATTGTGGAGGGTGGAGGCGGGGTGTGCTGGCCATGGGGCAGGCTGAGCCCACAGATGCTGCTGGGTTTCATCACGGGTGGTTTCTCTGTGGTCCTCCTCCAGCGCATCACCTTGTGAAGGTGAGGGAGATGTGTCATGGCGTGTTGGCTACCGAAATCCAGCTGTGGCTCTTGCCGACCAGCTGTGCAGCCAGATGTCTTAGCAAAGAGAGGAGCTGGGGCTCAGCCCTGGCTTCGAGGGTGACGTGGGGTTTGGGCCAAATCTCCTGTCGAGCTCGGACCACGGATCCCGCTCGGCAGCTGGGGACAGCCCTGAGTAACATCTGGCTCATCTCGGGTCTGCGTTGTGTCCCCACCCCTCTTCACTTCTCTCTGATTAAATAGAAGTGAGGAGCCAGGGAAGGGGTGGAGGGAGGGAGGATGGGCCAGAGGGATTCTCCTGAGGAAGGTCCAGATGAGGATTGGGTTGAGCTTTGTCCAAGCAAAGCCTGTACAAAGTGGAGTCTCTTCTCGTGTCGGATGTGATCCGGCAAACCCTGCCTGTGTGTGTACCTGGGGTTGGGGTGTTCCCCAGCCCTGGTGGTGTCTCTGCCTTGGTTCATAGTCCTGGCTTTGCTCTTCTCCCGTGGATTGTCTTGTCCTGTTTGGAAACCTTGACCTCCACTGAAACCTTCAGGTCTGTGCAGAAAGGCACCTGGGGGCTGTATGGCAGCAAGGGGAGAGGGAGAGCAGGTCCAGATCCTGCTTTCCCCCTGCTGTACCCTTGGGATGGATTTTTTTCGTTTCCCCTTTCCTAGTCAAACAGCAGGAACTACAGATTTGAGGGTTTTTGACATGTCCTTCATGTGTCTGTTCTTCCTTCACCCTCCCAGAAGTGCCATCCCTTTGGTAAGATTTGTTTCCTGCCTCCCCTCCCTTCCCACCAGGACACACCACCCCGGGCTGGGTGTCCGGGGGTGTCCTCTGGCTGGGCCTTACATCTGAAGATCCTCCTGCCTTTCCCTTGGCTGGGGAGAGCCTTGTTGGCGAGGAGAGCTTTGGGAGAAGAGCCAGGAGGGTCATTCTGAGCCAGATCAGGGAGCGGCTGGGGATTTGAGTGCATGTAACCAAGCTGGGAGTCCTCTGGCCAGGACTTACATCTGAAGATCCTCCTGCCTTTCCCTTGGCTGGGGAGAGCCTTGTTGGCGAGGAGAGCTTTGGGAGAAGAGCCAGGAGGGTCATTCTGAGCCAGATCAGGGAGCGGCTGGGGATTTGAGTGCATGTAACCAAGCGTGTCTAGACAGCCAGTAGCCTCCAGCAGAGAGAACAGCCAGTTTTACAGGCAATCCCTGATGTACAAGGAGAAATCTTTCCTCCCTGGACACAGGTGTGGGCCAGATGTTCTACCTCCCCTTGGCTGCTGTGATCTTCAGGCTCCCAGGCAGCGAAGGTGGGCTCCCATTCTCCTACCCAAGGTGAGGTTCTCCAGGCAGGGGACATGCACGTGTGCAGTGAATGCAGAAAGGACTTTTGGATGTGTCAGGACAGCCCAGGAACAGGCAAGGAATCTCAGAAACTTCAGATCTGGTCTGTCCACGCATGGTTCAACCTGGCAGCAGAGGGTCTGGTGTGTCCTGGGTAGTATGGACTTGCTGCAAACCATCAGGTCAGAAAGTCCATGCCAAGAACACAAGTATCCAGACCTCTTTTTTTTTTTTTTTTTTTTTTTAATAATCATACACTTGGCAAAGTTCAGGGGAAAACAAGTTTTCAGCCCCTTTTTTTTTTTTTTTTTTTTTTCCACTTGGATAGAATTTGCAGATGGAGAAAGAGATTTATATTAATGTAAATAATTCATAGCCCCACATGAGGAAGCATCTCTAGCTTCAGTGGAAGGGCTGCTGTATTTAAGGTGAAGGAGCAACTTGCCTTTGTCCTAAGCATTGTCTTGTCCGGTTTCCAGGGAAGGTGATTTCTTGTTGGTCTTTGCTCACAGGTGCAAAGCTCCACTACTGTAGGTGGGCTTAAATAGAAAAAGATCTAATTTGGATAGTTTCCCCCAATCAGAAAACTTCAACCACTTTACTCCAAGTAAACTCCACAAAGAGCAGCATCACTTCTCCATCAGCGTCCAAACAGAAGTGTCGGGAGGGGTTTGTTCTGCAGAAACTCAGAGCATTTTAAACTCTATGATGAATAACCAAAGAAATTAAAATATTTGAAAATATCTCTAAGGTGACATTTCCAGAAAGATTCCAGGGTTCAAGGTGATGACTCCACCGTGGTTCTGGTTACGGGGGACATCACGTGTGCCAGCAAATGCACCAGAAATTCCCTCAAAAGCCTCAAGTCTTCTTATATTGATAGAAGATATTGATACTTATATTGATTGAAGATATTGATATATTCATATTTTGTAATCAAGGTCTGCAATTAATAAAGATGAAGCCTGATGGGAAATAGGGCCCTGGAACCACATCTCATCAAAGGCAGATGGATGCCCTGCTGCAGGTGCTGTGAAACTACCGTGATACGTGTCTCTGGAGCTGGATTATTTAATTTTTTTTAAGGGAAGTTTTTTGGAAACAGATCTGGGGGGTTTGGCAGGAGTTCCCAGGTCGGCCTGGGAGGATAAAGCACCATTAATATCCCTGGCTGTCTGTGTCAACGATCTCCTGTGCTCCACGAGCAAGGATCAAAGCAGCCCGGTCCTGCCCTTCTGGACTGTAGACACGCTCACGTGGATGGATTTTCCTCTGGGAAAAAACCCAAATAACTTGGTTTTGAAGCAAAGAATACTTTCTCAGTGGGAACGCAGAGCAGCTGATGGATGCCATAGCCCAGGGTTCGCTCCGGCAGCCCTGCCTGATGCACGGTTTTTTTTCGGGACCCTAATCTCCAGAGCATCAAGCAGCACTAATAGCTTCCAGCCCTGGGGCTTGTGTAAACGCTTCTTTCAAGAGGGATGTGAGGAGGGTTGAGTTCTCATGTCTTCACCTGCTGCTGAAGTTGTGCTGGGGTGTAACAGGGGCAGCTCTTGTGTCTCAAAGCTTGAGGTTTAAGTGTTTTGGTGGGTTTTTTTGTTTCTTTTTACTAGAATCAGCTGTTTCTGCTCTGGTTTTGTTCCCATTGACAGTAAGAGTATCACTGTAGGATTATCCACTGATGTCCACTTGCCTCCTGCTTTCCTTGAGAGCCCCCGCAGGGCAAAAGCCCAAAGCACCATCACCCTCAAGCAATTGCTCTACATGTTTCTGATTATCTACTGGTTTCCCCCCGAAAACCCAGCCCTCAGGCTGTGTTGAAGGGCCAAATGGAAAGGAAAGGGCAGTGACTGTCCCAGTGGCCGGGCCCAGGGGGATGCTGTGGGTGGAGGGAATGAGGGGAGATGGACACGTGGATGGGAAACCAGGTGGGATGGGCCACCATCATCAGGTTTTTGCTGGGGTTTTGGTGGCTCTAGTAAGGCTTGGGGGGCAGAGGACATCTAGACAATGCTTTGTTGGTGTGTCTGAAAGCAGATGGGTGGTGAGATGGATGGTGAGAGCCTGTGCCACCCATGGTAGTGTCCACTGCTGCTGCTCAAACCTTCCCTCTCAAGGTGCCACTTGGGAGCTCATCCCAGGAGGGCTCAGGGGACACCTTTGATCCACAGGACTGAGACACAAGGGATCAAAACTCCAGCCTGGGCTGCTGGATGCCAGTCTGGTTTGAGCTTGCGTCCCACCAATGCACCTCTCCCAAGATCGTGTCTCATCTTCATTTGTGAGCCATTTGGAGAGGAATATCCCTGAGCTTCCTTTTGAGGCTGTCCTGCTGTTACTCACCCTCCCCAGGAGTGTGCACTTTCTTACTTCATCCAGTCTGGCCCTCCTTTTCAACCATCCTCTTTCAAAACAGGCTACAAGCCCTTTAATGAACAGGTTTTTCCTCCTGTTCAGGTGCATGGACATAGTCAAGCCACCATTAATCCTCTTTCCCAGAAGCTTAAGCAGGATGAGATCTTTATGAGTCCTTCTACGTGGTATTTTCTCTGGCCTTAGAATTATTTCTGTGCTTTTTATTGTTGGTTTTTTTTCCAAATTTCTCTACCAGCTCTGTGCATGCACTTTCCCACTGAGCTCCTCAGCAGGAGTTGTGAGATCATATCCCATCCTTGAAACTGCCCTGTTCGTACCCACTAGGCTCTGGTAAATAATGGGAGTTACTGGTTTTGCTGAGCTGAACCGGGTGGGATTGGGGTTCCCCTGGCTGCAGACCCCAACCCTGACCCCCAGGGCTGTGCTCAGCCTGGAAAATGAGCCCATTTTCTCCAGTAACCCTCCCGCCTCCCTCCTTCCTTGATGCTCTGTGTGTGCTGGGCAGAGATGCTCGGGTGGATTTCCAGCTTGTTAGTAGTGAAGTCCTCAGGCAGTGGTGCCCTGCGGAGCTCCCCCAACCCTGGGGCTGGTATTGACCACCCAGTAAGCCACTTCACCCATCTCTATTGATATTTTACAGTTCTGTTTTCAAATGTCAGGGTGTTCAAAGTCAAAAGTCTGTGTTCCCTACAGCGTGCTGGGCTGTTAGTAAACCTGAGCGTTACCTCATTAAGAAGGAGAGCACGTGTGTTTGGGAATTATTTCCTACACAGCAAAACCAGTTGTTTTTTGCATTTCTTTATTCCCTGGGTTGAATCCTGCACAAATGCATGTTGGTTTCCACCTGAGAGAGGCATCTGGTGGGGAGCAGCCTGGGTTACCCCCCTATTGCCATATTTACTGCTGGATCCACACTAAACCATCGCCGTTTTTCTAGGATATCCTTGCTATCTGCAATTAATTAGATATTATTAGCAGCACCCTGTTGGCTGCAGCTTGGCTCCATGAGGATTCTTACCTCTCCCTGTTTTACAGGAGCAGAGCTGTGATGTGCAGGGATGACTGGCTGCTACTTCCACTAGAATCATAGAAGGGTTTGGGTTGGAAGGGACCTTAAAGATCATCCAGTTCCAACCCCCTGCCCTGGGCAGGGACACCTCCCACCACACCAGGTTGCTCCAAGCCCCATCCAACCTGGCCTTGAACCCCTCCAGGGATGGGGCATCCACAGCTTCTCTGGGCAACCTGGGCCAGGCTCTCACCACCCTCACAGTCATGAATTTCTTTCTGAGATCTCATCTCGATCTCCCCTCTTTCAGTTTAAAACCATTACCCCTTGTCCTGTCACTACCTTCCCTGACAAAGAGTCCCTCCCCATCTCTCCTGGAGCCCCTTTAGGGACTGGAAGGGGCTCTAAGGTCTCCCTGGAGCCTTCTCTTCTCCAGGCTGAACCCCCCAACTCTCTCAGTCTGTCCTCATAGGGGAGGTGCTCCATCCCTCTGCTGGACCGGTTCCAGCAGATCCATGTCCTTCCTGTGTTGAGGACTCCAAAGCTGGACACAGTACTGCAGCTGGGGTCTCACGAGCACAGACTAGAGGGTACTAGTACCAGTAAGAAATGCCCTTCTTCACCCAGTCTGTTAATGCCCAAACACCCTGAACCCAAGCGTTTGCTTTTTACTTCCCTGTTTTTTTTCCTCTTTTCTCTTTTTTTTTTTTCTTTTTTTTTTAACTTTCCCCAGCAATAACATCAAGCTGCACACTCCAGGGTTTACAAGGCAAAGCTGCTCCTCGGAGAATACCACGGCAGCCATCAGAATCCCTCTGGTTTTATTCCCCAGTGATTAGCTGGGTGCTCCCCATTGATTTTATTTAATGGGATTATGCAAAGCGTTTTGCCGCGGTGGTGGGACGAGGCAGACACCTGGCACGGTGGCTGGCATCATCTCTGCCCTCCCTCCGATTTGGGGGAGCACTGCAAAATGTTGGGCTGGGATGGAGAAGCCCATGGAGAGGGCTGGGTGCTGCCATGGAGACACGGGTACCACTCTCTGGGGATGCTCATTGGGTCCTGCGTGGGGTTTTCCTTGAATTTCCTCAGCAGGAGCAGGAATTGGAGTGGTTTGGGGTTCTTTTTTTCTTTCTGCCTGGTCCTGGGTGTAGGATGGAGCTGTGGGAAATAAGGATTCACCCTGTCCCTGTATCCAGCTCCTTGTTCAACAGACACCCCTGTCATCTAAAAAGGGCTTTTTCCTCAGATTTTACCTGCAGGTTTATGGCCACCTCCTGTTTCTCCAGCAAATCCAGATCCCCCAGAGCAATAATGTCCCTGCCACCACAGTTGAACATAGGATGGGGATCTCCAAGGCTCTCCAGGTACCAGATGGAGCTCTGGGTGCAGAGGCAGATTCCTGGATCTTCCCACCAGTAAGTGTGGCTTCATCCAGATTTATTTTTTTCTTTTCACCCACACCCCCCCCCCTTATATCTGCTTTGTTTTCAGGATTAACATCTGGAGCCGCGTGGCTGTATCAGAATTGCAGCTATCCTTTCTTCTTCTTGTTCCTTTTTAAAGCCCATATGGTTGCAGGGAGAAACACAAACCCAACAAGAAGATACATCAAAAGAAAGCCAAATATAGAACATTAAAAAAAAAAAAATTAAGACAATTTTGAATAATAGCAATGTACGAGTGAGTTTCTAAAAAATCTGCCGACTTTGAAGCCAGTCTCATGACTTATGAATATTTAGAGCTGACAGTCTTGGAATACAGGCTTTTCCTTCAGTTTATTTGGAAAAGTGAAGCTAAATTTGTGTGAAGCTGAGTGTGATGAGCTCAAAGCACCCTGGCCCCACGGGGGGGTGTTGGAGTTAGATGAACATGGTTTGTTTAGTTTTGGGGGGGTTTAGCAGGAGGGTGATGTTTCTCCCAGATGTGCTGGGGGTTTGGGAAGCAGCTCACCCCTGTTCAAACTGTTCTATCAGTCCTTTGTGTGCTTCTGGGTGACATCAGGGCTGGAAAGGGGACATCGGGGCTGTTTTACTGTTGGCTGCATCCTTGCCTGTCCCAGGAGACCCAGGTGGTCCTCCTGAAATGCTGTGAGATATGAGAAAAGAGCAATCTTGGGGTTTATTTCCCCTTTGGAGCATGGGGGAAGGATTTCAAAGGTGCTTTGGAGAGACAAGACTGCGGGCAGGTCTTAATGGAAAGGAAGGGCTGGAGGAGATTGGTGAGGAACAGGCTGGATTTCCCTGTTTCCCCACATTTCTCCAGCTTTTAGGTCTGGCATGTATCCTGGGAACAGTGTGGGATGCTGTCGTGGGTATCATCCCTGTGTGTGGTGTTTGTCATGGAAGCTCCACCAGAATTAAGCAGCTGGTAGGGACACAGCTAAAGGCATTGCTGGTGAACTTTTAAAATTATTTTTTTTTTCTTTTTAAGGCTGAACTTCCAATGTTGGGTGTATGAACTTGCAGGGTGGGCAGAGGCCAGATTTTGGGGCCATAGGCGGGGTGTAAGGGCTTATGGGAACATATACAGCTGATAAATATTTGAATCCAAGTGTCATTGAACCCACCGAGAGAAATGGGGGCTCTGAGGCAGCCCCAGCCCCCCCAAACCACGTCATGGGAGATGCTGTTGGGACCATCAGAGCAGCGTCACTCGGAAGCAAAGCTCAAACGCAGCATCTGAGCACCCCTAGCTCTACAGAAGGGATGCACCTCGTTATTTTCACTGGGGATTTACTGTTTTTCTCCCCTCCCCAGAGCCACTTTGTGGTTATGGCGAGGGCTGTGCTGTCACCACTGCGTTGGAACTCACAGGAGAGCATCAGCCAAAAGCACTGAGCTTCCAGCAGACGTTCAGCTCCTGCAATACATAGAATCATAGAATCATTCAGGTTCGAAGAGACCCTTGGGATCATCGAGTCCAACCATCTCCCCTACTCTACAAAGTCCTCCCCTACACCATATCCCTCGGTACCCCATCTAAGTATAGCCCCGTGCGGGTGATGCTCTCACTGTCTAGCACTGAAAAATAGACCCCCACCCTCCCAAAAAAAAACATTTTTCCCAATGACTTTGTCAGGAGGAAGAGTGGAGCTCCAAGAGCAGCTCAAGGTCTTGCTGGAGGCTGTTGTGACCGGGGTGCTGTGAGAGGGCTGCGTTTCCAGCAAAATACTTGCGTATAGCCCCGTGCGGGTGATGCTCTCACTGTCTAGCACTGAAAAATAGACCCCCACCCTCCCAAAAAACCCCATTTTTCCCAATGACTTTGTCAGGAGGAAGAGTGGAGCTCCAAGGGCAGCACAAGGTCTTGCTGGAGGCTGTTGTGACCGGGGTGCTGTGAGAGGGCTGCGTTTCCAGCAAAATACTTGCTGTAATAAATAAAGCCACTATACGTTTTTTCCAGCTGTGTTTAGGGCTAGGAGGGTAAGAGGAAATTCCTAGCTGAATTCCTGTCTGTGGGATAACGCTCTTTCCACGGTCCTCCCTGCCAAGAATCACTTAATTATGAGTAATTAAAAAAAAACCAAAACACAACAGCAACCCTACAAACGCAACCCCCAAACGGGGCTGTGATTTGGCTTAAAAATGCTGAGGGATTTGGGGACAGGAAAATGGAATAAGGGAAAATAAAGGAAAAAAATGAAGCCAGTGCCCTCCTGTGTGGGTAGGGCTTGGCACAGGGGGAGATGCCACTTATCAGGGCAGGGATTTTGGGCACAGAGGAGCGATGTCTGGTACGGCACGATCCCACACCCCTGTTGGAGCCAGGGATGCTTTTCCATTCCTTAAATAAGCATGGCTCCTTCTTGCCAGAAGAATCATTAGTTGTGTCATTTCCCTCTTTATTCTCCCTGGCTGGATCACCCGTGTGGGGAAAGATGCAGTTTTCCCAGGAAAACCTGATGTGTTTGGATGGGGGCTGGGTCTCAGATGAGGTGAAAAAATCTGAGCCTTGGAGTATTTGCGGTCAACATTTTGGGGGATTAATTTAATTTTCCCTTCCCTGCCAAGGGCTGGAGTACAGACCCTCCAAAATGCAACACTTAAAGCAGCAAAATGGCACCAACGTGTAACCTTATCCCTGAGAAATTAAAAGTTTTGCTCAACCCTCATCTTCTAGAAAATAGAGGGGTCCAGTTTCGGGATTTCAGCCCCCTCAGCTGTAAGTGGCCAAGGAAAGCCTGGTTGCTTTGAGAAGTTGGGTTGAAAAATGTCTTTTGCTGACTCTTTGCCCTGGAGACTCTGCGTAAAATGGTTTTATTTTGAAAGCGCTGGAAAACCACGTGCAGATCTGGGGCTGTTAAACACCCGTTTAACTGGTTTTTGGGGAGTCCCAGCTCTGCACAGGGAGGTTTAACCCTCCCAGGGCTGTGGGTTTTAGGTCCTGGCTATAACTGCTCCTGTTTCACCTTGGTGTGGGTGCCCTGGACCCTGGATAGGGGTGGATTTGCGTTCGCAATGAGATGCACACCGATATCATGCGTGTCCAAGCCCATTGAGGACAACCCCCCAGGCTGGTGGCTTTGGAAAAGATCTTCGTGGGAGAAAGGGAGAGAACTGGAAGCAGTGGAGGGAAAATATGACGTTGAGGGAAATGGGTGGGTGAGGATGGAAAAGGAGGGACAGGCCAATCCTTTTCTGTGTTTAGGTTACGATAGCCGTGAGGGCAATAAAACAAGCGTGAGGTTGGGATGGAGCCTGTATCTCCATTATCTCTTTCCCATGGGCTTGGTCCACCCCTTTTGGTGTGTGGCCCAGCTCCTGTTCAGCCGAGGGGCAAGGTGGGGAGGGGGAAAGTGCTTGCACTGATCATGCCTCTCCAAATTCAGTTGGGGCCATGGAAATCACCATCAGCTCCCAGCAATTAACGTTGCTGGTTTGCTTTGGTTGTTGAGAGATTCGAGGGCAAAAAAAGAAACAAAAAGTCATTAGAGCAGAGTTGGAGCAGCGAGTGGTCCCAGGGCTGCTGCCCCAGGATCTCACAGGGACCAGAGATGCTGAGTGTCCCCATCCTGGTCCTCACCCCACATGCCAGTTTGTTGTAGGCAGTGAATGAAAGGTGATGGGTGTCCCCCACTGGTTCCCACAGCACAGACCCACAAATGGTTGTCTCCAGATGGGCATTTGGGTGTCTTATACAGAGGGCATGCCATAACATAATGTGTGTGACGTGAGAAGATGCAGCACCATGCTGCCCCAGGCTCCTCGGGGGCTGCCCAGATGCAGCCGTTGGGCTGGAGAGGAGCTGGTGATGGTGGGGAGCCCCACGGCGGGGGCTGGCTGCCCCTCCAGGAGCAAGTTTTACAGCAGATACTGGGCTTTGACTTATCTGCTCACGCTAAAGCTGCAGTCTTTTTCAAAAGAGACCGAAATCCGACATAACCAGGATTTTTGTGGTTGATGCAAGGTACTTAATGTTCCCGTTTAATTCAAATTTGGGCAGAGGTGGGATGGCGAGCAGCCGGGCTGGGATGTGCTGGGTTTGCTGGGTGGGGGCAGATATACCTGGCTGTTAGATGGCAGGGGGATGGGACCCCCCCAAAATGCTCCCTTGGGAGATTTGTGTAGGATGCTGGAATCCCTAGGAGGAGGTGGGGGCAGCCAAATGCCTCCTATTTGTTCAAATCAGATATTGAGGCAGAGAAATCTGGGGAAAGCCAAATATTTCCTGGCCTGATGGTGGGTGCTGGTTGAAGTTTGTGCTTTGCTTTTGTTAAAACAGCCACGAGCATCATCTCTGATGCACTGATTCGGTGTCTGCCCGTCGTCTCTCTAGGATATACCGGGAATAACAGCTTGCATCTTCACTCCCTGGCTGTAAAATTCCTTTAAACCTTTTGCAAAGAGCCTGTAGGTTCTGACAACGTATTCCTTATGAAAAAAAAGTCACGGCGACTGTCTCGAGCAGCCCCTGGCTGTGATCTTTAGCTGCCTGGGAGAGAGCCATCGGCGGGGACGCAGGCGGAATAATAAGGACTCCCGCGGCGGCAGAGGACAGGACAACATATTTTGTGCAGGGCAGTAAAACCCGCTCGATGCTGGGCTCAGGCAGGAGCTGGGGCTCTGATCTGCTCCTTCCTCACCTCCAGGTATGGGGTTTTATGGTCTCAGCCCCGCGGCGAGGGGGCACATCCCCAATATCCCATCCTCGGGGCACTTTTGGAGGCGTGAGCGATGCAGAGCAGGGGCTCGCCTGGACCCCGTGGTTTTGGGGCAGACATGGAAAGAGATTCTATTGCAGAGCACTCAGTATTTAATCTTCCCCCCCTCTCCCCACCCTGCTACCTAAATCACGGGGAGAAGGTTTTATATATGACTCTGCAGGAGAGGGATGCGGGGAATTTATAGCGCACCGACTGCTGCCAGTTAATATGCAGGCGAGGCTCCGAGTGGGGAAGGATTTCTGGGTTTTATGGGAAGGGGAGTGCAAATGTAAGGCAGGAGCTGGCTGGGGATCTTTCCGGCTCAAGGTGGTTTAACCTGCAGGACCGAAGGCTTTTAGGGCTGATGCGGGGGTGTGGGGATTGCCCTGAGGGATGGCCGGGCACCCCGTCCCCTCCCAGGGACCAGGGAGGGCATGTCTGGGGGGGATGCACAATTTTTGGATGACAGACAGCTGCTCTGGGAAGGGGGTGAGAGATGAGCTGGGTTTTAGGGGGTGGGAAGTGATGCCCAGCATCCCAAGGGCTGCATCCTGATGCTGAGCGAGGCTGGGGGAAGGTGCAGGACAGGAGCTTGTGGGGGGGGACACCTACATTTCCCTCTTGCCCTTCCAGCCTCTTCCATAGCATCAGCAGCTCCCTGGGTGCTGCAGTCCGTCACCTTAAACCGAAAAAGCAGCCAAATTTTGAGCCCAGCTGGGTTTCTGCAGGTGGAAGGGAAGGTTGAGCTTGTCCTGAGCCCAACAGAGGCTGTTCCCTCCCGGGATGGACCCTTCCCCACCACACCGAAAGGCTGGCATGGTGCTCTGGGTGTGGGTTTGGTTACTGCTGGGAAGGGGCTTTCCTCCAGCATCCCCTGCTCTCCACCTCATCCCCAAACTCTACCCACGAGTCCTGCACCCAGGTACACCCTTCATGTCTGCTTTTCCATTTTAATCTCTTGTACTCTCAGTATTTTTGAGGCTTCATCAGCTTGGAGATGTCTTTTTTTTCTCTCTCTCTCTCTCTCTCTCTTACCCTTCACGCTACCATCAGCTTTCTGACAGAGGAGTTTTATTGGAATAAAAGTAGATTTTTATCTCCCAAGCCTGTTTATTAAACTCTCTCCCCTTCTTTCACAGTAAGCTACCACCCACCCTCCCGGACATTTGTCGATTCAAATCAGGTTTAATCAACTCACAATATTGGACACAGTAAAATTGGATTTCTGAAAGCCCAATAAAGTTGTGCCACCACACCATAGCTCGAGGAGCTCCAGTTTCATCGCTTCACGTCGGCAGCCCCAAGAAACAGCCCATAAGAAACTCATCTACCGTGCTCCAGCAAGCTGCTAAAAATGGATGAGAGCCTCTCCCGGAGAAATATTGACTATTAGTATTCTTATTAACATTCTGCTGTCAGAAATGACCAGTGGTAATAAATAGGGCTGTATCTTTTCATCGGCCTGCCCATTCATCACTGTCTGGCTGAGCTTCCCTCGGTGCCGGGCGCGCTCCCCATCGCCGCACATCACCCAAAAGGAGCTGTTTGCCCTCACGCTGTAACCTTGATTATTTTTATTATTATTATTTTCATATTTTTTTTTCTCTTTGATGCAGCAAACAGCAGAGCAAGACGGAGCCCCTGAGAAGAGCTTGCTCTGCATCCTCCCCAGCAGAAGGTGATGGGAAAGGGTGGGATGTGGTCCAGGCACCCGCGATGCTGCTGCTCGCCCGTAATTAGATTTCTGTAGTTATAACGAGAAATATTGGGAGACTTGGATTATCCTCACATCTTAGTTCTTTCCTAATCTTGGGCGAGCTGTAGCGCTGGGGTAAATTGAGCTCTATTTCTACCATGGGCTTTGAACCAAGCCTGGCAGAGCTGCCCTTGCCCTGGGGCTCTGCCTCCTTGTGCTGGTGCAAAACTTCCCAGGGCCACACCATAAATTGGGGAACTCATCTGCTGAATTCAAACAACTTCTTTCTCCTTTCTTTGCAGGCTGGTTTCCACCCCGAGGAGCTCCCTGATCCGGCTGGGTGTATCTTCAGGATGGCACCAGTTGTGTACGGGCACGATGGTGGGAACAGAGGGAGGAAAAGTGGGTTTTTTTGGGGTATTGAGGGGATGGGGATGCTGGTGTGAGGCAGCAGCTCTAGGCTGGACTCTTTGCCCAGGAGGGTTACCTGGATGAGAGCAAATGGCAGCAAAATCCCTGGTTACAAACCCCTTTCAAGGTGGGCCAGGGCCCTGTGTCTCCTTTGATAAGAACACGACTTCCCTTGCTCCCTGCAAAACTAGCCGCAGCGGAAGAGAGCAATAGATAACGATGTAATTAATGCCCAGGGGGAGCCAATCCACCTATTAACAAAGCTCGTTTCCCAGCAGGGAGCAAAGGGAGGGGGAATTTACCGCTGTGGACCTGGCAACTTCCTTCCTCCCAAATTCTTCCTGCCGTTCCGTTTCACTGCTCCTTTTTGCAGGGCTCGTGGTGTTGGGCTTTGCCCCAGCAGGAGGGATTGCAGGAGCCTGGACCACTCCTGCCCCCGCCAGAGGGAGAATCCCAAGGATGGATTTATGCCTTTAACACCAATTGATCAGGAAGCGGCTGCAGCTCCATGGAGAGATGGTTCTTGGAGGCCAGAAGCTCTGGGCAGGCTCTGCTTTTGGTGCCATCGATGGCATAAGCCCTGGGTGCCTTTTGGTGCTGTTGGTGCGATGGAGACGGAGGCTACTCAGAGGGTAAGAGGTGGTCATACCTTGTCCCACGGGGTTGGTGTGCAGAAGAGGGTCCCTTAGCCACGTCCTTTTATAGAATCATAGAATGGTTTGGGTTCCATACCTTGTCCCACAGGGTTGGTGTGCAGAAGAGGGTCCCTTGGCCACGTCCTTCTATAGAATCATAGAATGGTTTGGGTTGGAAGGGACCTTAAAGATCATTTCATTCCAACCCCACTGCCATGGGCAGGGACACCTCCCACTAGACCAGGTTGCTTTTCCATCACTTGTTGCAGTGATGCTTCATAAATTCATCTGAAGGCAGAAATCGCCCCCCCAAAAAAGGGGGGCTCAGCCACCAGCTCCACTGGTGGTCACCCTGGCCTTGTCCCCACCAGCGTGGTGGGATGGCAGGAGGGTGGCCATGCCCTGATGGCAAGCCCCCCCAAAAAAGGGGGGCTCAGCCACCAGCTCCACTGGTGGTCACCCTGGCCTTGTCCCCACCAGCGTGGTGGGATGGCAGGAGGGTGGCCATGCCCTGATGGCCATACAAGGGAGCAACTGGGAGGCGACACAGCCCTTGTTGGTGGCCAAAAATAGCCTTTTCTTGATAAATTTGTATTAATATCACCTCTGCAGCCCGGTGTGCTCCCCCATCCCTGTGGCAGCACGGCGGGTCCCCAGGGAGGGGACACGGTGGCTTCCTCCCATATTTAGCCCCAGTGGGAGGCAGCATCCACAGCGCTGTGCCCTCCAGCTTGGGAATGGGGGCTGTGGAGCTAAGTGTTCTCCCGTGGAGATGAAGGCAAGAGGTTTTGTGGGTCTGTGCCCATGAAACCAAACCTCGGGGCGTTTGGGTTGGGGACGCAGCACCACTCATGGACTTAGCTGTGGGGTGACAGCATCCCTGTCCCAACGCACCAGCACGGTGGTGGCCACCAGGGCCAGCTCAGATGGGGGTTTTGCTGGAGATGGAGGAATTAAATACTCATTGAGCAGCAAGTGAGCTGTCTGTGCTGCAAAAAAGCAGTGTTTTAGTAGCTCAGAACCACTGCTTACTGGCCAGTCTGGGGTAAAAAAATGCCATAAAGGCACCTTAAAGCCAAGCAGGGGGGTTAGAGCAGGTTTCTCCCCAAGGTATGGGTGGCCATTAATTATCCAGAGGCAAAAGCGTGGGGACGTGGTCCAGACTTCCTCCTCCTGGTGTGTCTCGACACACCAGACGTCTCCAGCAAACCCCCCTTAGCTCCTCTCCTGGGTCTGGCAATTAAATTGGAGCCATTTTCCAGGTGTCCTGACCCAGCCAGCGCAGAAACCGGCCACTCCAGAATAAATCAGCCGCGGCGCGGAGGCAAGGTGAGGCGAGCGGGGAGATTGGATTGAGGCACGAAGGTGGACAAGACAGATGGTGGGGCGGGAAGGGATGAAATGGGCCGGTGGAAATCGAAAGGGAAAAGATGACAAGGACGCAGGGGCTCACTAAAAAAGACAAAGTGCTGGGATTTTCCTGCGAGGGGCTGGGAGAAAAGCAAACCCCTGAGGAACCTGTTACGTTGCCACCACCGTTGGCTGCTTTTGGGATGCGATGGGCTTCGCTGGGCAGAGACACAGCAGGGACCCACCATGGTCCCAGCCCAGCAGGAAGAGTTTTAATTTTTAATTAAGAAGTATTATAACCCATTTATTAAATACGTTTTATGCTCCATTGTGAAATAAGGTGAAAATACAATTTCTAAGTTCTCAAGCTATGATGTAAGATTAGCTTTATCGATCTTCTGTGTGATTTGTAGTGGCCCCCAATCATTATTTTGGCAGTTTTATCATACAGTAATTGACTTCCTTTTAGATAATTACAGTTACTATGTTCCATTTCAATCTTCAGTAGGACTTCTCCTTAGATAATCACACTTAGATCATGTTCCTTTCTTTAGTCACGCACAAGCCACAAACTTTGGGTAACAGCAGTAATTACCTTAACACCATAATTTTAAGGCTTGCCAAAACAAGGTCAAAGGTTAATGACACAAGAAAACTTTCATCTTTAACACGTGCTGCAATGCTTGTTTCATAAGTAATGTCCATCTACTGTAGGGAAACAAAAAGCAGCATAGAGTCATAGAGTTGTCCAGGCCGGAAGGGACCTCCAAAGGGCATCTAGTCCGACCCCCCCGCAGTCAGCAGGGACACCCCCAACTAGACCAGGTTGCCCAGGGCCTCATCGAGCCTCTCCTTGAATATCTCCAGGGATGGGGCCTCAACCACCTCCCTGGGCAACCTGTTCCAGTGCTCCACCACCCTCACAGTGAAGAACCCTCTCCTAATCTCCAGTCTAAAGCTGTTCCCCTCCAGCTTAAAGCATACGTAATGTTAGTGCCTAACAGGAGTTATTTAAAGTTGTTGTTTCAATCAATGCCTGTTTCTCATCCTGGAGCATCCCTGGTGGGTCATGGAGGGGTCCCCAAGGGCTGCCAGGGAAAGGGCTGCCACCTCCGTCACCCGGCCAAGCTCCATGCGTGTTTGAGACTGTTAATTAGGTTTTTCCATCAGTAATGAAGACATATTCCCCCTCCAGAGCAAGCCCTGGCAGGTGTTTATAGCCGATGCTCCGGCCACCGCCGGGGTCAGAAATACCTTTGCATCTCCCAGACCCGAGCGATCTGTCCCTCCAGTCCCCGGTCATTAAAAGGAAATTAATTTCACTGGGCAATGAAGTAAGTAAATTCTCTGATTTCTGGTCTGTTATGACTGTTAACCAGCTAGATCTCACTTTAATAGCTTATTTAAAGCACTGGGCCTCTGACAGCCCGGGTGATGGATGGAGCTGTCAGCATCAGCTTCGTTTGGAGAGGAGAGGAACATCTCTTAAACTAGAAGCTCTATAAATCAAAAGGATGAAAATCAGCGAGTGCATTTTTCTGGACAGGGGCATCCTTCTCCCTGCGGAGTGTAACAGCCACTAAATTGAGGTTGGATTTATCGGGTCTGAAACCCCTTCTGACAGGCACTTTCACAGCCAGAACGGGAGAGAGCCAGGCAGGGAGCTGAACCCATCACCGGCTCCTTCCCAAACCCCAACCCCAACAGCCCCTCCATGGCAATTTCAGAGCACAGATACAGGGCATGGCTGGTTTTCCTCATGGGCAATACTCCCCAAATCTGGTGTGCTCCTTGGGGACACAGAATCACAGAATCAGAATCACGTGTTGGAAGGGACCTCTGGAGATCATCTAGTCCAACCCCCCTGCCAGAGCAGGTCCACCCAGAGCAGGTTGCACAGGAATGTGTCCAGGGGGATTTGAATGTCTCCAGAGAAGGAGACTCCACCACCTCTCTGGGCAGCCTCTTCCAGGGCTCTGCCACCCTCAAAGTGAAGACGTTCTTCCTCATGTTTAGATGGAACTTCTTATATTCCAGTTTGTGCCCATTTCCTCTTGTCTTGTCCCTGGGCACCACTGACAAAAGACTGGCCCCATCCTCCTGACACCCTCCCTTTAGGTATTTGTAAGCCTTGATTGGCTCTCCCCTCAGCCTTCTCTTCTCCAGACTAAAAAGACCCAAGTCCCTCAACCTCTCCTCATAAGGGAGATGCTCCAGGCCCCTCATCATCTTTGTAGCCCTCTGCTGTACCCTCTCCAGCAGTTCCTTGTCCTTCTGGAACTGGGGAGTCCAGAACTGGTCCCAGTGCTCCAGATGGGGCCCCACCAGGGCAGAGCAGAGGGGCAGGATGACCTCCCTCCACCTGCTGGTCACACTCTTCCTGATGGACCTTCAACTTCTTCAACTCTTCCAGGATGCCATTGGCCTTCTTGGCCACAAGGACCCATTGTTGGCTCCTGGGCATCCTGTTGTCCACAGGGACTCACCCTGCCTGCCATGTTGGGAGGTTTGGCAGCGCTGGACCCACCACACTTGTGTTAATGGGACCCACCACACTTGTGTTAATTTGGCAGTGGCGTAAAGCTTCTCACGGGGAGATGGCTCTGCATCTTCCCTCGTCAGGGTAAAACCAGACCCCTCCTTCAACCCATGGAGCTCCAGCAGAAAGCAAACTCTTGGTTTGATGCTGGTTTTTCCAGCTTTGACACAAACCCACCATCACATGGCATGAGGTTGAGTGATAGATTTTGCTCAAATATGAGCAGGGCAGATGGTTATTATCATGGAATCATATATCATGGAATCATAGAACCCTCTCAGTTGGAAGGGACCTTTCAGATCATCTAGTCCAACCCTCAACCAACATTGACCAAAAAACCATGGCTAAAACACGTCGCTGTGGTCTGGGCTTTGGGCTCTGAGACCCCAGTAACACCTTTTATCCATGTTTTTTCAAGGCTGCCTTTCCCACAAAGCTGACAGGCAGGAGGAGAACCACCACCCCCCTCCTCCCTCCCCCCCCAGATGTGTTTTTTTGCAGCGCCTTAGTTTTGTTTAATATTGAAAGACGTTTAAAGCGCGGCTCTGACCTAGATCAGGAGCTGTGCGGGGGGAGGCTGTGGCTGGAGGGGCAGGTTGGGGAGCAGCCGGCGCAGGCAGAGCCCGTGCCTCGCCGAGGAGCCATGAAATAATCATTTCGGGGAGGGAATTAACCCACTTAATCAGCAGCGCTCTTGGTTTGCTCCTCGGCGAGTGCTCAGAGGTGACTTGAGGTGTCAGGACTGCAAAATGTTTGAGTTTTTTTCCTTTTTTTTCCCCTTTTTTTTCCCCTTTTTTTTCCTCTTTTTTTTCCTCTTTTTTTTCCTCTTTTTTTTCCTCTTTTTTTTCCTCTTTTTTTTCCTCTTTTTTTTCCTCTTTTTTTTCCTCTTCTTTTTTTCTTTCTTTTTTTCTTTCTTTTTTTCTTTCTTTTTTTCTTTCTTTTTTTCTTTCTTTTTTTCTTTCTTTTTTTCTTTCTTTTTTTCTTTCTTTTTTTCTTTCTTTTTTTCTTTCTTTTTTTCTTTCTTTTTTTCTTTCTTTTTTTCTTTCTTTTTTTCTTTCTTTTTTTCTTTCTTTTTTTCTTTCTTTTTTTCTTTCTTTTTTTCTTTCTTTTTTTCTTTCTTTTTTTCTTTCTTTTTTTCTTTCTTTTTTTCTTTCTTTTTTTCTTTCTTTTTTTCTTTCTTTTTTTCTTTCTTTTTTTCTTTCTTTTTTTCTTTCTTTTTTTCTTTCTTTTTTTCTTTCTTTTTTTCTTTCTTTTTTTCTTTCTTTTCTCCTCATTCTTCTCCTTTACCTTTTCCCCTTTCACACAGAATCCCAGACTGGCAGGGGTTGGAAGGGACCTCTGGAGACCATCTCCTCCAACCCCCTGCCAAAGCAGGTCCACCCAGAGCAGGTTGCACAGGAACTTGTCCAGGTGGGTTTTGAATATCTCCAGGGAAGGAGACTCCACCACCTCCCTGGGCAGCCTCTTCCAGGGCTCTGCCACCCTCTAAATCAACAAGTTTTTCCTCATATTGAGATCCAGTTTCTGCCTGTTGCCCCTTCTGGACTTGAAGGATGGACCTTTTTTTTTTTTTTTAAAGCACACCCAAGGTGTTCTCTTTAGGTCAAAATTTGCATTTTCAAACAGTTCCCAACATGAAAGTGCGCCTTTAAAAAATTCAGGATTGCGGTCATGTCGCCCTGGGATGGGTGTCTGTAGTGACCTTTAAAAAAAAATACATGAATTTTACTTTTTCTCTGCCAAAAACCCTCTGTAAGTGTGTGCCCGGGTGCTGCAGGGCTGCCAGGGGGGCTGCCTTGGGGTTTGTGTGAGCTGAACCCCCTTTGATTTGGGCAGACAGTGGAGGGAGGATGTTTCAGGGGTTCCCCCCAAGGGGAGGCAGAGGTGGGGAAGGGGCGCAGGGGTCAACTGGGACATCCCTGCCCTCTCAGACCCCTTTGCCCAGCCCCAATGTCTCACACCAACACGGGGCTTCACCCTGGGGGCTCATGATGTGCAAACCCCCTTCGGCTGTGGGTTCAAACCTCCCAGTTGATCGCAGCCAAGGTTTGGGTTTCACCTATAAACCCCGGGATGCTCCCACAGCTCCTCCGGGCTCCTCTTAAATCACTTCCACCTTTTCCTTTGTAGAAGGAGGTGGCACGTTGTGCCACGGCGATGGCAGAGAGCATCTCCCTGCCCATCAGCTCCGGGGTTTCACAGTGGAGCCGTCGAAGGGAAAACTAGTGAACCACATAATTAGTTTCTGCTTCGGTGATGAATATCGCTTGCAAACAGGTGATCTCAGCCCGAGCAGGCTCCTTCGCAACGCTCTTCCTGATGAATGAATGAATGGAGCTGGCTGGTCCTCTGCCTTCCAGGATGAATACAAACAGAGGCAACAGCCACCAGAGGAAATAGAGCATCTCACAGGGAGGGCAGAGCTCTCCATCCAGCATCAGGATCTCCCTGGTGCTTCCCCAGCAGCTCTTCGTTGCCGCCTGGTCTTCAACCCCGCCCTTACCACCCCCCCAGCCCAGCATCCCCTCATCCCCGGCAGTGATACTGGCCCTTCCAGCCTTCCCTGCCAATTGATAATTCCAGTTTGCTTTCCACACAGGTGGCAATCAGCCAGGAGAATCGTTATTTGCT